>NC_084490.1:6065077-6387827 GCF_030035675.1 Rhineura floridana
ACCCCTTTAACTCCCCTAATGTGGAGGAAAATATTACTTGCCCATGCACCTTCCTTTCCTATCCTTTTGTTTATGTACTTTTTATTTGCATTTACCTATTGGATTCACAACTACCTTTCCATGCAAACACCCTCAAGGCAGCTTACAACAATCAATGAAATAGTCATGCAGTCTCTTCCTTCCTTTCTGTTAATTGAACAACCCCCCTCCCCCGTTTGTAATTCAAGTAAAGGTAGATCACAATCTATTCCTTCCTTCTGATCCTTCTCATTTCCAACAAGTAGATCATTTCCTCTTTCAGTGTGACCCTTTCCTTTGCCCACTTTGTTCTAAAACTTACTTTCTTTCCCTCTCCCTCACTCTCTCCCATTCATATTGGTCCTCTAGCTCTGTCCAGAGAGCTAGTGTGGTGTAGTGGTCAAAGTGTTGGATTGGGACTTCTCAGCCACAATGCTAACTCGGTGACCTTGGGCCAGTTACGGTCTCTCGGCCTAACCTACTTTACAGGGTTGTTGTGAGGATAAAATAGGGAGGGGGAGATCCATGCTTGTAAGTCACCTTCAGGAAAGGTGGGATTTAAATGTAATAATAGTAATAATAATATCCATCCATTGTTTTGAAGGGAGTTTGAAAGTGGGATTGCTACTTGTGGAAGACGTACTGCTCTCACAGCTAGACAAATGAACTATGTTTGTGTACACCAGAGCAAGTGAAGCCATTCTCAACTCTCTTAGCAAAGCATTCTTGGTCCCCACTTGCCCATCTATCCATCATCCAACCACTCTGTCATCTCTTTGCCATCCAACACCATGAATCCACCCCCCTCAACCTCTCTCTCTCATCCACCTTTTCCGAATTTAGCCTACATCTTTCATGCTCCCCATCCATCCTTCCACCTTCCCTCACCCTACCCCCAGTTACGCAATCCTCCCTTGAAAGACAAAAACAAACTACCTTGGTCTCCTTCCAACTTTTCTCTTGGCTTTTGATGGAATGTCTGCTATTGTTACAGTTCCTTTCTTTCCCTTTCTTTCTGTTTTCTTGCTTTTCCTGCCTGTCCAAGAAACTTTTGGTGCTGAAAACTTTTTTTGCGGTAGTGCAAAAAGTGCAGAAAGCGGCTGGGATATTTTATGTAAAGGGAAAGAACCTGCATCAGCTGTGAAACAGAGGAACAAAGAAGTCTCTGGTGCAGTGAAAGAAAGAGCTACAATGGGTTTCTGCATCAATGAGGGCTAGAATGATGATGGTGGTGGAAGGGCAGAGGACAAAACTAGAAGGATGCCTTTTACTCTGTGATCTAATTTCTGTGATACATTTGGAAGAAAGAACGAATGTGGGTTAAGAAAGTGAGAGAGAAAGGGAGGGCATATGGGGGAAGAACCCAGGCAGGAAAAGGGCAGCTTTTCATGTGGGTGTTCCCAGTCAATTTTACAATTTGAAAGGAGAGGAAAAATGAGAGAAGGAAACGGTCCCAGTATAGCAAGGCAGAGGAAAGAACAGTTGAGGGAAGTGGTGGCATCCAACTCTGAAAGGGGGATGAGGACGGTGACCTTCGCCACCCAAGGTCCAGAAAGAGTGACCGAATGAGCAAGGTTTTAAAACGAATGCCAGGAACGAGGATGTGGGGGGTGGGTGGGGAGAAGACACAAAAGAGGGCCTTGTCCTAACCCTCGAGGAAAGCCGCTTGGGCAAGACGGAGGCCCAGAGACGGTTGGGAAAATTCACTCTAGGAAGGCTCTGGCCTGGGATGAAAGGAGGGCAGGACGGTTGCTGAACCCAAAGCTGCGTGGGCGGTGGGTTGTTTGTGTCTCTTTCTCTTCCAAGAGATATTTTTGGGACTTCAGGGATGAGACACGGTGACTTATTTTAGGGATTGCTCTATCCCAAAGCAAGGGAAGGGACCCAGGAGGAGCTGGGAAGACAGAGCGAGAGAGCAAGCGAGAGCAAGCGGAAAAAAAGCGGGGGCAGGGGGCCTTTTTTTATACCCAACGTTGGCGAGATGGCAGGAGTAAGGGAGGGGGAAGACAAGAAAATAATTGGCAATGCCTGAGGCTGTCGAAATTTGTCAGGCTCCTTGACATCATCAGCTGGGCCTGTTCCAAACTCTTTCTTTAAAAAAACCTTTGCCTTAAGAGGGGTGTGTGTTGTTTTTGGAAAAAACACGCACAAGGCCTTTATGCACAGAGTCTAAAATGCATATTTCTGCTAACATTTTGAAGGTTAAGATTTTGGCTCCTCCTGCTTTTGACCCTAAAGTACCCACCCCCTGTGCCCACCTTCTTGACTTATTCTCAAAAGTAAGCCCCAAGAAATCAGGGAAGATTTAGGCTCCACTTACTAGGGAGTAAGACCGATCAAATACGATGGAGACTTACTAATGAGTAAACATGGGATCGTACATGCACAGTGTATTTCTATAGATGGAACATCGGAAAGAGTCTCCTCCTCTGACAATGTTACAGCTCAGGCAGGTTGGTACGAGAAGAGGCACTCTTCCAGATATTTGGACCTCAAGCCATTTACAGCAGCTTTCAACAACCTGGTGCCGTCCAGGAGTTTTGGACTTCATCTCCCATCAGCTCTAGCCAGCACAGCCGTGCTGAGTGTTGGGGCTTTATAGGAAAGTGTCATCACCTTGAATCGGGCTTGATGCCGAATAGGGAGCCAATGTAGTTCATTCAGAACTGATGTAATGTGGTTCCGACTTTAGATAAATGAGCCAGGATGCCAGCAGACGAATTCTGTATTAGGTGATGCTTCCAAACCATATATGGGGACAAAACTGCAGTCCTATGTGTGTTTACTTGGAAGTAAGTCTCACTGGCTCAGCTCACACGTAATACTAAGCCAAACCATGGCTTGAGAAGGAGCTGTTGCTTTGCTCCTGTGAGCTAAACTATGGTTTGGCTTAGCACTTTGTCTGATCCTGGGCTTGTGGTTTATCTTGCTCCAGACAACCACGGGTGGTAAGCCATAGAAAAGTCTTGGTTAGAGCTAATGGTTTGTTTGGAGTGAGACAAACCGCGAGCCCTGGTTCAGATGTAACTCTAAGCCAAGCCATGCCTTAGCTTACAGCAGTGCAGCAGCAGGGGCAAAGGGGGAGGAGCAAAATGGCCACAATTCCCTTTCCAGGAGGTCTGCACTCTTGTGCGATTGCTCTAAGCCATGGTTTGGCTTAGCTTTAATGTGTGAACCAGGTCACTGTGCTCAGTGGGACTTACTGCCAAGTAAGCGTGCATGGACTCAAAGTCTTAATCAACTGATGTATTGGTTAAAAGGCAGATGATTAATCAACTAAAAAAAACCTTTTGGATTGTTTGGCAACTATTATAAATAAAACTTGCAGGGAAAGGGTCAGCAGCTGTGTTGTATCATGCATCGAATGAAAAGCCAAAATCAGGATGTTTCAAGGATAGCGCTGCCAATGGCTACTAGCCATGATAAGAACACAAGAATATAAGAAGAGAACTGCTGAATCAGGCCAAGGGTCGATCTAGTCCAGTATTTGCCACCCTGGGCTCTTACTGGGAGGAAGGGCGGGATATAAATCAAATAATAAAAATAAATAAATATTCTGCTTCTAGGAGTGGCCAGCCAAATGCTTCCAGAAAACTCACAAGCAGAGCATGAAGGCAATAATAGTCCTCTCTTATTGTTTGCCCTTCCAGCAATTGATACTGAGAGGTATACTGCTTCTGAACCCAGAGGTTCTATTTTGTTGTCATTCCCAATAATCACAGACAGGCCTCTCTTTCCCTTCATGAATTTGGATGATCCCCTTTTAATGAAATTCAAGCTAGTGGCCATCACCACATCTCATGGCTGCAAATTCGCAAGTTAAATTACTTTTTGTTGGAAGATGCGTTATCTTCCCTTCTGTCCTCAGTCTGCTGTCAGCCAATTTTCATTGGGTGTCCCTGACTTCTAGTGCTCTGAGAGAGTAAGAAACAGTTCTCTGTAGCTAAATGACATCTCCATGTGCAAAGGCAGTATACCTCTGAGTAAAGGACAGGAGGTTCTTAGGGGCATCAGGTTGGCTGCTGTTAAAATATATATATTGGTGGATTAGGAGGCCCTGTGAAATTATCCAGCCATGCAATTGTTTTTTTTGTGTGTGTGTGTTGGGGGTGGGCTGAGAAACTGCATTGCTTGTAAAACCCTCTTGATCACAAGGGGTTAATGCTGCTCTTTCTTTCTTTCTTTCTTTCTTTCTTTCTTTCTTTCTTTCTTTCTTTCTTTCTTTCATTTGCTGCTTATTTTCTGGTTTCTGCCTCTGAGGAAGGTCCCTTTTGAATCACCTGATGTTATGTAAGGAGAGAGCCTGAGATGATATATCATGAGTGTCAATCCTAAACCACAACTCCTTGCAACCTCTCCCTCCTCCTCCCCCTATTCCTCCATAGCCTGCTCTGCCCTTTTCCTGCTACTCAGTTCTGTCTCCCCACAGCAGCTGCCCCCATTCTTGCAGAGCCCAAGACCCTGAGATTTGATCTCAGGCATGTTAAATCTTAGAGAAACCTGAGCCAACCTCGTAGCCTACCCACCCCACCTCTGCACCCAGGGTCACCAGGCCCGGAAATTGCTGCAGACAGAGTGAATCACCATAACGATTAAGAGAAAGGCGGGTGGGAAACAGACAGCCACCAAGCCTGAGTGCCTGGTAGGGGCTGATATGCAAGCAGATAGATGGTAAATGGAGGAAGTACTTAAGAAATCCCACTGAAATTAGTGAAATTTAGTAGCACTTGATGTTTAATCATTTAATGTTCCCTGGACTAAATTGGGTGGGGGTGTGTGGTGGATGGATAGAGATGGAAGAAAAAGAGACAGGGTGTATGGGAGGCTGTAGATCAGCCTTCCTCAACCAGATGCTCTCCACACATTGTTGGACTGTCAGCTCCCATCAGCCCCAGCCAGCATGGTGAATGATCAAGGATGGTGGGAGCTGTAGTCCAAAGCATTTGGAGGGCACCTGGTTGGGGAAGACTGGTATAGATGGGCACAGAATAAGAAGCAGGGGTTATTTTGGGGGGTAGCTCAGTGTCCTGTCCCTCTTACACAGCTCCAAAAAGTTATTTTTAAAAATTTTTAAATATATTTTAATATCCTGCCCTTCCTTGTTGTGCTTCTGCGTGAGTCACTGTTCTGGGTATGAGTCCTCTGGGATCAGGTGGTTCTGTTGAACCTCTTTCCATTGGGAATGATTGAACAATCCTATTATGGGCTTCTGGGCTCCTGCTGGGAGGAAAGGCGGGATATAAATCAAATAATCAATCAATCATGCCCTATTCAGTACTATTGGCTTTCCTGCAGTGGAGGCTGAGTGGAAGGAGGCAAGACAATAATGCAGAGGCACAGTGGGCTACCTCTTATATGGGTGGATACTTTGGGCTCATGGGATACTTTAACAGATTGACAGATGGATAGAAGGATTAAAGTATGAAAGGACAGGGTGAGTTTAATATATGGGGATAGATGGATGGATAGTGTTTGGGAAGGAAGAATGGCAGAACAGAGAGAGAGAGAGAGAGAGAGAGAGAGAGAGAGAGAGAGAGAGTAGATCAGGGATGGGGGAACTCTCCAGAAGTTGCCAGACTACTGCTGCCACCATCCTTGACCATTAACCATGCTGACTGGGGCTGATGGGAGTTGGAGTCCAACAACATCTGAGATGCTACACAAGGTCACCACCACCATGATAGATTGTATATATGGGGATTGAAGGACTGGACAAACGGGCATTATATATATGCAGTGTATGTGTGTTTGTGTGTTTATGGATATGTAGATAATTGAGAGGTGTCATTTATAAAGTATGCCATACCTCAAAAGGAAGAATACATCAGAACGTAAGACGAACCTGCTGGATCAGGTCAACAGACCACAGTAGTCCAGCATCCTGTTCTCCCAGTGGCCAACCAGACGCCCATGGAAAGCCGGCAAGTGGGACCTGAGTGTAAGAGGACTCTTCCCTCCTGTGGCTACCGGCAACTGGTTTTCAAAAGCATACTGCATTGACTATGGTGGCAGAGCACAACCATCATGGCTAGTAGCCATTGATAGTCTTATCCTCCATGAATTTGTCTAATCTTCTTTAAAAGCCATCAAACAGAGAATGGATAGATGAATGGATGTATAGGGAGATGAGTGGGAAGGATAGATAGGAGGGAATGTAATATTTATTATTATTTACAGAGCTTGGAAAAGTTACTTTTTTTGAACTACAACTCCCATCAGCCCCAGCCAGCATGGCCACTGGATTGGGCTGATGGGAGTTGTAGTTTAAAAAAAGTAACTTTTCCAAGCTCTGATTTATTACATTTATATACCACCTTTCCTCCAAGAAGTACTGAAGGATGGATGCACTGAGGACCCATCTTAAAGCACTATTATACCACTTTAATGGTCATGGCTTTCCCCTGAAGAATCCTGGGAACTGTTCAGGATGCTGAGTGTTGTTAGGAGACTCCCCTCGCAGAGCTACAGTTCGCAGTGTTGTTTAACAATCTCTTTCCCAGGGAACTCTGGGAACTGCAGTTCTCTGAGGAGAATAGAGGTCTCCTAGCAATTGTACCTTTAACAAACTACCATTCCCAGGATTCATTGGGGGAGAAGCCATGTCTCTTAAAGTAGTATAATAGTGTTTTAAATGAATGGTGCAGATGTGGCCGGAATGGGAAGGATACTTGAGATTATTAGACAGTGGGTGTATGCCATAGGGATAATATGACCGAGCAGATGGATTTGGGGGATAGTTTTGTGTGATCTTCATTTATCCCAGAGGTGGTGAACTTGTGGCCGTCCAGATGTTGGGGGCCTACAATTCCCATCAGCCTTAGCAAGTGTGGCCAATTGTCAGGGATGATGCGAGTTGTAGTCCAGCAACATCTGAAGGGCCAAAGGTTCCCCACCCCTGGGAGAGATGAAGGTCACATAAAACAAAGAACGCTGGGCCATCTACTGATTCGTCCCATGTTGCAGTCCCCAGGTCGCTTGTAACTTGTAGACCAGCAGTTCCTGAATGTTGAGCATAATGGTGTATGAAACCAAAAGAGTTTTACTTGTATTCCTCTCCCTTCCTCTGATACAAAACATGTCCTCCCCTCTCGTGCTCTTGAATGGTCCCTTCCGTCGTCACTGCTGGCAGCCTTGCTTTCCCAGCTATTTTGCTTTTCTTGAACTATCGAGAGTGTGCCTGCATGTAGGGAGCAGGGAGCTGGCAAGGAGAGGGAGTGGAATTTGTGGGAAGCCTTGTTTTGAGGCCAGGGGTTGGCCTTGATCTGCGTCTGGTTCCTTCAAACCCTATGATTCTGTGGCCTAGTTCTCACCGAGGTGGTAAGCCTGAGTCTGGGCTGTACCACTTCAGACTGCAGTAGGGGGGCCACATGTCTGGCCAGATACCCCTCCGTATAAAAATCCCTCTACATAGAATACCAGCATATCAGGGAGATGGCTGATCTAATACTCTCTCCCATGCTCATTTTTTGCCTGAAGTGTATTTTGTGTTTGTCAAAAATGGGGGCGCATTCAGCCATGTGTGTCCACCCCGGCAGATTGAGATGGTACAGTTCAGCACAGGTTAAATGCTTTAGTGAGAATGAAGCTTATATGTAGAAATATTTTTTTAAAAAGACACCTTAAATAATCTGCAGTAGTTTTGTTAGTGGTTCAGCCCACCCTTCTCCTTTTTGTGTCATCTTTTTTTTTTTTTTTTGGCTCTTCTTGTTGATTCCTGCTTCACAAGTACACTTAATGATGGCCGATGTGGTCTCTCCTTGCCTGTGCTTCTCACACTCTTTGTTCTGACTCTCCCACCAGGCATGGCTGCAGCAATATGGCTACCTGCCCCCCGGAGACCTTCGCACGCACACTCAACGCTCCCCCCAGTCACTCTCGGCTGCCATTGCTGCCATGCAGCGGTTCTATGGGCTTCAGGTGACGGGCAGCGCCGACTCGGAGACCTTGAAGTGAGTTTCCTCTGTCCCCTGCTCACTTCGTTCATGGGAACATAGGATGCTGTCTTGTTCCGAGACAGACCCATGGGTCCATCTGGCTCATTATTCTCTACACTGATTGGCAGCAGCCCTGCAGGATTTCAGATGGGGGTCCCTCCCTGACCTACCTGGAGATGCCGGGGACTGAACCTGGCATCTTATGCATTGAAAACATGTTCTCCCACTGAGCTATGACTCTTCCCTTTTTTTGGCTTCCCCTTTCCCAAATCCAGTGACGATTCTTGACTGGTTTCACCAACAAAAAACAAGGTGTCTTGAGAATTTTGCTCCCCCCCACTGAAAATATCTCTTTTGATCTCTTTTAAAGCTGAGGTCCCCAACATGGCACCCATGGGTGCCACATTGCTCTTGGACATGCCTCATGCCCCTTCCTCTCCCAATTCTTTAATTTTTAAAAACTAAGTTGTTTGGTTGTTTGATTGGGGGAGCTCCCTGTTTTCTTGGAGGGTGTGGTCTGCTTTTTTCTCTGTGTTTTTATTTCTTTTGAGGTGTTTGTATGTGTTGCCTGTTTTTTGTTTGTCTGTCTGTTGTTTTGGAGAGGGATTTCTGAGCATCAGTAACACAGGAACATAAGCTGCCTTATAGCGTGTCAGATTATTGGTCCATCTAGCTCAGTATTGTCAACATCAATTGTCAATGGCTCTCCAGGGTTTTAGGCAGGAGTCTCTCTCAACCCTACCTGGAGATGCCATTGATTGAACCTGGGACCTTCTGCATGCAAAGCAGATGCTCCAGCATAAAAACATTGCCAGTTTTTCTTCTGTGAAATGGGTATTTTGTGGTGCCCATGACAGTTTCTTAGATTTCCAAAGGTGCCCTGGGTCCAAAAAGATTTGGTACCCCCGCTGTAAAATTAAGAATAGTAGTAGTAATAACTATAATAATTTATTGCAAACTGTTAAAAAAGTGGGATTGTTTTGATGTGGTTGACTAAACTGTATGAGGAGCTGTTGACAACCACAGTGCTGTGTTAGTTGTACCATGGGTTGGGAGGGGAAAAAAATCCTTTATCGAGAAATGGTGTCAGAGGGAATTGTCTCCTCAAGTGCTGGAACCGAACAACAATCAGGCAGATGGGATATATTTCCCACAAGCTCCACTCTGTCACACCTACTTTCAGTGGTTGTGCTTTAGCCAGAGGATGGACAGCCATTTCATTGGATGTGAGGAATGAGGGGTAGGTGGATGGAACTACGTGCTATGGTTGCTACATGGCCTAAGTTTGGTAAAGAGGAGAGCTTTGAGGCCTTCCTCACTCGGGGTACTCAGCTGGCTAGAGCTGGCCTTTGCCAAAACTTCACTGGAGAGAAAAAGTTTTCTTGAATGCAAGAAGTGCCTGACAGATGACAAATCTTGGCCTGAGGACAGGCAGGAAGCCAGGAAACAAGAAGAGATTTTAAAAGATTGAAGGCCTATGGGCAACTTTTCTTAAATGCCACAGAAAATTTCCCAAGATTTCTCAAAATGCTGGTGGCAGGAACAAGATATTATGAAACCACACACACACACACAATGATGTAATGAAGAGAAAGAATGGCTCTGTGGTTGTGGTTGGGTAGTGTGGGCACTTGCTTCCAATTCCCAGTGTTGGCAAGCAGACAGCGTGGCTAAGCAACATTATGTCCCGGGGTGGCCCTTGCATTGCATATAGAGCAAGTAGTGTCTGGTGTAGTTAGGGCTGACCAGCGGAACTCCACACCACAAGAGATTGGCCAGGTTGCAAAGAATGGAGAATGGGAAGGATTTTAGATAGGACTTGGGACCAGCTTTGGGATGGGAAGTGGCAGCTTGGCTAACGAAGATTGGGACAGGGATGCCACTATATTTGCTGTAGGGCTACCTGGCTGAAAGTTAATCGGTAGCCCTTGGACTGTACAAAGCCGACAGACTATTGAGATGAACCCCATGCTTCCAGACCAAGGTTCTTGGTTATCTTGGTAATCTGTAAAAGACAAAAACTGTGTTTGAAATGCTCGATGCAGGCTTTTGAATCACACAGAACTCTTCCTTGGACTTAGATGCCCAGAACAACCAATCCATCAATAAAGTATACCCCCAAAGCCCATCTCAACTCCTCCCCTCCTAAACCCAGAGTGGTTTAATAATCATTTTCTCTTTCCAGGGAACTCTGGAAACGGTGGCTGCGTGAGGGGAAATAAAGGAAACAACCCTCAGCAAACTACAGTTCCTAGGGTCTTTAGGGGTAGCCATAACTGTTAAAGTGGTATCACCGTGCTTTCAGTGTGTAGTGTGGATGTGGCCTAAGAATTGTGGATGTAGGGGGAGGAAGGGAAACCTGGGACACAGACTCAGGGAGAAGACTGATTTGGTGTACAGTACGGTAAATGATGGCGCTGGAGAAACAAGTTAGCATGGGTATGCCATTGTTGTTTCAGTCAATACCATCCACCCACCACCTGCAGCCACAGATTGGCACAATGTTGCTATTCTCACAAAACGTTGCACTCTTCTTCCACAACACTTTGGTTCTTGAAGCAGAAACTCAAAATGATTCCCCTCCGCATGAATTAATGAGGGCCCAATCCACCCGGAGGACAGCTGAAACCTTAAACACTTCTTCTTTCTCCCAGGGCTATGAAGAGGCCCCGCTGTGGCGTCCCGGATAAATTTGGGGCAGAGATTAAGGCCAACGTACGGCGCAGGCGCTACGCCATCCAAGGGCTGAAGTGGTCACACTACGATCTTACCTTCTGGTGAGGTTTGGCAGAGGAGACAGTCTGGGACAGGCAGTTGAAGGGCTGATCCACGGGAAGGGAGAGCGGGAATTAATTTTGGGGCTGGAACTGTCGTGGGAAGGGCAGGCCGTTTAGAAATTCATGCAACGATGGTGGTGGTGGAATTCTGACCTGCTACCAGAAGAAAATGCAAATGGGGCTTGTTTTTGTACACATCATCCTCATGATGAGATCAACGTGTTTTTTTGGGGTGTGTGTGTAAAAGTATAGGGGAAAGCATGGAGACAAAAGATATGTTATAGGCAATATAGTGGACTCTCCAGATGGGCTGCGGGAGGGGCTGAGAGCTACCTGGGATGCAGAATGTGACCCCTCAAGCCCCTCCCTGGATTTCTTGCTCTCTTGCTCTTATTTGAGTGCACAGCATGCATCTTCGCAAACATTCCTTTGCACAAACTTGAGGACCAGATACTTTAAAGTTTACTTCAAATAAGCCAGTGGATTTTACACTACAAATGCAGATTCTCAGGTTTCTGGACAAACGATTTCTTGCATCTCCCACCCTATCTTTCAGTGTTTTCCCTGAAAGTTTTCCATAGTGGCTATCAAGGGAAGGGAAGAAGCCGCAACCACTTTGGGGCACCATTATCCTGTGCCCAGCCCTTGTGGAGGGGAAAGTTGCTAAATGGGGTGTGTGACTGAGAAAGAAGAGCTTGGGAGGTAATTTGAGGGCATCTGAAGGTGTAGGGAAGCTGGCAAGGTTTGGGTGAAAAATGGGAGTGGTAGGGATGATTAGGGGGAGTCTAGTGGTACAGAAAAGAGTGCCTACTATTCAGTCCCCCCGTGTGGAAGCATCCCAGGTTTGGAGGTCTACATGCCTGAGGTGGTCTCAGGTCCTAAGATGCCAACTTTTGCTCTCTGCTGCAGCATCCAGAACTATACTCCCAAGGTGGGTGAACATGCCACCTTCAGTGCCATCCGGCGCGCCTTCAGCGTGTGGCAGTCGGTGACGCCGCTGCGCTTCCGTGAAGTGCCCTACTCGGCCGTGCGTGAGGGCCGGGAATTGCAAGCCGACATCATGATCTTCTTCGCCGAAGGCTTCCATGGTGACAGCACCCCGTTTGATGGTGAAGGAGGCTTCTTGGCCCATGCCTATTTCCCTGGGCCCCACATTGGCGGCGACACTCACTTTGATGCTGCGGAGCCCTGGACATCACGCAACGATGACTTGAATGGTGAGTGGACATTTAAAGTGGCTGGAGGGACTTGCAGGGAGATAAATAGCGGGAGGAAGATTGGTGGACGTGAGCAATGGACACTTGAGTGCGAATGAGTCACTAAGAGTAATGACAGACGAGAAGGAGATGGAATTGCAGGGTAAGTCCCTCTCTGCTACTCATCATCTTGAGACTAGCCAGAACATAGTTTCCTTTTTCCAGTTCCCTAAATCTCATGATGCAACAAAAGTTCTACAGTAAAGCAGAAGGACTTCTTAGGGAGAAAACCCCCTGTGTCCAATTTCCTATTCTCTTCTGAACCAGCTCTTTGTTGGATCAGAACTGATATCTATAAAGGAGAAATGGCCCCATGTCTTGTTATCCAAAACTTCTTAAACCAAGTCGTGTTGGATTCACCATGACAGAAAGAACCCCAGTATTTCCACATCCCTTGAACTATTCAGTGTTCTCCAGCTTGAGGAGAATTGGAATGACCTGAAGGATGGATGGTTGACTCTTCTGAACTAATTTCAAAGGACGCTAATATGTCTTCACTTTCCTCCTTACAGGAAATGACATTTTCCTGGTTGCTGTGCATGAACTGGGCCATGCACTTGGTTTGGAGCACTCAAATGACCCCTCTGCCATCATGGCTCCTTTTTACCAATGGATGGACACGGAGAACTTTGAGTTGCCTGAAGATGACCGGAGTGGCATACAACAGCTGTATGGTATGACCCCTCTTAACTCCATTGTGACCTCTGACCCCCCTTGACCTGATTCCTTTTCTACACTTGTGCAGTTCTGATATTCCTGAACAGACCTGGCTGGTGGCAACAAAACTCAGTCTGGGTGACGACACCAGCTGCCAACTAGAATGGGCCTCAGGAGGATGGCGGCCATGTTTTCCTGGCCTATTTCAGCCGCTTATGAGGCCTCCTTTTGGTCTCACTCAGAGCGGCTTTTCTGGCCTCACACTGCCACAGCTGGATGTCCCATTTAGAATAAGGATACATTCCAGGTCACAATGGAGGCAGTCATCTCTGCTGTTTGTCCCCTGCCATTTGGCCATAGGAGGCATAGTGCCCTTGAACACAGAGATTCCCTTTTAAGTTGTTATGGATAATACTTCCTTTAAAACAAAATCTGATATGGCCATTATGTGAACTACCAGTGACACAGGTTATCTCAAAAACAAAATTGCCCCAGTTCTTGACCATAACCATAACCTCTTAACACTTTGATTGTATGTGAAGACCACCCATTTCTCCCTCCTCTTTACACACACACACACACACACACAGAGTCAACCCTACCATGTCCCCAAAGAATTTAATATTAACCATTTCCACCCTTGTCTGCAGGAACTGAAATTGGCCACCCCAGTAAACCTCCGCCGATACCTCGGACCACTGTGAAGCCTCGTGTCCCTGATCGGCCACCCAAGAACCCATCGTATGGCCCCAACATCTGTGATGGAAGATTTGACACCATTGCTGTGCTAAGGGGCGAGATGTTTGTCTTCAAGGTTAGCCCAGGGGGAAGACCATAATCAGAGCTTTAGGCTGCAGGGAGGGAAAAGTAAAGAGGAAGGGATTGTGAGTTGGTAGGAAGGACATTAGTCCTTGGAATCTTCGTCTCTTCTGACAATCCTCTTAACTGGCCTAATATTTGCTGCTTAACAAGATTCTTTAACAACATTTGCAATTAGAAAAGCTGGATTCTGCAACTTGTATAGAAAATATGGAAATTATATGAAAATTTAGCAAACCTGCTTATTTTGCATGATTGATTAATGCTTCTATTAGTCATGGTTGCAGGCTAAGTTGTATGTAGGCCTCTGAAGCCCATTCTCTTGATTACTACTGAAATCCTGCACAGAACCACCTCTGGCTTATGATATTTGCTATACATTTTCAAGTTTGGCTGTTTAACCTGAAGGGCTGAAACTGTTTACAAAAATTTAATAGGATGTAGAAATCTGTACCCAACATCAGCTTACATGCTGACCCAGTTTGACTGAGGAATTGCAGAACACACAAGCCCTGACTATTATTGCACCACCCATTGATATCAACATCATCATGCATCTGCTCCCTGATCTAAGTCCTGTGTAGGCCAGTAATGTCGTTTGTTCAGAGTTATATATATAGCTCTACTAAAATATTTTTTTTGGGAAAAGTGGGATTTAGTTGCTTGATTTTCTTCTTGCTTTGTGTAATTTATTCAGCAATAAAAATGAAATTTAAATGATATTTTGCATAATTTGACATACTTGGATACCCTCCTAAAAATTGCTCCTTTCCAGGACAAATGGTTTTGGCGAGTCCGGAACAACCGTGTGATGGACGGGTACCCTCTCCCCATTGGCCAGTTCTGGGTTGGTCTCCCTGCAACCATCAACACAGCCTATGAGAGGAAAGATGGGAAATTTGTATTCTTTAAAGGTTAGTGGACTATTATGGACTCTTTTGCCTCTAAAGGTAGCAAGGTCTGCCTCATTCTGGGTGCCTAAATTACTTGGCGTGTTAGTAATATAACTAAATTTATTATTTTTCTCCCCAAATCATAAAATAATAGAGCTGGAAGGGGCCTATAAGGCCATTGAGTCCAACCCCCTGCTCAATGCAGGAATCCAGTTTAAAGCATACCTGACAGGTACCTGTTCAGCTGCCTCTTGAATGCCTCCAGTGCTGGAGAGCCCACCACTTCCCTAGGTAATTGGTTCCATCATCATACTGCTCTAACAGTTAGGAGGTTTTCCTGATGTTCAGTCAAAATCTGACTTCATGTAACTTGAGCCCATTATTCTGTGTCCTGGACTCTGGGAAGATCGAGAAGAGATTCTGGCCCTTCTCTGTATGACAACCTTTCAAGTACTTGAAGAGTGCAATCATATCTACCCTCAGTCTCGTTTTCTCAAGGCTAAACATGCCCAGTTCTTTCAGTCTCTCCTTACAGGGCTTTGTTTCTAGTCCCCTGATCATCCTCTTTACCCTCCTCTGAACCCTGTCCAGTTTGTCTGCATCCTTTTTAAAGTGTGGTGTCCAGAACTTGGATGCAGTACTCAAGATAACACCTAATCATCGCCAAATAGAGGGGAATTAGCACTTCATGTGATTTGGAAACTATACTTCTGTTAATGCAGCCTAAAATAGCATTTGACTTTTTTGCTGCCACATCGCACTGTTGGCTCATATTCAGCTTGTGATCAACAGCAATCCCAAGATCCTTCTCACATGTAGTATTGCTGAGCCAAGTATCCCCAATCTTAGAACTGTGCGTTTTGTTTCTTTTTCCTAGGTGTAGAACTTTGAACTTATCCCTGTTAAATTTCATTATGTTGTATTCAGCCCAATGCTCCACCCTATCAAGATCACTTTGAATTTTCTTTCTTTCTTCCAGGGTATTAGTTGTGCTTCCCAATTTTGTATCATCTGCAAATTCCCTGCATCTCATCTAAGTCATTATTCATCTGATTAGTGCTGTTTGAGCAATTTGAATATTATTATTATTTAATTTATATATGTCTTAATTGCCATGGTGGCTTCTAAACAGTTTAGAAGTAGAAAACCAATAACGATACTGTTGATGCTTGATTATTCAAATGTGGAGAGTGATCTGTTCCTTTAGATAGTCAGTCAGCCAGTTTGGCTCCAGGCAAAATTTACAAGCTGAGCTGAATTACTGGCTTGGTTTTAGCTTTACTGTGGCAGCACATTAGAGCAACTTCAGGTATCTGTTTGCTGATAGATCAGTCAGAGATCCTTGACTGCTAGTCTTCTTGTCTTTGCTGTTACTAAGGTTTTCACTTCTGTTCCATTTCTGTTGTTCATCCAGAAGAACCATAGTGCAGCCTTTGTTTTTAACCAATCATGGTGTTTGATGTGAAGTAACATGGAGTCCTCCAACTTTAAAGAGCTCTAAACCTGTTTAGGCCTCTGGTGCATCTTGGGAAATCAGGTGGCTCTTCTTCTTGCAGGGGACAAGCATTGGGTCTTCAACGAAGCTGCTTTGGATCCCGGCTATCCTAAACACATAAAGGAACTGGGCAGAGGACTTCCCACTGACCGGATTGATGCCGCACTTTTTTGGATGCCGAGTGGGAAAACCTATTTCTTCCGGGGAAATAAGTGAGTTGCTGATAAGCTGTGTGTATCTCTTGCTATTTTCAGTTAACCCCTCCACTGTTAGTGAGGTAAGTGATCTGGATAAGGGATGGACTACCTGGGAACAGCAGCGGCTGATACTATCCCCTTCCAAGTGGCCTGCTGCGTGGCTCACATTCCACAACAGTAAGCCAGGCTTCTTACCCATTTAAAGTCTGAGTGTATAGGCCAAGATAGTTTCAGCCCCAAGACCTCTAAGCATTTGCTTTACCAGGTAAAGATACAACTGTGGGAGGGTTTGGGTAACAAGCCCCGGCTATCCTAATGTAGTGGTTCCCAATTCCCCCCCCCATGGACCACATGGAAATAGCTAAGGGTTTTGGTGGACCACTTAAATATTTTTCTGTCTGTTGTTGCAATTGTAATTCCCTAGAATTCAAAGTTCCCACAGTCTGGGAACTCCTGTCCCAAGGGAAGCTTCTGAGGGAACCAGCTTCTGAGGGATGGTTTAATTAGCCTTGTACCCAGGACAGATGACTGATTTGCCCAATAAGAACCTCCATCAGAGTTTCCTCTGGCTTCACCCTGCCTAGGCGTAGTTCACCATATTTTGTGTCCAAGCACATGAGCTCACACTCCACCTCCCTGGTGGGATGGGCAGGCCCAAATTGAAATTTGTTTTCAATGTGTTTTCATGATGTGCCCTCAGCAGTCCCCGTACCCCACCCCCCAGGCTAGGGCAAGCTATACATCTACGTAAATAGACAATATGCTTTTGTTAGTTGTGGGGAGAAGCAAAGGGTTAAAAATCATGGCACTCTGCTCCCGACCAACTGGAAATCTTTCTCATCCTCCTTCTGGGTTCTGAAATTTCATTGGGCACCATCTACACATTTTCACGCCCATCTTCACACCCTTGAGGGCTAGAAGCTTGACTTTTAAAACAATAGCTGAGATTGTCAGGATATTAAATTCTACACCCAGTCTCAGGATCCCTGCTTTACATGATGAGTGATTACTTGACAGATAAGATTCTGGTCAAAATGGATGTATTTCTGGTTCTTTGTTCAATGTAAAAGGTTTAGCTGTTTTTCAACTGCGGTTGCCAGTTTGCTGTGTGTGTAAGTTAATAGTCCTGCAATCCTAAAGATACTGTCCTGGGACAAAAAGCCAAAGTCAAGACAGCGGGACATACTTCTGAGTAAATTTAATTAGGGTTGCACTGCAAACTTTTTACTTGGGGATCACCAAGAACTGCCTGGCTTGCTTGGACTAAAGAATCAGCTATTCCAGGTATGGGGAACCAGTGGCCCTCTGGATGCTATTGAGACTACAACTCCCATCATCCCTGCCCATTGGCCATGCTGGCTGGGGCTGATGGGAGCTGGGAGTCCAACAAGATCTGGATTTCTACAAATGTCCCCCACCCCTGGCCTACCCCTTTCTAAAAGCCACTTAGGTTGGTAGGCTGGCCCTAAAAGTTAATTGAAGGCATTGTCTGGCCATCGGGGAGGTTTGACTATTGTCTGTTGTCTTCTGGCTCATCTTATTAGGGGGACTACTACAAAAGAGAAGCAGTTACTTTTCTCCTGTTTCTCTCCCCTCTGCAGTCTAACACGACATGCTTTTTCATTACTCAGATATTATCGCTTCAACGAGGAGAGTCGGACGGTCGAGGCTGACTACCCCAAGCACATTTCTGTCTGGGAAGGGATCCCTGAGGCGCCCCGGGGGGCGTTTATGGGCAGCGATGAGGGTAAGGAAAGGAGACAGGGGAGTCTGGGTGAGTGGAGGGAGGGAAGTGGGGGATAAGAAGAGTCTAGTTTCTGATGCAAGCCTAGGAAAAATGAAGGCCGTCAGTTATTCACGCATGTAAGAAGCAGCTGCCAACATTACGCCACACTGTAGCGTGACTTAGACCACATTCACACTATATATTTATTCCGCTGTTATCTGACTTCAAACAGTCATGGCTTCCCCCAAAGAATCCTGGGAAGGGTAGTTTGTGAAGTGTGCTGAGAGTTGTTAGGAGACCCCTATCTCCCTCACAGAACTACAGTTCCCAGAGTTCTCTGGGAAGAGGGACTGACTGTTAAACCACTGTGGGAATTGTAGCTCTGTGAGGGGAATAACAGTCTCCTAACAGCTCTCAGCACCCTTCACAAACTACACTTCCCAGGATTCTTTGGGGCGAAACGATGAGTATTTAAAGTGGAATAATAGTGGGATAAATGTATGGTGTGAATGTGGCCTGAGAAAGAGAAAAAAGGATGGAGATGGATAAAACAGGATGGAAACATGCAGATAGGAGAAGGATTTGAGTCCTAATAGCTGAGGCCACTAGGGCAAGGAACTGCCTCTGCCTTCTGCCGCAATGGCAGCCATCTAGTGAAAGGTGAAGGGCCTCACTTTGTGGGATTGTTATTTGTTTGTTTATTAATCCCATCCTTCCTTCGAGAAGCCTGGGGTGGAGTACATGGTTCTCCTCCTCAACTATCCTCTGTACTTACAACAACCTTGTGAAGTAGATTAGGCTGAGAGAGCATGACTAGCCCAAGGTCACCCAGCAAACTTCACGGCTGAATGAGGATTCAATGCGAGTAGCCCCAATCTTCATCTGATATTGGATCTCCTCACTGTTGCATTGAAAGCAGTGCCTGCCCTCTCCCCTGATCTTGAGACAGTGTGGCCTATCTCAGCCCCAGGAATCCCTAAAGGAGTGCAATGCATCTTGGTGTGCAGATTACACACAGAACACCTTCCCTTAGGTGCTTTTTATGTACAAATCCTCCCTGCCCCCATGCATACCTAGCCATTCAAAAGATGGACACTAATGACCAATAATCCTTTGAGCTATCATGAAATACGACTGATGAGTTACCGTTGACTGTCATTGTTGAGTAAATGTGTGCTCATAAATGATTCACCGATGACAACTGGTAACAATTTATTAATAAAATAATTTTTCATTATGTGCATTTTTCAAAAGGAAACCTTACTCTTACTAGCTCAGATCAGAAAGCCATTTTGCTTTAATAAAATATGAAATGCCTTAAAATTATTATTGTTTGCAGTGCAGGCCAACCTCAAATTTGCTGATTTGGAACCAAAGACTGTTCTTACATATTTCTAATGTGAAATGAAAATGAGGATTCAGATAGAAAACATACTGCTTCCAAATAATAATAATAATGAAATTGCTCAGTGTGAAATATATTTTTCTCTAAAATATTCCAAATGAAATCAGATTTTGGCTTTATAATTTACACATGAAATGGAGGCTTAGTGTCAGAATTTAAAAAGATGGCCCGAAATGTACCTTTGGGTTCCAAATTCTCCTATTCTCCTAAAAAGGGGGTCAGAAAATGCAGTTTGGATTCCAAAGTTTAACCCACAAAATGCAGATTTTGTATCATTTGAATTCCAAATTTGCTGATGAAGTAAAACATACCTTTTAAGATCCTCAACTTTAAATTGAAAATTGACCTTGACGTAGTCACAGCACAAATCTTACATTGGTTACTGCATAAATTGGTTTTAAAGATTAAAATGGGTTTCAGAATTTAGAATCATAGAATAGTACAGTTGGAAGGGGCCTATTAGGCTATCAAGTCCAACCCCCTGCCCAATGCAGGAATCCAAATCAAAGCATTCCCGACAGAAGGCTGTCCAGCTGCCTCTTGAATGCCTCCAGTGTCGGACAGCCTACTACCTCTCTAGGTAATTGGTTCCATTGTTGTATGGCTCTCACAGGTAGGACATTTTTCCTGATGTCCAGTCGAAATCTGGCTTCTTGCAACTTGAGCCCATTATTCCATGTCCTGCACTCTGGGACAACCGAGAAGAGATCCCGGCCCTCCTCTGTGTGACAACCTTTCATATACTTGAAGAGTGCTATCATATCTCCCCTCAGTCTTCTGCAGGCTAAACATGCCCAGTTCTTTCAGTCTCTCCTCATAGGGCTTTGTTTTCAGCCCCTGATCATCTTTGTTGCCCTCCTCTGAACCCGTTCCAGTTTCCCTGTGCTGCCTTGATGTGACAGGAGAGAGCAACAGACTCCCTCCCAAATCCCTAGCAAATCATCTCCTGGACCGCTCCAGATCTTGTCTTGTCTTCTCCACTACTCCCTTTGAGCCCATTATTCCGTGTCCTGCACTCTGGGACGATCGAGAAGGGATCCCGGCCCTCCTCTATGTGACAACCTTTCATGTACTTTCACAATAACCCTCCCAAGTTTTCTTGGAAATAAATGTATTGTTGCTCTTGGATCATTTTTCTCTGCTGTTAATTCTCTCACATTTTCCTTCTTGTCTCCCTTGTTTGCGCTTCTTGACACCCCACCCCCTCCAATATAGTTTTCACCTACTTTTACAAGGGGGACCGTTACTGGAAGTTCAACAACGAGAAGCTGAAGGTGGAGCCAGGATACCCCAAATCAGTGCTGCGGGACTGGATGGGATGTAGTTCGGGCGGGGACCGCCAGGACGGAGAAGAAGTGATCATCATTGAGGTGGACAATGCAGAAGAAGGGGAGGTGAACGCAGCCGCCGTGGTGCTGCCCATCCTCCTGCTGCTCACCGTCTTCGCCCTGGGGATTGCCCTACTCATCTTCAAACGCTACGGCATGCCCAAGCGGTTGCTGTATTGCCAGCGCTCCCTGCTGGACAAGGTGTGACAGGGTGAGCGCCTCACCTGGGCTGGGAGCACAAGGGCACTCCTGTCTCCCCCGCCTTGGCCGCCATCTCTCCCCCGGTGCTCCTTTCTTGAACCCCTTTTCTTAGTTGCCACGTCCATTTTTTATGTCCTGTTCTGCCCCCATCCTGCCGCCTTCCCCTCCTGCAACATCTCCTCGTTTACCCACCTGCCCTCTTTCCGGTCCCCTTCCTATCTTCTTTCTGCCACTTCCTGTACTGCCTCCATGCTTTTCCGCTGCCTCCTCCTCGTCTCCACCACCATCTCTTCCTTCTGCATCCTTTCACCTGGTTCTGTTCACTCTCCCCCCCCCCCCTCTTTGCCTCTCCCTCTTGCCTCTTCACATCTCTTCCAGCCCCCCAGTTTCCATGCAGTGGGGTGTGCTGAGCACACTCATTAATGTAACTTGAGGAGGAGAAAGAGGACCTTCATTGTCCATGCTGGTTTTGGCTCTGCCCAACCCCACTGAAGAGCGCTTCCCATGATGCGGCATCCCTTGACCTCGCAGGAAAAGGAGACTTTGCTTTGGCCTGCCATCTTGCAAGGCTGATAAGGCATCACTGTGAGTGCCCACTACAGTTCCCCCATCTCCAGTGGGATCAAGGTTAAATGATCATGGTAACCTTCCTCAGTATTCTCTTTTGCTCCTGTTGCCTCCTTCCCGCTCCTCCAAGGTCAACATGGGAAATTAATGGTGAGCACAAGGATGGATGTCCTTCATTGGCTTATTGAAGAACGAGGGTAGGGCCTTCAAAACAGCATGGATTCAAGAAAGAGCATCTATGAGGAGCGATGGGAGGGGAGCTACCGATTTGGGGCTAATGGTGGGTGGAGCTATGCAGATGAAAAAGGAAAGCTGCAGAATTCCGGGGTGGTGGTGGGTAATGTAGTTGGGAAGAAATTACAGCATTCCAAAGGGAACTCGTATCATTCCATTAGGCATGGCTTGAAAAGGATGGAGGAGCCGTGGCTGACCAATAGAAGCTCTTATGTAGATTACCCAATAGGAAATGGCAGGGAGGGCAGTTGGCGGAAGACAAGGGGCGGAGTGTAGAATTTGGGGTGTGGCTTAACAACGCCTGCCTTTTTAGTGTGGGGAAGCACTGCAAAGGGCCAAACCTGGTGGTGGTGGTGGGAAGCAGAGATCTCCCCACAACCGAGGTAGGATGGGCCATTAGTACCCTGAATGCGACAGAGAATGGGGCAAGTTTGGGAGTATGAGGACTGGGAGGATAGTTGTGGTAGCCTGGAGAAGGAGGTAGCTGTAGAATGGGATGGAGATGGTCAGCCAGGTTCAAATTTTGACAGCACCGTTCAGATGATTTTGCATAAATGTTTACTCCAACATCTGGTTATAATTGTACAAAGTTTACAGTTGTCGCTTCTAATCCATTCTGGAGTCTGAAAACAAACCAAAACAAAGTACCAATTTGCAAAAGGGGGGGGGAAGAGGAAGAAAGATTAGTATTGTACCAGAGAACTGCCTCAAACTGCCTTATCCTCCTTTCTTAGGGAAAGTTTAAAATTTTGTTGTTGAATATGTAATTTTTAATTATTCTATAGAAAAGCCTTTTTTTAAAAAAAAATTAAAAATAGTGCATTAACAGGGTGGGGGAAATTAGAATGGGGGTGAGAGATGAACCCCAAAATCCTGCAGGCCGGGAATGAGGTATCTAAACTCTCTCCTGTTCAGACCATTTTTAACTGGGTGTGTGGGAAGGGGAGGGAATCTGGGTCTTCAAATGGTCTCCAAACGGAATTAAACTGTGTTTAACGATACATTTGGGTTTGTTGGTGGGTTTTAATATTGTTCATTGTTCCACTTTATTATTATTATTGTTATTGTTATTTTGCTATTAATAATAAACACCCATTCTTTGGGAGGGGAATATACATACATTGCTGGGGCCTGTAGGCTGTTAAAACCTGTTATTCCTTTTAACGTTTAGCAATAAAATCCCCATTTCTAGGTGGAAATGGATTAAAAATGCTGGGAGTTTTTAAAGATTTCTTTTTTTTTTTTGTCCCCACAAGCTGTTCGTGACTATTTTGTTATTAAAAAGAATCAACAGAGAATTTTTTAAAAAAATAAATGCTGGAATTTCCCCTCCTTTTTAGTAGTATTTTTGTATTTAAGTGTGGTTTATTTTTCTTTTGGGGAATTGATGTATAAATACGCCGAGGAAGCTGAATCCATTTCTGCAATATTTTCTTGTTATCTCTGTTTATTTGCTGGACAACTTGGAAATGCTGGTATAGAAGTTCACTCTATCTGTTTGCTCTATTAAGGGTTAAGAGCCAAGCTTATATTCAAGAATAAAAGTAGTTAAGAATTGTTACGGCACTTCAAAGTGCTTAGCATATATTACTGCAGTGATTGTTACGACAACTCTGTCAGGTAGATCAGTGTTAGTATACCCAAATTGGAGAGGGGTAGTGTGTGTGGCAGGGGCAGGAACAACAAGCTGAGAGACTGACTGGTCGTTCTACTCTGATACTGTCAAGAATAAACTCAGAATAATGTACATAAACAAGCCTTTCTTGGCCATCAAAACCAAACCACTATCAGTAGCAGAAACCCTTGAAGACCATCTAGCTCCTCCTCATCTCTCCATGGAATAAATCTGCCCTGGCAGATCCAGCTAAACTTCTGTCCAACTAGTTTTCTTGGACATGTAGCAATGAAGGGCTATATTTCTTGATAACCTGTTCCTGTACGCCACACTTACTTTAGTTGGAGAGTTCTTCCTAACAACCCTTTGGCCTCATATCAATGTTACAATCTTTACAGATAAATTCAGTGTTTATGCCTTCATGAGGTGGCATTGCCTCACTTGTCTCAACCAGTGGTGTAGTCATCCAGGGTCTCAGAGGGTCTTAGACCCTTTTTTGGGAGCAGGGTCCCTATATCTCCAGCATCCTATGAGCCAATCAATGTGAGAGGAGAGTGTGTTAGCCACTGAGAAGAATCTTCTAACATGCTTTCTTGTCCTTTCCTGCTGATTGGAGCCGATCTGAATGAAAGGAAGTGAGTTAGCCACTGAGAAGACTCTTTTCAGTAGCTAACACTCTTGTGCTTATTGGCTCCTAGGGACGTCTGTTGTGGGAAAAGGCATTAACAAGGATCCCATTTCAACCCAGCAGCAAAAAAAGAGGGAGGGGCGTGACTGTAATTATCATGAAGGGACCCGGCACTTCTGAATTTGCCACTACACTACTGGTCTCAACAACTTACAAGCTGCAATTTCTCATTTTTATAAATCCCTTCAGTAGTGAAACTGAACCATTCCAAATGTTTGTCAGCTGTGTGGTACAGTCCTCTTGGGGGGGGAGGTGGGCCTGAGCCATCTCAGAATTCATATGGGGTGCAGGAGAACAGCTTGTTTGACACTGCTCACATGTGCATTCCAAGGTGGCACATGCCTGTGAACGAACTGTACCACATCACAAACATTGCCCTCAGGGTTCAGCTGTTGCAAATGAAATGTTTGTTTTCTGTTACTGGATTTCGTAGGCTAGAATCTCATTTTAACGCAGGTTGGATTACCCAGTTTAAGTGTGTGTGTGTGTGTTTATAGGAATGAGCAACCATAGAAACGGAATGGCCTGCTAATGGGTCCCTGCCAAAAGGAGTGGGATAAAATCATCCTTGGCACATCATAGAATCAAACACCAGAACAAGGCTTTGGATGTAATGAAAGTTGCAGGGAGAACAGGAAGTGCGAAAACCTCACGCTTCCTGTCCCCCTTCTTAGTTCACTTCAGGCAGTGGCAATGGTGGCTCCATGTCAGTGGGACAGTGGAATCCACTCTGGGTTTCAGTCTGAATTTTCAAGGAGCTGTCTTCAGCACCTTGGATTGGATCGGTGCAGATTCCATTGCCCCATTGACACGGCGCCACCAGCCGCCACTACAGGATTGAAGCTGTGGAGAATTCTAACAGGCTTCACATTTTTGAAATTTTGAGATGGTACTCCCCTTTTGAAAACTGTTGTCCTGCCTCATCTTATTGTGTAATGCTTATTTTGAAATCATGTTTCCTAGTATTTTGCTTTGCAAGTCAACACCATAATTCTGGGAAATTCAGGGGTGAGTGAGGTGCTGGTTGGTGAAGGAGCTGGTTGAGTTGGGTCAGTGATTGGGCAAGTGTGCTGTGCACATGACCAGGGGCTCTGTGCTCTGACGTTCACAAGTTCTAGAGCTGAGCCGTAGAACTTCCCAGCTGCAAGGGTGGAGTCCTGTTGATCACACTTTGTTTCAAAGGAAGTTCTGAACAGCTTCGGGAAGAATGTTTTGTACACAGGCTGAAGATTTAACAAGTATTCCTTCAGCAGGATGAGTAAAAAGTGTGTGTCTAATATGTACCCATTTCTGCTGAAGACACCTTTTGGTCATCCTGGGGAGCTACTTCTAGAGCATTGCAGTTCATTTTTCTTTTAACACACTGACTGAGAGCAGAGGTCAACAACCAACCTACTTGGGATGGTGGACATATTTGGAAACTAGATAAACTGTTGTGGGCAACCCCCCCTCCAAACGTACATGGCAGTCTACTATATATGCTGCAACAGAATGATGGTTTCTAGCCTAATTTCAGCAGGGATGGGGAGGGGACCCTTGGGGCGCCAGGGAAGGCCTATGTGGGCGCATGTGTGCCCACGGGTATCATATTGACAATCTGTGACCTGGAGAGCCATAGCCTTTTACCAGAAAAAACAATTCAAAATATACATGCCTAGTCACAATGGCTATGTTCTCCCTGGGATTCATAAGCAGGAAGAGTGATGTGGCAGGCTTATTCCCATAGGCATCTGGTTGGCCATTGTGCAAACAGGATGCCGGCTAGATGGGCTATCGGCCTGATCCAGCACAGCTCCTTTTATGTTCACAGAGTTAAAAACAAATGTGTAATATTAAAAAAAAACCCCTTCAAGGTATTATATAAAAAGCAAACCATCCGAGCTGGATGCATTACACACAGGCCCTGTATCCTGTCTCCAGCACTGTGATGTTGGTATAACCGCAGCACTCCCCCCCCCCCCACACACATTCAACTGAGTCAGGCATAATTCAGTGGATACTAACAAGGGCACCAGCGAGCCTGCAGCTCAAATGTCCCAACCGCTCTTTGGCTTCATGTGCTAAACTGTGGTGAGATGAGACACTGGAAGTAGGGGGAACTCTGAGACGTGTGGGGGTGGTGCGATTGTTGCACCTCAACAGGAGGTGCAGCAGCAAATGCTATCCCTCTCCTCTCCAACCCCTTGGATGTCGCTGTAGGTCTCGTGCGCTTGGCAGAAGGGTCCAAGCGCTGATCTCATCCATGCTGTCGTGGCTGACGCATCTGGAAGCAATTACCAATCTGGGGTGGGAGGGAAGAAAGATGTGTTCAAAACACAGCTGGGATCAGCAAGGCCAAGCTGGCTCGGGTGGGGGAGGAATGGGTGGGAGGACCTAAAAACACTCTCTGTCCCCCCCCCCCCAAAATCCTGAAACATCAGGGCAGGTTTGATGTTGTCATGTGCAAGTAGGATCATGGGATGGAGAGATGTTTTGGAACTGGGGAGAGGGAAAAAAAATCCCTACTAGGTTCCCACCCCTGGCTGAGCCACTGACCCAAATTTGGCATCCAAGTTCCTGTATTAGAAAGCTAAACAGACACACAAATCCAGGCCTGGGATGCTGAATGGACGAGCTGCCTGGGTTTGAGACAAAGGAATGAGAATTTTGCAAAATCATCTCCAAGCTTATGCAACACAAACAAACCCTACATATTCTGGACTGCCTTGTTGCAATTTCGTTGCAACCCCTGATCTGTTTGAATACGGCCCTATCTGCGCTATACATTTAAAGGACTATTATACCACTTTAGACAAAGAATCCTGATAAACTATAGTTTGTTAAGAGAGCTGAGAGTTGTTAGGAGACACCTATTCCCCTCAGAGAGGTACAGTTCCTAGAGTGGTTTAACAATCAATCCATCTTCCCTGGGGAACTCTGAAAGTTGTAGCTTTGTGAGGGGAACCTTTAACTAACTACAGATCCCAGGATTCTTTGGGGGAACCCACTGTTAAAAGTGGCATAACACTGTATAGTGGAGATGGGACCTATATCAGAAGAGCCCTGCAGCTAAATCCCGCCAAAGGGGGCCCATCTGGTCCAGCATCCTGTTCTCACAGTGGCCAACCAGCTGCTACAATGGGAAGCTCGCAAGAAGTGCCTGAGTGCAACTGCAACTCTCCCTACTTCCGATTTCCCAGCAGCTGGCATTCGGAAGCATCCTGCCTCCCAACAAACTCTGAGGCCACCATTACACAAATGTCCGGAGTGGTTAAGCCATGGTAGATTGTTGCAGCAAAAACAACAGATTTATTATGGCACAAAAACTTAGGCTGTAATAAATGTAAGTCTTTAAGGCGGCACAAGACTGTTCACTGCCAGAGAGGATTCTCTCCCCAACCATCATTTTTTTTAAAAAAAATAAAATGGGAGGGGTAGGGAAGAGCCAGAATAGTTAACTTCAGCAGTGGCAGCAAAAGCAGGGGGAATAAAGTCTTTCTCTTTCCCATCAGGAAGGAAGGAAGGAATATTTACATGTATATATGCACACACCTCTGCCTTTCAGATCTCTTTCTTTGGGTCTTTCCTTCCTGCGGTGCTGTGACCTCACCTCCAGGAGGCAGAGGTTCCCACAGGGCCAAAAGAGGGAAGGGGAAAAAAAGAAAAAGAGAGCAATCTCAAAGGGGAATCCACATGGCAGGAGGGGGAAAGGAAGGCTCCATTTCCAGAGAGGAGAGCCAAGATTCTTTCCAGCCTGGCCTGCAGCCACCACCCAGTTTGCAGCCAGGCTCGGCTCTCCCCCAACTTCCAAAAAAAACCTCTCTCTCTCTCTCTCTCTCTCTGTCACACACACACACACACTTTCCTCAGGCCAGCTGACAAAAGGCAGAATAGTAAATGTAACTTCCTGGTGACTCTCCCAACCTTGCCCTCTTCAAACACACAGGCATCCTTTGCTGGTAGGGAGGGCAGAATCTGCCCATTGCAGTTGTTTTTCATTTTTCCACTCCTAAATGCAGTTCTCCACATTTGTGGTTTTTAAAAATAAATCCTCATGAAAATTCTTCAGCATTTTAGTGCAAGTTTCTTCTAATAAACACTTTTTTTGCCTGGTTTCCACTAATGAACACATTTTTTCATTCATTCATTCATTTATTGCACTTGTATACCGCCCCATAGCCGAAGCTCTCTGGGCGGTTTACAGTAATCAAAAACATTAAAACAAATATACAATTTAAAACACATATTTAAAAAACAATTTAAAACACAATTTTAAAATTTAAAACAATATAAAAACAATTTAAAACACATGCTAAAATGCCTGGGAGAAGAGGAAAGTCTTGACCTGGAGCCAGAAAGATAACACTGTTGGCGCCAGGAGCACCTCGTCAAGAAGATCATTCCATAATTTGGGGGCCACCACTGAGAAGGCCGTCTCCCTTGCTGCCACCCTCCAAGCTTCACTTGGAGTAGGCATCCGGAGGAGGGCCTTTGATCTTGAACATAGTGTACAGGTGGGTTCGTATCGGGAGAGGCGTTCCATCAGATATTGTGGTCCCAAGCCGTGTAAGGCTTTATAGGTCAAAACCAGCACCTTGAATTGAGCTTGGAAACACAGGCAGCCAATGCAAGCAGGCCAGAATCAGTTTTATATGTTCAGACCGTCTGGTCCCTGTTACCAATCTGACTGCTGCATTTTGCACAAGCTGCAGTTTCTGAACCATCTTCAAAGGCAGCCCCACGTAGAGTGCATTGTAGTAATCTAATTTGGAGGTTACCAGAGCATGGACAACTGAAGCCAGGTTATCCCTGTCCAGATAGGGACGTAGTTGGGCCACCAACCAAAGTTGGTAGAAGGCACTCCGTGCCACCGAGGCTACCTGAGCAAGTGACAGATATGGTTCTAGGAGAACCCCCAACCTATGAACCTGCTCCTTCAGGGGGAGCGCAACCCCATCCAGGACAGGTTGGACATCCACCATCTGGTCAGAAGAACCACCCACTAGCAGCATCAGCCTTGTCTGGATTGAGCCTCAGTTTATTAGCCCTCATCCAGTCCATTGTCGCAGCCAGGCACTGGTTCAGCACATTGACAGCCTCACCTGAAGATGAAAAGGAGAAATAGAGCTGCGTGTCAGCATACTGATGGCAACACACTCCAAAGCTCCGGATAACCACACCCAACCGTTTCATGTAAAAGTCATATTCCCCTCTCCCCAAATCCTAGGAACTGTAGCTAGTTAGGTGCTGAGAGTTGTTAGGAGACCCCGGTTCCCCTCACAGAACTACAGTTACAGAGTTCCCTGGGAAGAGGGACTGATTGTGAAAACCACTCAGAATTCTAACTGTTTGAGGGGAATAGGAGTCTTCTAACAACTCTTGGCACTTAACAAGCTATAGTTCCCAGGATTCTTTGAGGGAAGCCATGACTGTTTCAAGTGTACAATACCATTTTAAATGTATACTGCAGATGTGGGCCTGGCCACTGGTCCAAGTCTGATATTTTAATTGATGGAGAAGCTTTCTTGGCCAGAGGCCCATTATTTGTTCTTGGCCAACCCTACAGGACCCACACGACCAGAGGAGGCCATGGCTAAGACAAAAGAGGGCGTGCCATCTCCCCAAACACATGCAGTCTACACCACACCAACCACACACGCATTGGCTCTTCTCATCCCATGCCTTACTAAGACTTTGGGGGTATTAAGAGCTCTACTAGAGATGCTGTTAAGAGGCAGTTGTAGCACACTCTCCCCTTGCCCACACTTGTTTTTAAATGCTGGTTTAGATGGGTCTTTACCCTCATCCAGCTGCAGGGCTCTTCTTAGGTTCTTGTCTTCTGCTGAGCAGTGATTGGCCACTGTGCAAAACGGGGACCATTTTGTACTCCCCCCCCAACAAAGCAGTTATAGGTTCCATTTTCTTTGGACAGAAGCATGCTAGAAAGACATGCCTGGCTCTTCTGGAATAATCTGGTTAATTTGCCGCTATAAACATCAGCAAGGTATTATGGGAGATAGACCATCAAGGCCTGTTTCTCCTTTGCAGCCACTCCACCTCTTTTGAAATCCATAGGCAGCATACAAATTGGCTTCCACAGGTAAAAAAAGGTGATTGGCCCCACAGAAGAAGAAACGGCTGTAGGGCAGCGTCAGAAACAGAAAGATACTGGGAATCTGCTATTTCCCATCGTCAGTATAAAAAAGGAACTTTAAACAACAACAACACATCAAGCTCAAGATTGGAGGAGGTGGGAGAATATTTATTTGGAGTCCTGCTCTAGGAAGCCTCCTTTACGCTGAAGTCTGTTGCATCGCTTTTCCTCCGCCTCTTGCTCTCGTTTTCTCTGCTTAGCCTCCCACTTCTCAAGCCCATGATCGATTTCTGCAGAGATCATGGCTATACGACGCTGAAGGAGCAAGACAAAGGGAGGTGTGTGAGTACAGTGTCCGGGGAAATTCTGAACAACCTTCATGCGTAGAGAGCACAAACACACACATAGTAAGGTCACACCCACACCATGCATTTAAACACTGTTCTTTAACCTTGGGTCCCCAGATGCTGTTAGACCACAACTCACAGCATCCCTAGACAGCACGGTCAATGGTCAGGGATTATGGAAATTGTAGTCCATCAACGTTTGGGGACCCAAGGTTGAAGAACAGTGATTTAAAGCATGTAGTTTGCCCCAAAGAATCCTGGAAATTGTAGTTTAGCCCTCACAGAACTACAATTCCCAACACCCTTAAACTACAGTTCCTAGGATTCTTTGGGAGAAGTCATGTGTGTTAAATATGTTTTAAATGTGTAGTGTGAATGTGACCCAGTTCCTTCCTGCTACACATCAGACAGGCACCGTCTCTTTTGTCTTTTTGGCGCCCATCAAAGACCTTCCTTTTTTTCAGCAAGTCTTTTAAGTGGAGATCTTTCTCCCAGTCGATATCTGTATTATATGTGAAATTGTTTTTACACATGAAGTTATTTTAAATGGAGTTTGTATATATGGAAACGTTTTTATATATGGAATTGTTTTCAATTGTTTTGACATATGGAATTGTTTTCAATTGTTGATGTTTCCACTTAGAAATGCTTTGTGATATTTTATGAGAAGTGATTCACAAATGGAATAAAATAAATAAAAATAAGAATGCACTTCTGAGAGTACATTTACACCATGAATTTAAAATAGGTTTCAAGCTATACTGTCTTTTTTTTCCAGCCAAGAAAACCTGCAGAGGGGTTAGATAATTCAGCAACATTCCAGAATGCATAAAACTGCAATTCTGAAGGTTTGGTGGAGGGGGATGCAAAGAGGACAGTTTAAACTGGCTTATATTTGTAACTGTAATGTAAACACACCACGGCTTAAGCCTGCCCATTAACCTCATCCCACATGTGAAAGAGCTGGTTGCAATTACTTATTCAGTAGTGGGGTGGAGGGGGACTCTTCATATGCTCAGAGGCAGACTTAATTCACAGGACCACGGTTGAGCCTGCCATTAGAAAACAGACCATGGAAACAGAACCCCCTGTCTCAGAACCCCCTAGATCCTTTCCCCATGGGACACAACATAGTAATAGCTCCATATTGGCTCATTTTCATGTGTTATATAATAGAATTCTCAGAGTAGTTTAACAATCAATCTCCTTTCCCAGGGAACTCTGGAAACTATAGCTGTGGGAGGGGAACAGGGGTCTGCAATCAATTCTTAGCACTCTTAACAAACTACAGTTCCCAGGATTCTTTGGGGAAAACTGTGGCTGTTTAAAGTGGTATAAGGGTGCTTTAAATGTGTGGTGTAGATGGAGCCATGCTTACGGATTCTAGCATTCTGCCAATCCAGTATACCCCCCAATTTCCCTCAACAGAATTCCAGAACTCCAAAGGTTCTTAGGATCTCTGTCTGCCGCTTACAGCCAACACTTCGTTCTTTTCCTGCCGGCGGAGATGATTTTTCATAGGTGGGGCAGGCCGCCCATCTGCGGAAAAACAAAACAAGATACATATATTTGCTCCTTCTCTCTATGCCCCAAAGTAAAGGAAAGTAATCTTGAGAGCATTTGACCCTAAATTCTCAAAACTACTTAAATGCAGATTCATGCTTTGCTCCAGCATTTGCTTTATTTATGAAGGGTTGCAGCTCAATGACAGAACACATACTTTGTGAGCAAAAGGTCTCAGGTTTAATCTTTGGCATCTCCAGGTAGGGCTGGAAATGTCCCCAGTCTGAAAACCTGAAGAGTTGCTGCCAGTAAGCGTTAACAATACACTGTTGTATTTACTTTGTAAATTACCTATGACAAGCTTTCCCAGCTGGATGAAGAGGTCTTTGCCATGATTGTCTCCTTTTATCTTTTTTCAGTTCATTGGCTGTTAATTTCTGCACTGTTTAAACTTTTTCTAAAGCTTTTAAAATTATGCTGTGTACATCACCTTGAGACATATATTTGGAAGGTGAATAAAAACAGCAACAACATAAACGCTGCTTAAAAATAGTAATACAAATAATATAACGCCCCACCCATTTTTCTTACCAGCAAACGACCAATCAGGAAGGTCTGTTAAAGGCCCGTAAATTGAAGGGTTTATAGGGAAACCATGCCTGGAAGGAAATACACAAAGTCATTTGTAAGCCTGTCAGTAAACTAAGCAGAATAATAACGGAGAAGTCAAATGAAGGATCCTCCCTCTCACTCCAAAGATGTCCGCACTCACTTCACTCTCCATACCCCACCACCCTGATTCACAGCGCTGCAATGGATAGTCCGAGACACTGAAGCGATTTTTGCCACCTGAGGTCCTGCAGGGTTGAAAGTAAAAAGAGAAAATTCAGAGCTCAATTAGAATCATGGCACTTAGTAATTTCAACCATATTTATTGTACATAGAAAAATATGCTTTAGGGCATCCTCCAGGTGTTGCTGAAATGCAACTCCCATCAGCCCTAGCAAGCATGGCGAATGGCCAGAGATGGTGATAAGAGTTGTCGTTCAGCAACATCTGGAGGGCCAAAGGTCCCTCACATCTCCTTTAGAGATGAATACATTCTCTTGGTTATTTATTTATTTATTTGATTGAACATTTATACCGCCCATAGCAAGCTCTCTGGGCGGTGTACATAAAAAATAAAAACACTTACAAACAATTTAAAAGCAGCTAAAAAACCAGCTAATAATCCAATTATAAAAGGTGTACATTAGATGGTTATTGTTAGTACAATCCTGCTAGGCAGGCCATTGTTACTGTGCATGCACACACACACAGGCTAACAGACAGTAGCTTGCCTAAGACCCCCAAGCAAATTCATGGGCACAAGCAAAAAATGACTGAGGCACTAACTCTAGCAGAGGAAAGCAGGCACGTATTTTGTATTAAGCAACCCATTACAGTTTATAGCCATGCTTGCTTGGGTGAAGGGAGCACAACAGCATCCGCAGGGTCACAGGGTCCCTCCTCCTCCTGGTTTATAGTAAGGCAGTGTATAAATCAAGTGCCATTGCTATGGGTTCGGGCAACAGGTCCTACTAAAGGTGGCATGCGATGGCAAAAACCAGCAGAGCATTACATTTTCATTACAGCCGACAAAAAATAAATCGCATTTAAAAGCCTTAGAAGTCTGGAGCAACACTGCACATGTCGCTTTCCAGAGTTAGACAAAGTAAAATTATGGCACCGCAAACTGCGATGAGAGTAAGAAAATAGGGGCACCTGGAGGATAATTATATTATAAGGCTCAATCGTATGCATGTCTATATAGGATGCTACTTCTGACGAGAGATATACATAAAGCTAACCCTTCCTATTCCTCCTGCCGGCAAGATTTCCATACCTAGCCTTCTCGTCACGCAAGCTGCCATTTTGACAATAAAACTCTCACAAAAAGCCATGCGCTTTACAGTCGTAGAGGTTGTACGGAAAAAAATTAACTCGGGAGCCGCCATTTTTGGAGAACTACAGTGGTCGCGGCCATTTTGGGATGGTTTGTCTGCGGGCACCACCCACTTGCGGCAGGAAGGAACGCTTTAGCCATTCCCCCTAGTGGAAGGTGTTGGACTTAAAAACGACAGCGGGGCGCCATCTTGTACGGATCATTTCAGAACCATAGGAAACACTGTATGAAACAGGAGAAAACATCTAAAAGCTCCATAAACGGGGACATATAGGGATGCACATTCCCATAAGCCAGTGCACAGCATTTTGGAACATGAACTAATTAATTTGTTGGCTGCATAACGGAGGCGTTTTCTTTCCTGCATGAGAACATCCATTTTGACACAGTAATGGGAGCCCCGGATGTGAGTACCGGAAACTAGGCGGGACGCCATTTTGTGAATTACACCGGAAGTTGTATCCCTTTGTCGTACTGGATCAGGGAACCGTCTCTGTGCCTCCCTTTTGCAACAGGGCGATCAATATCCCTCTGAAGGATGCATTTCCCAAACAGTACTAAGACCTCTATTTCTGACACAGTGTAAAGGCATATGACCATAGTCTTAGGAAAGGCGACAAGAAAAAGAGGAAAGCCAAACAAGAGATGGATTGATTCCATAAAGAAAGCCATAGACCTGAACTTGCAAGAGCTGAATGGAGTGGTTCATGACAGATGCTCTTGGAGGTCACTGATTCATAGGGTCGCCGTAAGTCGTAATCGACTTGAAGGTATATAACAACAACAAGGGAACCAGATTCCCTGGTTGCCATATTTCATAAGGGCGGAAAGGGTTTCTCGTCCATCTTTGAATGGTCATAGCGTCGCCGGCGCCATCTTGGATGCTGGTTGCTAAGGAAGCCGTTGCCCTTGGAAACGAAATAAACAGGAAGGAAAGTCACTGCTTGGGACTTGTTGGAAGCCTTAGACTCCAGGGTTCTTGGAGGCGGGGATATAGGAGAGGATCCCCTTTCCCTCTCTTGAGGAACCTGTTTTTTTTAAAAAAAAAAACATAGATAATATAGATTGTAATTTCTAGATTTGTAAATTATAAATCTATTATATTAAGTGTACAGATATGATTCATGTAAATAGAAAGAGAATCATGCTAATAATGTATGATAATTAGAGTCCACTGCAGGGCATGGTATGAACGTGGAGTAGAAATCTGCCTGCATTTTAGTGAATTCAGATACGAATTTCTGCCTGTGATGCAGCTGAAACCAAAGGTACCAGAGTCCTGCCACAAAGAAGGTGATGACCTTAGAATTAACCACACACAATAATCATGGGGTGGGGAGTTCAGGTGTACAAGGCTTTTAAGTAGACATCCCAGTCTGCATTTGTGTTGGTATTTTTTTTTAACATTTTTATTTTTAAAGATAAAAGATATTTTTGTTCATGGCAGATGCTATTGGAGGTCACTGATTCATAGAGTCGCAATAAATCATGATCGACTTGAAGGCACATAACAACAACAACAAAAAGATGTTTTTAGTGTTTTTGTTTGCCTCCCTGGGCTCCTTATCTTAATTAATCATCAAATCTCATAAACATTACTTTATTCTTTCCACAAAAAGTCAAAGAGAGGTTTCAATTCTTTAAGAAATATATCTATCAATTTTTCTCCAAATAAACATGTCAATTAATCCATCTCGTTAATAATTATAATAATCTTATTGTCATAACCATAGTCCAAATAAACATATCGATTAATCCATCTCATCAAAATCTGTTAGGTCCAATAATTTCAATAGCCATTATTCCATTATCCCTATTAATTCCATCTTCCATCTTCAATAGTCCTGTTAAGTCCAGTAATTTCAGTGTCCAATCTTCCATTATCAGTATTCCATAATAATCTTGCTGTCATAGCCATAGTCATATAATAAGAGTCTGATGGGAATTTCCTCTATCCCAAATATTTTCTTGCCATCAATTCTGAATAAGTTGCTGAAATATTGTTGTAAAGTCATATCTCTGTTCTTCTTTTTTACAAAATGCACTGGCTCATCTCTTGAGAGTTTTTCCATTGTCACATGGCTGCAGTTAATTCCATAGATTTTCTCTATATCAAGCTCCATCACGTCATTCCAGTCCAGAAAATTATCCAAGCCATTGATAACTTTATCTCTAATATCTTCATTAATTTCTTCAGAGATAACGTTACATTCCAAACAGTAGATTTTATTTCTAATATCCATAAACTCCAGATCTTTTTCCAATTCCACATTTGTTCCAATCTCAGGGGCTTGTATCTTCCCTTTATTTTTTCGTTTCTCATCTCTGATCTCATTCTCCTCTCTCACAGGATCCCCTATTTCTTTAAGCTCCTGCGTCATTTTGCTCAGTTCAATTTTTAGCTCCTTATTGCCCTGTCGCAGGGTTTGTTTCGTTATCTCAATCTCATCCATTATTTTCTGAAACATAATTACTTCCAGATTCTCAGCCACTTTCTTGATTGCCATTTTTAAAACCACAAAAACAAAACAAAACAAAAATAAAGAAGAACCACTTCTTATTTCAGCAACAATTGGGTTAATATTCCAGGCTTGATGACATCACAGTATAAACAGAGCAGCCTGCCTTATCTCTCTATGTTCAAGAATACAAAACAAATTTAGTTCCCAGCATCAAAACAGTTAGTGGCGTCGTGAAGAAGCAGATTCGTCAAAATAAAATAGACCAAAAAGAGAATAGTCCCAGACAATATAATGTTCCTCGGAATAGAAATCCCTCTTCTGTTTATATCTTTAGAATGCACTTCCAGGACAGCTTTTTGCAATAGAAACAGAGATAAGCTGTTAATTTCGTGAATAACAGAGAAGAGTTATAGCTCACCCAGAAGTTCTTTAAAGCTGATTCATTTGACAAATCTCTTTTTGCTGCAACAATTTAAACCAAGTAAAAAAAATAATAGAAAGAAGGGTGCTTGCCTGTTAGTCCGTTTTCTCTTTGAAGAAAAGATAAACGTATCGCATTAATCAGATAGAGCTTGTTCGGAAGTCCGTCCGGCATTGCTGGCTGGACCTTTTCTCATAAATTAATGAAATCCAGTCCTCCCAACAAAAACAGGCTTTTGAGGTTGATCTCTACGTTTCTCCCTGCCCGGGAGAAATTTCATCAGTCAAAAAAAAAATTTAGAGATACGGCTTTCTAACTCCCTCTTAGATTTTCGTTGACATGTTAAAACATTTTTATTCCTCCAAGCTTTTAATTTATAAATGTTTCCACCTTATTTAATTTTAATTCTTGCCAAGCTTTTAAAATGTATACATTATTGTTTCGTCTAATTACTAATGTCTAATGGATTTATTATTTGATTTTATGAGTTTCTATTTACATTGTATGAGTTTATACTGTTGTTCGCCGCTTTGAATTCAGCGAATGAAAGCGGGTTATAAATTGGCAAATAAATAATAAATAAATAAATAAATACTTACAAGGTCTTAAATGCCCTACTGTACTGAACGGGGCTTTTCCCCAGATAAGTGTACAAAGGATTGTGGACTTACAGTGAAATCTTGTATGTCTGTTCAGCGGTAAACCCCACTGAATTCATTAAAATGTATTACCAAGTAAGCATGCCTAGTATTGCATTCTGATATGCCTAGATGGCACTATGCTATTATATTATTAATGAATGGGGACAAAGGTGTGCATGTGTTCTTTTGCCCCAGAAACTTATTCCAAAGTTGCCAGGATGCAGGGTGTGGGTTGGACTGGAGCAATAGTTCTGGACAGGGTAGCAAGTGTTTTTTGAGTTGCACAGGAGCCTTTCTGTCTGAAGAAGAGTTCATTGTGACTCGGATGTCTGCCATTCTACACTACATTCTGTATAGCCCAGACATTTTGGATTCCTGCTTGCCTTTCATTTGCCAAGTCACACCCCCCCCATTTTTAAACAAACTCATGTTCTCCGAGACTCACCTACTCCTAGAAACCACAGTGGAGAAGTTGGGTGGGGTTGTGGATTTTCTATCCAACCTAATCCAACAGGCTGGTCTACCGTCAGAGCTGTTACCGGTTTTTTTGAACCAGTTGTGCTGGTAGCACTAGCAAGCTGCTGATTTGCTCAAGTCTCTTTGCCTCTGAAGAGGTGCTCTGTGTGACTTGAAGGCTTGGTGTCCCACTGGATGCAGAAGGGGGCTGCTGCAGGAAACAGATAGCGCTGTGCGAGCTTGCAAGCCTGAGGCATTTCTGCAAGGAGTCTCTACGGTTCTCGGAGGGCTTGGTCATGGGGCACTCCGGAGGCACTGCCAGTCCCCTTATCTTCCGTAGCACTGAGGTAGGCTCCCCCTGCCCCCACCTGGCACCAGACGGACCTTGGACTCGGTCAATGGCTCACCCTCCTTTACCCCCCCTCATCCCACCCCCGGCAACCCTGGTTAGTTCCTCATGTTAAAAGTGCTGTTCTGGCAGCTTCTTTTTCTTTATCCTTAAGCTGGCAGTGGGGATAGGCTGACAGAGCAGGAGAAGGAACTCAGCCTGGGACGGTGAGTGTCTGTCAGTTTCTCTTTTACATCATCCCCCTTTCTATCCCTCTTCCTGTCCTCTAATAATACTGTGGGGGGTGGGTGGGGGTGGAGAGGACTCTTTATTCCTATCCTTGTCCCAGAACAGCTCTCAAAGCTGAAAACCCTCTGTTCCTGGCTCCCATCTCCCTGTGCTCTATCCACTAGGAACCACTCCCCTCTCTCTGGGCAAAATATGAAACCCACAGCCCCTGGTTCCTGACCTCTTAGATCTACAGGGAGTAGTTCAGCGTTGCAACATCTCCTTTGCATGCAGAAGGTCCCAGATTCAGTCACTGGTGTCTACAGGTAAGGGTGGGAATGTCCCCTGTCTGAAACCTTGCAGAGGTACTGCCAGTCAGTGTAGACAATACTGAGCTAGATGGACCAATTGGTCTGACAGGTTCCTACGTTCCTATCAGTAGTCTTCAACCTTTCAGACGTGAGACTCATCTTTAATCCAAACATGCCTTTGGGGATCCATATCTTAATTTGTACCATATATTTGCTGCTGTTGCGACCCATCTTAGATCAGACTGTGACCCTTCAGTGGGTCCTGACCCACAAGTTGAAGACCCATGCCTTAGATTACCCATATGTTACTTTTGGGGGGCCTTTCAGATTTCAGAGATGGTGTCCTGGTAACCTAGAATGCTAAGCCCGCTCACTTTACCCGCTAGAGTCACCTTCCAGAGATTAGGATCAAGGGGTGGTGCCTATCTTTTGCAGCCTTTCATAGGAAAGAACAAGGGCCTGGATCCCAATATTTGGGAGGCAGAGGGACATCTGTGCCCTTCTAACTCTTGTCTGCCTGCTGGTATAGTAAGCATCACCTTGGGAAGGCAAGAGACACCCTGATTCAATTTTCTACCCACCCGAACAAGCCAGCCACATCCCAGCCTCTTTTCCCCCAACGCTTGCCAATACCCTGTTGCAAATAGCACCCCTTGAAGGAGAAAGCTGGCTTTTTGGGGGATGCAGGTGGCGCTTTTTAGAGGCAGAGCTGTAACTGGACTCTTCATCTTATTGCCAAGCTATGGCCAAGACCACCCGTTATGTGGCCGCCACGCAGGATGACCACTCCACCGACACGATTCCCAATGGGACTTCAGCCTCCTCTGGCCAGCCCCTCGCGAACTCCTCCAGCCAGCCCCCTGAGGACTCCATGAAACTGAAGAAGGAGATCTCCCTGCTCAACGGCGTCTGCTTGATCGTGGGCAACATGATTGGCTCTGGCATCTTTGTCTCGCCCAAGGGCGTGTTGATGTACAGTGACTCTTACGGCCTCTCCCTCGTCATCTGGGCTGCAGGGGGCCTCTTCTCTGTTTTTGGGGCTCTCTGCTATGCCGAACTGGGCACCACCATCAAAAAATCAGGGGCCAGCTACGCATATATCCTGGAGGCCTTTGGGGAGCTGCCAGCCTTCATCCGCCTTTGGACCTCTCTCCTCATCATTGAGCCCACCAGCCAGGCAGTCATTGCCATCACCTTCGCCAACTATCTGGTGCAACCCATCTTCCCATCCTGCGAGGCGCCTTACCTGGCTGGCCGTCTCTTGGCTGCCGTCTGCATCTGTGAGTGAGACCACCAGGGGGGGTGATGTGGGAAGGGATTGGGAAGGATTGGGTGGGCCTGGGGGGCAGGTACCCCAAAGCACAGGTGTGTGTGTTTGTGTGTGTGTGTGTGTGTGAAGGAGGGAGGGAGGGAGGAGGTTTCTTTTTGAAGGAAAAAAATGCCTTGGCAATGCCTGAGCTGATTCAGCCTCAGATAAGTTGAAGGGGCAGCCTTTCCCTCATTAGCTAATCTTTCATTGTTCCTTTATCTTTCCATGACCTTCCCTTTCCATTCTGGGCAACTCTTCCCTTCCTTGGCAATGGTTTTGAATCTTCGTACCTGTGGGGGGCGGGGAGGAGAGAATCAGGAAGCTTCAGGCTTTTTTGCCAAAAAGACTGTAGAGCTCCATCTTGGGCTTCTAGAACTGCGCATGAGACTCAGGAATCCTGACTCCCCCGCCTAGGGTTGCCAGGTTCGATCCCTGAGACTGATCCTGATCCTGTATCAAAAGTCTTTCATATCTTTAAAAGTTGTGCAGAGGGAAGGGAGAATTGCACCTTGTGGCTTTTCCCATTACAGCAGTGGTTCTCAAACCTTTTTGGTTCGCGGTGCACCGTAAAACATAAAAATTTTCTGGCACACTTCGTGTACAAAATTAAAAATATATTAATATATTTTAAACTATGAATAAAAATAAACTATAGAAAACCATTACTTACCCTATACAAATGGGTTTCCTCTAATTTTTAAAATATACTTTCATAATATTTGAGGCACACCTAGCCACCTCTTAGGGCGCACCAGTGTGCCTGGGTGCACCGTTTGAGAATCACTGCATTACAGGGTTGCAAGAACACCTGCACTTGGCTGACTTTCTCTTCTCCTAAAGATACAGGATCAGTCTCAGGCCATGGACCTGGCAACCCTACCTCTACCACCAGTGTGGCTCCAACTGCTGAGTTCCACTCTGTACCCAGTTTTTTTGGGGGGTGGGGGAGCAGATTTTTTTGGGGAAGGGGCATAACTGCTTCTCCGTATAACCAATAGATACGGCTGTTATCTCAGTATGGAGGTGGGATGCCGCTGAATACCAGTTGCTGGAAATGGCAGGAGGGGAGAGTGCTCTTGCGCTCAGGACCTGCATGTGGGCTTCCCATAATGGGCATCCTGAGAACAGATGAGCTATTGGCCTGATCTAGCAGGCTCTTCTGATGTTCTCAGATAAGGCCCGCTGCTGGGTGTCATGTCCCCTAATAGAACCCACTTCTCATAAAAGACAATTACTCCCTTGATTAACATCAGGGCTCCTCTGCTTTTGTCAGCTGCCTGTTTGTTAGAAATTAACCCTGCACCTTTGAGTGTCAATTCCAAGGTGGATAGATATTTCTGCCTGAGCGGGCGTAGCCATCTTGCTGAAGGAAAAGATGCCAGCCTGGCAGACATCTTTACCACCCCCTTAGCCCCTACTCTCTGTCCCTACTGCAACCTACCAAGCCACATTCCTCCCTGCCAGAGCTCTAGAGAGTTCCCTAAGAAGAACTCAGAGGTCCTGAGTGTCCACTGCTGTGAAAGACGAGATGGCTGAAAGCTAAAGTGTTTGCATGTGGACAGCTCTGCACATACTCGGGGCTTAATGTTTAGATACAGCCTGCTGCCTTGGACGGACCAGCATGGATGCAGTTGAACCACAGGGAGGGAGAGACACTTTGAACATGCTCAGAGGGGCACTGTTTTCATGTCGAGCATTTCTGACTCATGGTCCGGTGATCCCCTGCACCGGCTAAACCCGGCACAAGCTTCTCCTCTGAGGCTCTCGCTTTCTGTTCCTCCTAACCCAGCGGGTAATTCTCAGTCTCTCTCAGCAGCGTGCTGAGTCGGCAGCTGTTGTCCGGATCCAGCTGGCGACAAATGCAGCGTCAGGCTCCCCGAACCACTCCCGTTGCAACACACAGGAATGTGCCAGCTAAGGAAGGCATGGGCCTTGATGTGGGCCTGGAGATTCAGGCGTGAAAGTTAGTGGGGATTGGGAGGCAGGCTGATATTCTGGGTTGTACGGTGCTACCTTCAAGCAAATGGAAGGTGGTGGTGGTGGTGGGGAGAGGGTTAGAGCAGAGAATAATATCCTTCCCTAATTATTTATGTGGCTTCCCCCACCTCCTGTGCCCTGGATTTCCCTTTAGGGAAAGGGCTGTAGCTCAGTGGTAGAGCATTCTTGGAGAGCCGCTGCACGTCGGTGTAGACGAACTAGACGGCCCAATGGTCTGACTCACTGTATGGCAACTTCCTGTGTAAGTGCTTCACGTACATTAACTCAGGAACAACAGCCCTGTAAGGTAGGCCAGTGTTTTTAATCCCAATTCACAGATAAGGAAGCTGAAGTTCAGTCAGACGAGAGAGAGAGAGAAGCTTTCCTAAGGCAGCCCTCTGCGTTTCTGCTTTGAGCTGAGACCCCCTTGCCCAAAGATGTTCTCTTAATGGCTACCTTGCCCCAGACACTTTGGGTGTAAGATTGTCTCCTGGTTGAGATTCCTACTTGCTTGTTCAGAATGTCATCCTCAAGACAAGATTCCTATTGCTGAGGCTTTAGATCTGTTTTGAAAACGGTGGCTACCTCCCTTTAATAAGGGAAAAGCTCTTTGTCCATGCTCAGAAGCATCCTCAGTGTCAGAATTGTTCAAAAATTAGCAACCTGGACTCCTGCAGTACATTTCTAGCTGGGCGTGAGGTACACCATTTGACTTGTTTTTTTTTTCAGTGGGTTGAAGGAATAGGAAGGATAGTTCTATCCCTATCTGTGCTAGATGTTTGGGGTCCAGGGGGTTTGCTCACACATGGGGCTTCCATTCCTGGTTGGATCTCATCTAGCCTAAATAGAGATTATTCAGGAACTTGGCCGGGATGGAAAAGGTGGCTTTAGTGCAGGCTTGGCGGGTGGGGTGCCCAGAACCGCTTACTGGAGAGTCACTGGAGCAAATGTGGAAAAGTGAGCAGTTCACGGTCACCCGCAGTTTCTCTGTTCTAAGCATGTCGCAATCCTGATAAGGAAGAGGAATTTATTGCCTTGTTTATAAAGACGCAGAGTGTTGCTTTTGAGGTGTCCCCAGTTCCCCTCTTCCATTTGCCAACAGGGAAGCGGCAGCCTCACCATCGAAGCAAGGGGGGGAAGCATGCAGGCTGGGTGCCACCCTCCGCTCTCTCCCTCCCTGCCCCACAGTCCCTGGTTTGGGTCTCTGGCAGGAAGCCGAATCCCACACAGCCCCTTGAGTCACAACAAATTGTTCCTGGAATAAAGATCAAGGTTAGAAGGATGGAATGTAAAAGCAACAGGAGCCGGAAAGGGATAAACAACAAGCTTCTTTTTCTTTCCAGGAAGACTCACCTCCCTCTATCTTGTTTGAACTCTGGATCTTTGTTCGCAGGTTAATCATGGCCCTTGTTGTTCTTCACACACCTCGCTTGCATTCTTGACGTCTACTGTTCCCACCTGTTACTTTTCTGGGGTGGGGTGCTGGTGGGCCCTAAAGGACCTCTGTGGTTGGAGAGTTCATACTTAACAGCCACCCTGCAGAACGATGGGGGCTGATAGCTCCCTGTCAGTGAGGGAGTGGAATCCGCTCCAGGTTTAGGTCTGAATTTTCAAGGAGCTGTTTAAGGAGCACTTTCATAGAATCATAGAATAGTAGAGTTGGAAGGGTCCTATAAGGCCATCAAGTCCAACCCCCTGCTCAATGCAGGAATCCAAATCAAAGCATTCATGACAGATGACTGTCCAGCTGCTGCTTGAATGCCTCCAGTGTTGGAGAGCCCACTACCTCTCTAGGTAATTGGTTCCATTGTCGTATGGCTCTAACAGTTAAGAAGTTTTTCCTGACGTTCAGTCGAAATCTGGCTTCTTGCAACTTGAGCCCTTTATTCTGTGTCCATCTCTGGGACGATCGAGAAGACATCCTGGCCCTCCTCTGTGTGGCAACCTTTCATATACTTAAAGAGTGCTATCATATCTCCCCCCAGTCTTCATTTCTCCAGACTAAACATGCCCAGTTCTTTCAGTCTCTCCTCACAGGGCTTTGTTTCCAGCCCCTGATCATCCTTGTTGCCCTCCTCTGAACCTGTTCCAGTTTGTCTGCATCCTTCTTGAAGTGCGGAGACCACTCCTTTGGACAGCTCCTTGAAAGTTTGGACTCAAACCCAGAGCGGATTTTGCTGGGGCCTCCATTACCGCAGGGAGATGGGTTCTACTTGTGGGAACAGTGTGGGTGAGCGGTTAGACAGAGCCCTGGAGAATCACCACGTACTTACTGAAGATCACATTTGAGCAACCCTCTCCAGTCCCTACTGCAGAAAGATTGAACAGGCAGGGATAGTGGGGGTCCTTCTAGCTCAGCATTGTCAACACTGACTGGCAGCAGCTGTCTGGGGTTTCAGGCAATGGCCTTTCCCAGCCTCAACTGGAGATGCTGGTGATTGAAACTGGGACCTTCTGCATGCAAAGCAGATGCTGTGCCAGTGAGCTAAATCCTTTCCCTTAAGACATAAGAGCTGAACTTGCCTTATACCAGGTCAAACCATTGGTCTGTCCAGCTCAGCATTGTCAACACTGACTAGCAGTGGCTTTCCGGGGTTTCAGACGGGGAGGCTACCTGGAGATAGAGACTGAACCTGGAACCTCTGGCATGGAAAACAGGCACTGCACCACTGAACTCCAAAGCATGAGGCCCCACTCCTTCCCAGGCCTAGGAACAGGAGATAGAAACTGTGTGTTGCATCCCGTTTCCCATCATCCTTTCGGTCAACTCCACATACCTCTTGGATGGCAAATATGCAGTGCCTGTGGGGAACTAATACTAGAGCTTGGAAAAGTTCCTTTTTTGAACTATAACTCCCATCAGCCCAATCCAGTGGTCATGCTGGCTGGGACTGATGGGAGTTGTAGTTCAAAAAAAGTAACTTTTCCAAGCTCTGATAATATATCCTCTTAGCTGGGGCAAAGTGCTCCTCCTTGGACAAGGGTGACTTGTCTGTCTATTTCCCACCCATGCACCCATCCTAGCTAAACTAGTTAGCCAATAGCCACTTCCCAACACTCTCTCTTTGTCACTCTCTCTTGCGTCACACAACCCAGCGTGACTCAGAAAGAGCGCCAGGGAGGAAGTAGAGCTGAAAGGCCAAGCTGTGCAGAGAGGGTCAAGCTCAGTGGTGCTCATTCATTTTTCCATGGGGGTAAACTAAACAGAAGCCCTACAGTCAGCTGGGCAAGAGAAAAGCCTCCCCCTTTTGAAACTGGTGTTGCACAGAATCAGGGTTTGGATTTAGCCCCCGCCCCATAATGATCTCTCAGGAATATGCACCTTTCTCCCCTATATGGTCTGAAGGCACATGTGGCCAACTCCCTGCTGAAGCCAAGCAGGGTCAAGTCTGGTCAGTGCCTGGATTTGAGACCGCCTGGGAACCATATGTAAGCCGCCTTGGGTCTCTATCATGGCAAGAAAGGCGGGGTAGAAATGTAAGAAATAAATATATGTAAAAGCTGTTTTTATGACGTTTTAAAGTGTTTTTAGTACTTTTGTTTGCTTCTCTGGGCTCCTGCTGGGAGGAAGGGCGGGATATAAATAATAATAAATAATATAAGTGACTGTCTGAATGCGAGGACCTCATCCTGTGACCCTGGGGTGGTGGGAGTCGGAATGGGAGTGGGGCTGGCCTCCCACGCGCCTTGACCTGGACTAGAGATGGTTAACCTTTTCCAGCACCAGGGCCCCATGGCAGTCCTTCTAAGGGCCACACACTCTTGCCCATGTGTAACCCCCCCCCCTCAGCACAGTCATCACACCCACGTGCAGGCAGGCGCACAGAGGCAGGTGCCCCTTCCATCACAAGAAGGTACCTGCAGTAACGGGGCAATGCAAGGGGTGGGAAGATGAGCCTCTTCCTTCGTCAGGTCACCCAGATCCCATGTAGGCACACCCAGGGGGTGCAGCCACCCCCATCAGTCCGAGGAAGCCCAGGAAAGTTTGGTCCAAGCGTGCCAGGCTGTGGGGGTCCCTAGCCTCTTGAGGCCTTGTTTGCTCTTCCACTGAATCCATGTGGAGCTGCTGAGACAAAGGTGAGGAACCTCAGGCCCACGGGCCAAATGTGGCCCTCGAGGCTTCTCTGTCTGCCCCTCAATAGGCCCCTTCCCAATCCTGCTGCATGCCCTCCTCACGTGCTCTTGCCTGGCTGGAACGTGTCCTCGAACTATGATGCTGCCCCTCACTTGCCTGGATGGGGAAATGCATGTCTATAAAACTGATTTGTATTTTACTTAAGGCAAGGTAAGAGTTGCATCTGTTGTTCCACCTACTTTTGCCTCTGGCCCCATCCATCACTGGCATGTGTCCCCTAGGAGATTCCCCACAAGGTCCCCTGCCTTGGCACTGACAAAATAAGCAGATTGCAACAGAAAGATTCCAAGGCAGGTGTATCCCTCTCTCTCTCTTTAAAAACAGAGCGTTGGCTGGCTGATATGTGCATTTATGGGTGTGTGTGTGTGTTAGAGGATCTTTAGGGTTCAGAATTGGACAGGGGAAGGATTCAACATGTCCTCTCTTGGGCTTTGGTGTGTGCATGTGTGGAAACAAAATGAGGTGTGTGTGTGTGGGGAGTTGACAGGGTCCAGGGGACCCTTGTCTCAGGGCTGACCCTGATTTGTTTTCTCTTCTAGGCTTCCTCACTTTTGTGAACTGTGCCTATGTGAAATGGGGCACCCGAGTGCAGGATCTGTCCACCTATGCCAAGGTGCTGGCTCTCATTGCAGTGATCATTGCCGGCATAGTCCGCATTGGGCAAGGTACTCAAATCTCCACCGTTGGTTCTCCAGGTTGACCCCCCACCCCCCTCCACACTGGTTTAGTGCTGATGTAGCACTCTTAATAGAGAAAGTCCTTCTCAACCTTTACTTGGTGACTATAAGCATTAAATGATGGTTTGCGTGTATGAATGGATGTCATAGACATAACAGCAGAGTTGGCTGATTGTATCCCTTCAGATTTCCTCAGGCATGATGTTTTTTCATCATGATGAGAAATTAAAGTGATTGACATGGAAGTGGTGATCTTTCCCTACAGGACATTCGGAAAACTTTGCAGACTCTTTTGAAGGATCCTCTTGGCACACAGGGGACATTGCGTTGGCCCTCTACTCTGCCCTCTTCTCCTACTCTGGTTGGGACACCCTCAATTTTGTCACGGAAGAAATTAAGAACCCTGAAAGGTCAGCATTTGCAGGGAAAATTTCCCAGCTTGTGAGATGGGTGCAGTTTGGTATACCATGTGCAATGTGGCTGCAAGCACCTGTTGGACAGTGTCTGTGACATCATTGGGGACAAGCAACATTGTTCCCTGTCCCCATGTTCTGTAAAGACCTTAAAATCTGTGCTCTGATTGCAAAGGGAGGAATTGGGAAGGAACTGGAATTGACTAGCTTCAAGTACCTCTGTTAATGTCTCTGTCTTCAGACTATCTCCAGACTTTAGCTGGGCTTTCTGCTCCAGAAAAAATGATAAAAGGTTTCTCCATACTTTGCCTACAGAGTAGTTAGCTGGACCTTTTTTTGACAACTGAGCAAGTGCTCTCCCTCTTGCTTGCACATCATCCAATATGTAAAAAGAGGGAAATGTGTGTGTGGTGGAGAAAGAAATTCAGTGATCTCTCCCACTCCCACAAGCGACTGAATTCTCTTGCTCCAAATTTCATTTGGAATTAATGGGCTTTGGGCCTGGATCAGCCCTTGTGGACAGGGGTTGCCATCTAGTGTTCATAGCCAGGCATTCCATCACTACCAGAGGATTGCTGAATGGCTCAGATCCTAGCATACTTGGGTTCTCTTTTAAGTTTGGCAATGAAAGGGATGCTGTGCCAAGTCTAGCATAACATGTATTGGATTTTTCAGAGCAAGCTGTAATTGGAAATCTAAAGATCCACTTTCAGTTGAAAAAATTGTTTAAAGGGAGCTTGGGAGAAATATTGATTTAATTGCATTAAAGAAAGTTAGGATAAGAGGGAGGCGGCGGCAATTTTTACTGAAGTAAAGTGACCCCTAATTCATACATTTTACAGAAACAGAAAGTTTAGTTAATAAAGAGAATCAAGCACAATATTTCTGCTTAGCTGGTGCATTTTCATTTTTTTAAAATCCTCTGTCATAATTTTCTCATTTTTTAAAACCAAACAAGCAAATCAAACAGGAAGCCAGAGGATGACAATGAGTTTTATAGGCTACATAAGGAGGAGGGAATTCTGGGAGCTGGGAAGCAGGGGATTCTGGGAGCTAGGCCTTGGGAAGCAGAGAATTCTGGGAGTTGGACCTAGGGACCAGTTTTGTAGTAGTTCTGGGGTTTTCAGTGTATTCCGCTAGCCCTGGGTATTATTAGGGTGCAGGAGTGGTGCCAAGGGAAGGATAAAGAGGGAGGTGGAAAAGACTTCACATTTTTTTCCTCGTTGCCCTTCCTTAGGAACCTGCCCCTCTCCATTGGCATCTCAATGCCCATTGTAACAGTGATCTACATCATGACCAACGTGGCATATTACACAGTGCTGAGCAAGATGGAAATATTGACAAGTGAAGCTGTTGCAGTGGTGAGTAGCTCCCCCCCCCCCCGCAGTTCACTTTGGAATCCATTTGGCTGCTGCCATGGGGGCCTTTAAATTTGATAATGTACTTAAAATAACTTCAAAGGAGGTCAGTACAATAGGAAATAACTGGAGTGGCAATTCAGGAACAATTTTGTTGCAAGGATTTGCACTGAAAGAAAAACAAGGATTTTTTCTCTCTGCATCTTCTAATACAGACAGAAGGGTCTCCTATTGAGTTGGGAATGATATTTTTACTAGAAACCCCCAGCCAAAAGCATTCACCAGCTCATTTTGTTCTCTTGTCCTCTTCCTTCCAGACGTTTGCCGATCAAGTTTTTGGAGTTATGAACTGGACAATCCCCTTTGCTGTAGCCTTGTCGTGCTTTGGGGGCCTTAATGCGTCCATCTTAGCAGCCTCCAGGTAACCTGCGTGTGTCTCCCTGCCCTGAGATTCATTCAACATTTATTTTTGAAGTCCTTCCATGTGTGAGTTTACCCATTCAATTTCACCTGAGGCACTGTTTGTATCAAATGGGGGAAAAATGTCACCACACCAGAGAGGCTGCTCAGAAAGTAGCCTTTCACCCACTCAGGCTTGATAACTTCCTACTTTTCCCCAAAGATGCTGTTTTGCACAGAAGTCTCCCGCCTCTGAAACCATCTGGTAAAGTCTCCGTGTGTGAGGAAAAATAAATGCCTGAACTGGCCCATAGAAACTCACTCAGGGTTCGGGTTGCCAGGTTCAGGGCCTGAGACTGATCCTGTATCTTTAGGAGAAGAGAAAGTCAGCCAAGTGCAGATGTTCTTGCAACCCTCAATGGGAAAAACCACAAGGTGGAATTCTCCTTTCCCCCTGCACCACTTTTAAAGATGCAGAAGACCTCTTAGAGTCAGGGCCTGGCAACCAAGAGGTCTTCTATATCTTTAAAAGTGGTGCAGGGGGAAGGGAGAATTCCACCTTGTGGTTTTTTCCATTACAGGGTTGCAAGAACACCTGCACTTGGCTGACTTTCACTTCCCCTAAAGATACAGGATCAGTGTCAGGCCCTGAGCCTGGCAACCCTATTCAGGGTCCATTAGCTGGCTGTGTTCTACCTCCACTGTTGCAGGCATTGTGTCTCTGAAAGCCAGTTGCTGGGAATCCCAGGTGGAGAGAGTTGCTGTTGTGCTCACGTCCTGTTTGTGGGCTTCGCAGAGGCTTCTGGGGTTGACCACTGTGAGGACAGGATACTAGACTAGATGGGCCTTTGGTCTGATCCAGCTTCAAGGCTCTGCTTATGATTTTGCTCTAGTGGTGCAGTGGAACAAAGAGAAAGGGCCACGACTTAATTTTCCAGCATTATGTCACCCTCCTAGATACGTCAAGTCTCTGCGTGCCAAACAAATCAAGCTTGTCTCAGACGGAGACTCACCAACTAAATTAAGCAGAGGAAGAAGTAGGCTACATCAGTACACCTGGCTAAGGGTTAAACTGCCACTTTTATTTTGAAGGGGAAAAAAAGCCAACCAAAATGTCTCAAAATATGGGCTCCTGCTGGGAGAAAGGGCGGGATATAAATCAGATAATAAATAAATAAATAAATTACATGAAAGGTTGTCACATAGAGGAGGGCCGGGATCTCTTCTTGATCGTCCCAGAGTGCAGGACACGGAATAATGGGCTCAAGTTGCAGGAAGCCAGATTTCAACCGGACATCAGGAAAAGCTTCCTGTTAGAGCCATATGACAATGGAACCAATTACCTAGAGAGGTAGTGGGCTCTCCGACACTGGAGGCATTCAAGAGGCAGCTGGACAGCCATCTGTCGGGAATGCTTTGATTTGGATTCCTGCATTGAGCAGGGGGTTGGACTTGATGGCCTTATAGGCCCCTTCCAACTCTACTATTCTATGATTCTATGAAATAAAAATAGTGAGCAAGCTTTGGAGTCCACCAGAACTCTTCATCAGGCTGCGTGATGAGCAAAACAGAAGGGGTGTGTGAGATTAAAAAAAAGTGGCTTTGGTAGTAAAGCCGTTGTGTCCTAATGGGTCAAAAATGTATTTTTGTGTATAGTCATAGAAGGGGTGTAGATATAGGGACTTTGATGAAGAGCACCAGCACTTCAGCATTTACCACAGGTGTGGGGAACTTTTAGCCCTCCAGATTTTGCTGAACTACAGCTGTCATTATTCTTGGCCATTGGCCATGCTGAGTGGGGCTGATGGGAATTGTAGTTCAGCAGCATCTGGAGGGCCAAAAATTCCCCACATCTGATTTACCACCACACTGCTGTGCTGACTGCAGTGTAGGCAGCTGATAGGAATGACACAACTGACGGGGGATTGCAGGAGTCTGGGGTCTTGTACTGCTTCGAGAGCAGCCGTTTCTCCTGTGTGACCTGAGCTTCTGCTTTGAGTTGACACAATGGATTCCAGGAACTCTCCAAATTCCAGAGGGACAGCCTCACCCTATCCCTGTCCTCTTGTGGATCTTGGTTGCAATCTGGGGCGATTCTGCTCTGTCTCCAGCCAGCAGCTTCCTGATGCTCACTCACTCTTGCCAGGTTGTTTTTTGTTGGTTCCCGTGAGGGACACCTGCCCGATGCCATTTGCATGATCCACGTCAAGCGGTTCACACCTGTGCCAGCGCTGCTTTTTAATGTAAGTCTCAGAGGGAAAAAAAACCAGTCTGTAAGGTGGGGGGCTGTGGGGGCTGTGGGGGGGGGAGAAGAGGAAAACCAGTCTTCCAAAAAAGGTAGCTTATTTCCCAATAGCTCCAGGTGGCTTCTGCAAGCAAGAGGAACAACACTGTCTATGAGGGGAGACAGGAAATCCTCCAGAGATTCATTGGCTAAACACTGCAGCCTGGATCTCATAGATTAAATGAGTTGGATGGGAAAGATAGAATTTATTATAGGCCAAATGTTTTGGAATGCAGGCTTCTTTATCGTACTGTTGTGTTTCAGTTACCCCCCCACCCCCGAATACACCCACCCACACAGAGCAATTGGATGCATATTTACTCAGAAGTAAGTTCCACAGTGCTTACAGACTTACTCCTTTGTAAGTGTGTTTAGCATTGCAGCCTAAATTGTGCAGTCCTGTAAATGTCTACTCAGGGAAATCTCCATTGAGTTAAATGGGGCTTTTTCCCAGGTAAGTGGGTATAAGATTGCCGTCTAAAATCTTTTCATCAGTTAAAAAGCCCCCCCCCCATTAATTGGACACATTTTTGAATACAATGTTGAATTATTTTCATACTAGTACTTAGAAAAAAATTATGTGGCTGTTGCCACCTTTCTCATTTAGAATGTCTCTTTGAGTTGTTATGAAATGTGCATGTATAATCTAAATATGAAAAAGTATGCCTTTTCCCTTCAGGACTGTTTTAGTGATATGCAGACATAACTCATTAATAAAATGCATATGATTAATTAACCAAAATTTACTAGGAAGTGGCCCATTTTCCTGGTGGTGGTGGGGACTTGTGCCAGATTAACATACCTTTCAACCCCTGGATTCTACAGCCAGGAGGCTGAAACTCTCTAAAAAAAGGCAAATGCCACATTTTGATGTGGAAGGCAACCTATGAAAAATGGCTCAAAGGTGTCCTAGAAAAATGTAATAATAATCATTATTGCGGTCTTGTCCTTCATTGTTGGATGAGTTTCAGTTGGTGCAGCTCGAGGAAGTGGACAAGGCGCTTGGAATGGTGCGGGCGACCACGTCTGCCCTTGATCCTTGCCCATCTTGGCTGGTGAAGGCCAGCAGGGCTGTAACCACCGGCTGGGCCAAAGAGGTGATAAACGCCTCCTTGAGAGAGGGAGTAGTCCCTGGTAGTCTCAAGGAGGCAGTAGTGAGACCTCTTCTAAAGAAACCTTCTTTGGACCCAGATATTTTGAACAACTATAGACCGGTGGCGAATGTCCCTTTTTTGGGCAAGGTCCTGGAGCGGGTGGTCGCTGGCCAGCTCCAGGCGCTCTTGGATGAAACCGATTATCTGGATCCGTTTCAATCCGGTTTTAGGCCTGGTTTTGGCACTGAAACAGCCTTGGTCGCCCTGTATGATGACCTTTGTCGGGAGAGGGACAGGGGGAGTGTGACCCTGTTGATTCTCCTTGATCTCTCAGCGGCGTTTGATACCATCGACCATGGTATCCTTCTGGGGAGGCTCGCGGAGTTGGGAGTTGGGGGCACTGCTTGGCAGTGGCTCTGCTCCTACTTAGCGGATCGTCGCCAGAAGGTAGTGCTTGGGGAACATTGCTCGACACCCTGGACTCTCCATTGTGAAGTCCCTCAGGGGTCAGTCTTGTCCCCCATGCTCTTTAACATCTACATGCAGCCTCTGGGTGCGGTCATCAGGAGTTTTGGAGTGCGTTGCCATCAGTACGCTGATGACACGCAACTCTACTTCTCCTTTTCACCTTCTTCAGGTGAGGCTGTTGATGTGCTGAACCGTTGCCTAACCGCGATAATGGACTGGATGAGAGCTAATAAACTGAAACTTAATCCAGACAAGACTGAGACACTGTTGGTGAGCTCTTTACCTGCCCAGATGGTGGATGTTCATCCTGTTCTAGATGGGGTTACACTCCCCTTGAAGGAACAGGTTCGTAGCTTGGGGGTCCTTTTTGACCCTTCCTTGTCGCTTGAGGCTCAAGTGGCCTCGGTGGCACGGAATGCGTTTTACCATCTTCGCTTAGTAGCCCAACTACGCCCCTATCTGGACAGTGACGATCTCGCCTCAGTTGTTCACGCTCTGGTAACCTCTAGACTGGACTACTGTAATGCGCTGTACGTAGGGCTGCCCTTGAAGACCGTTCGGAAACTTCAGCTAGTGCAAAATGCGGCAGCCAGGTTGTTAACGAGGACCCGCTGGTCTGCGCATATAACACCTGTCCTGGCCCGCCTGCACTGGCTGCCTATTTGTTTCCGAGCCAGATTCAAGGTGCTGGTTTTGACCTATAAAGCCTTACACGGTGTGGGACCACAATACCTTGTGGAACGCCTCTCCCGCTATGAACCTACCCGTTCACTTCGTTCAATATCCAAGGCCCTCCTCCGGGTACCAACTCATCAGGATGCCCGGAGGATTGTTATTAGATCTAGGGCCTTTTCTGTGGTGGCCCCCGAACTGTGGAACAGCCTACCTGTGGAGATACGCCTGGCGCCTACGGTACTTTCTTTTAGGCGCCAGGTTAAGACCTGGCTATACTCCCAGGCATTTTAGTGTTCAATGTGTTTCATTTAATTTTTTTTCCGTTTAACTTGTTGCTGATTTTATTGTAATTTTATTGTAATATTGTATTTTAATCTTGTCTTGTTCACCGCCCAGAGAGCTATTCGCTATGGGCGGTTTAAAAATGAAATAAATAAATAAATAAATAAATAAATAATTGTGCAATTGCCTTCCACACGTCTCAAGGTGATGTACAAAACACAATACAAACAGGTGAAAACAGTTGAAAAGAACACAGAAAATAGCAGCAGTTAAATTTAGTTAACAATGCAAAGCAGACACTCATGCCAGAGACCTTTACATCTAGCTGGGAGAGCTTGTCGGAACAAAAACGTCTCCAATTGTTTCCAGAAAGTGCAGATAATGGGTGCCTGTCGTATCTCAATAGGAATGCTGTTCCGCAGAACAGGGGTAGCCACGCTAAAAGCCCTGTTCCGAGTTACTGTGGAGCGAGGGCGCTTCTGATATCTCTGGATCTTGCAGGAGCAGTTCTCCTGCAGACCACAGTGGTCTAGAAATTGTTCCATCTATGAGACGAGGTTGGGCCTTGGATGGGAGACTCTCCTAGAAACCACCAAGACATCTGGTCTGAGTTCCAGGAGGGAAGATTAAGATCAAATACAATGAGTCAGCAGCCAAAATAACATGAACCTGTGGTTCTAGGAATGCTTGTGGGGTTTTTTGGGAGATGTGAGTGGCCGTATTTTGAAAGGCCGACTTCATGGAGTCACAGGCTCTGTTCCTGCGGGCTTTATGGAGAGATGCGTCTATATGTGTGGGTGGACGGTGACCTTCCAGGAAGGTAGGAGAGTTTATCCCAGCTGTGCACCATTCTTTCCATATTTATCCCAGGGGGCCATGGCCCTGATCTACCTCTGTGTAGAAGACATCTTCAAGCTCATCAACTACTACAGCTTCAGCTACTGGTTCTTTGTGGGCCTGTCGATTGCAGGGCAGCTCTATCTACGCTGGAAGGAGCCATCAAAGGAACGTCCCCTCAAGGTAAGGCAGGGGAAACTCCTGAAACCAGTCTTTTAAAAAAGAAAAGAATCCCATTGTCTGCTGATGCATCTTTAAATGTGCAAAGCAAGATGCAGATGGCTCTTTGAACTCTGGTCTACTCTTGGCCCAGCTCTGTCCTAAAAATGAGATGTCAGTTTCGCAGAGTGTATGCATTCTGTCCACGAGTCACAGCAATCTAACGCCTCTTGGCTGGGGGCCATTAGCCACAGTGGCCAAGGCTCCTATTGGGAGGGAGATACACCTGAGCTCAGCTTTAATAGGCAGAGCAGTGAGACCTCTGTGTGTGTGTATGTTTGTGTGTTGGAAACCAATGTTATTCAATTAAAATGAGGGTATTCTCACCATAGGATGTGGCAACGGCTGTTAGCTTAAGATGGCTTCAATAGGAATAAACACATTCACAGTCTGGCTGCAGAGAGCTGTTAGGCTCAATGGAACCTCCATGTTTAGGGGCAGTATACTCTTGAAGACTAGATGCTGGAGACAAACGAAAGGCCATGACCCTCTCCTTTCTGCCTTTGGCCTATCTGCCCTATGCATTTAAACAGTCATGGCTCCCCCCTCAAGAGTCCTGGGAACTGTAGTTTGTTAGGAGTGCTGAGAGTTGTTAAGAGATCCCTGTTCTCCTCACAGAGCTGTAATTCCCAGAGCAGTTTAAAAATCAGTCCCTCTTCGCAGCATACTCTGGGAGTTGTAGCTCTGTGAAGGGAATGGGGGTGGGTGGGTGACTCCTAACAACATTCAGCATCCTCAACAAACTATAATTCTCAGGATTCATTTTTTAAAAAAGTATTTCTTTTATTACTTTTAAGAAGAAAAAAAGGGAAAAAAAAGAAAACCCTGTTAGCTCACATTAACAAAACATTTAAACACCTATACGTCCATTTTAGTTTACACATATTGATCAATGTACTGTCCACATGTGTATCCAGATGAAGTTGGTGTTTATAGAAGGTACACTCCCAGGATTCTTTGGGGGAAGCCAGGACTGTTTAAAGTGGTATGAAACTGCCTTAAAGGTATGGTGTGGATGGGGCCTTTCTTGTGATATCACTCAGCTGCCTGTGCTACAGTAGCTGGACTGAACCAGCCCCCCTCTCAGTTCTTCGGAGAGCCTGGTGTGAAGGGTGGGGAATAAGCAGGGGTGGGGGCTGTTTTAGAATGCCAGGCGCCTGCTTGACGACTCCTTCTGTTCCCTCCAGCTCAGTATAATCTTCCCCATCATATTCTGCCTCTGCACCATCTTCCTGGTAGCTGTCCCCCTCTACAGCGACCCCATCAACTCCGCCATCGGTATTGCCATCGCCGCTTCCGGGTTGCCTGTCTACTTCCTGGTGGTGCAGGTCCCTGAGCAGAAGAGGCCACAGTGCCTGCGTCGGGCCGTGGGTGAGTCAGGAAGAGAGCCCCCATTTTGTTGACTGCTTCTTGGCTCCCCCCCTCCCCCCAAAAAACCATATATGGGCTACTGGAAGACCTAGAAGTCTTAACCTTCAGGATGGAAATTGGGTTCTGGGCATGGAATCCAGAAGGAGCAAGCCAGCAGCCTGCTTTGTCTTTTCTCCTTTGCTAGCCAGTAGAATGATTTCAGTAAAATAACCAAATAGCATCCAAGTCTGTGTCATTTAGACAGGCCAAACAATTCAGCCAGAGTTTGCAAATTAAGTTAATAACACAATCGCAAAAATCATAGAGCTGGAAGGGCTTCAGAGATCATCTAGTCCAGCCCCCCTGCCAATGCAGGAAATCCACTGCTACAGCAGCCCTGGTGGTTTGGCCATCCAGCCAGAGCTTAAAAATACGGAACAAATAGGCAAACATGTGTCCACTGTTGAAACGGCTGGTACCGTTTGTAATTTAGAACTCCTGTTTCAGATCAGATCCTCTGCAGTGACAAGAAAACAAATTTGCTCCATCATCTCTGACAGCCCTTCAGCTGTTTGAAGATGACCACCTTTATAATCTCTTCTCCAGGCTAAACATTCCTGGCTCTTTCAAGTTCTGTGAGGAACTGTTGAAGGAGCTGGGTGCGTTTAGCCTGGAGATGATCAGGAGGCAATATGATAGCTGTCTTACACTGGGTAGTTCCTGCCCTCCGTACTTAATTCCAAATGCAAAATGCATGTTGCATAGGCGGAGTGCAATGCCTAGATTGGGCCAGAGGATTTTCTTTTGTAAAATCGTAGCAAGAACCCTCAAAACTATCTGCCACTCTTAGCCTTCACCCTAGGGGTCACCAACCTTTTGGGGCCCCTGGGCGTATTTGCAAACTGGGTGAACTGTTGTGGGTATCACCCTGCCCACTACAATAACGTGCTTCTTTCAAGGCCAGTTTTCAGCAGGGGTGGGGTGTGGAGGGGGACCCCGCAGGCACCACAGAATGCCTCTGCAGGCACGTCGCCACCACATGGGCAACCCCTGCTGTAGGTCATCCCACCGATATTGCAGCCCTCCGTCGCAGATGCGCCTGTGCCGATGCCTCTTGCCTTGACGTGTCCTGTTCTTCCTCCGCAGCCTCCGTGACGCGGCTCATCCAGCTCGTCTCCTTGTGTGTCCTGACGGAGATGGATCCCGACACGGATGTGAAGGCCCAGTGATGGAGATGCAGTTGGGGGGAGGCCGGCTTCTCCCCACTTGCTCCTTTTGTAACTGACTCTAATTTATTGCTTGCTACTTTGTTGGGAGTCAGGGATGGCTGCCGGAACGGAAGGACTCTCTCATTTTCCCCATACCGCTTTTGGTGCACAGGAGTCCCCCACCCCACCCTGGCAGCCAAGTCCCAGTAAACCCTCCGCACGCCACAGATCTGCCTGCAGACTTTTTCTTTTAATCATCAGCAACTGCTAACATCTGTGACCTCTGGATTGTATTGCTTGCTTTCAAATGGGCTACCGTGCCTCATGGCAATCACAGAAGGTGCTTGTAATGAATTGGGTCATTGGCCCATTTAGCTCAGCATCGTCTATGCTGACGGGCAGCAGCGGCTTTCAGACACGAGTTCTACCTGGAGATTGAACCTGGGACCTTTTGCACGCAAAGCAGATGCGCTACCACTGAGCTACAGCCCTTCCTGCCTCTGCTTAGGTTTTGCCACCTCCTTCCTCGAGTCCGTCTCCCAACAACCCTCCCCTCCTCTTTCCCCTCCTCAGTGGTCTTTTTGCAGCCTGCCAACCATCTTCCTCCTAGATTCCACCGGAATCCAGAATATGGAGAATGTAGATATAGATGATTGCCCCAGGTTTTGTAGCCTCAGTTAATGTGGCTTTGGAGGAGCGAAGGCCTGTCTTGAGCTCAGGTATCTTGGATCAGACCAAGCAGCCCCACTGAGTCCTGCATCTTGTTTAAGGACTGTACTTTCTCTCTCTCCCCCTCCCTCCATTATTTACAGCAGCATTAGGGAACCTGAGGACTTCCAAATGTTCTTAAACTACAGTTCCCATCATTCTTGACCTTTAATCATGCTGGCAGAGCTGGTATAGCACAGTAGGGAGGAGAGCCTGGCTGGGAGTCCAGAGTCTGTTAGTTCAAATCCCCGCTCGTGTCTCCTGGGTGTCAAGGGCCAGCTAAAGACCACCCCCTCAGTGAGTGGCTCAGGGGTTACATGCCCTGACACCTGTGCAGATGTGGGCAAGCTGCATAGTCCCAAGGAGCCCAGTTGCCACCAGCTGGCAGTTGCGGACAAGGAAGGGGCTGGCTTGTACAGCTGTGGCAAGCTGAGCAGGCCCTAGCCAGCTGGGGAGGACTAGCAGTGGTAAACCCCCTCTGAGTACCGCTTATCATGAAAACCCTATTCATAGGGTCGCCATAAGTTGGGATCGACTTGAAGGCAGTCCAATTCCATTTTCAACCATGCTGGCTGAGGGATGATGGGAGCCCAACAACGTCTGGAGGGGTGCAAAGTTCCCCCATCCCGAGGCTTACAACTCTTGTGGGTCCTCTTGTCTACATTCCACACAGAAACTTTGAGGGAAAAAGTGAGCTAGAGCTGGGGAGAAAAATCTTGAGTGCAGTCGTATTGCGTGGTGGTGACCAGGGGGGTTAACACAGCTGTTCGCTCTCCCTCCCTCTTCTTTTTGCCCCACGGCTAAGCAGACGCCAAAAGAGACAGAAGGAAGTTCCGCATCCTTTATTACCAAAGGTCAGAAAACAGGAGCAACAGTGGGGGCGATAAGGCTCTGTCCCCCGTGCCAAGTCTTTTGCAATGGTGGCGCTGGGTGTTTACCGCTCAGCCTAGCGTGTCCTCCCAAGGTCTTTTCTTCGGTGGCGGCTTCACAGGAGGAGGCTGGTGCTGATCCAAAGGATTGTGGGAAAAGGTCTGGCGCAGCGGCCCTGAGAGTGGAAGAGAATTCCAAATTTTGAAAAAGGTAGTTTCCTTTTTGCAAAGTGGGCAAAAAGAGCACCCCTCCCAAGCTGCAATGGAAACAGAGAAACGCAAGCGGAGCCTGGCTGAGTAATTCAGGCCAACCGCCTACCTAGCCCACCATGCAGTTGGCCACAGTGGCCAACCTGATACACCTGTGAATCCCACATGCAGGCTCTCAAGGCAACGCCCCTCCCTGCCCACGTTCCGTAGCAGCTGGAAGTCAGTGCCATGCTGGCTCCGGACCTGAAGGATGGATCTCAGGGAAGGGAAACCTGGTCTTCCAAAAAACCCCAGTCCCAGCCAGGGTAGCCAGTGGGCAGGGATTATGAGAACTGGAACTCTAATCCAACGAGATCTGATGGGCCACAGATGGCCTAGCCCTGACCTAAGGTGATAGCCCCCATCAGACCTTGTGACAATGAGTTCCACAAATTAACAATGTATTAAGTGAACAAGTTCTAACTTTTGTCTGTCCTGGGTCTACTGCAAAAAAAAAAAAAAAAGTTTCACTGGTTGACCCCCAGTTCCAGTATTGTGAGATAGAAAAACTTACTTTCTCCAGTCCATAACCCTGCAAACCTCTATCATGTCTCCTCACTCACACCTTAGTTGCCTTTTTTGTTCAACTAAAAAGCCCCCAATACTGTAGCCTTTCCTGAGAGGGAAGGCGGCTCAGCCTCCAGCAGCCCGATTAATTTCGACTGCCCTTGTCTGCATCTTTCCCAGCTCTACAGCATCATGATTCTAAGGTGTGGTAGCCACAACTACACACAGCATGAAAAAGAATAGTTTATCCTGATGGCAAAAAATGTAGCTTGATAGCAGCCATGGGCATCCACAGGGGCGGAGCGAAGTTGCTCCCCCCGGATGAACCACAATCCCCCGATTCCCAACTTTCATTAAAAAAAGTGACTTTCTAACTTCTGTAGCACCTAAAATGCGAGACAAGATGTACAGACACCAGTCTTCTCATTTTTGTGTGAGAAATTTGCCGCCTCTTCCCTTTCAGTGTTTTACTTTGCCTCCCCCCTCCCCCGGAAAACCCCCTGCAGTCATGGATGGCCAGAAGCTTACCCTTCGCTGCTAGATCCAGGTGGTTCTTGATGCGTCGCTCCCGGTCTTCCAGCTGCTGAGCCATCTGTACATTCTTCCAGCCTGGAAGAGAGGGCATGTGGGGGTAGGTACAAAGGAGTAGACCCTGTGTGAACTGGAGGCCTCAGAGGCCTCCTGAGCCCCTCCCTCCCACTGCAGTCGGAGCCAATCACGCCTCCCCTCCCGACTCACCTTTCTTGAGGCTCTTTATAAAGCCTTCCTGAGGCGGCAGAGCAGCAGGGCTGTGTTCCACCCGCTGAGGGATGCGAAGGCGGGTGCGAACCGCGGGCAGCCGTAGCACGGCCACCTGCACCAGTGAGAAGAGGTTGGATGTCAGCCAGTAGGTGAAGATGGCCTGTGTGGAAGGAAGAAGATAGTCAAACAACCCTTCCCCTGCACTGCTCTGACGCTAGGTGGGAGAATCTCTACAGAACTCACCCCACCCTCCTACAATGGGGCAGCTGCCTTGTGGCGTGTCCTCGTGCTGCTCAGGTATGGGGGGGAGCACAGAAAGTGGGAACAGCAGATACACAGCAATGGGTGTTTTGGCTCCGCCTGGTGATAAACTTGAGAAAAAGTCCCTGTTGTGCCTGCCACCCCATGAGGACTAGAAGCTTAAAGCAATAACCTTTCTATTAGATCTGTTTTTTTGTTTGGTCTGTGTGGACTAGTTTCTCCATCAAATGGAGCCAAGGAAGAGGACACGGCTTATGCAGAGCGAATCAGAACTGGCCACAGAATGTTAATATGTAAGAGCAACCATGATCTGTCTGTGGCGTCTTGTACAGAGCACTTGTGGAATAACGCGAACTGCTCTCACCGTTGGGAAGGAGATCGTGATAGGCAGGATAAAAAGTGGCATCACCCGGAAAACCGTTTTCATAACCCGGAGATTTGGGTTTGACACCCCCGATTCTGCACCCAGCTGCAGAGGAGAAAGATGGACTCAGTTACACTCCCGCTGTTTCCCTGATTTTTCACTATATCCCCCTCCTCTCCATGAGTCTCTGCTCCCTCAGCGGTAGTTTTTAAATTATGGGGCAGATCTGGGGGTCAGGGACAAATTTCCAGGGATGGACAGGATCTGGAGGCAGCTAGAGCTGAAAGATCTGCTTTGTTCTTATGATATCCTTTGCATGGAACAACTGAGGAGTTTCAGAACGGACCAGAGATACTTGGATCTATTTCTCTTCTTGCACCAGCGTCAGGAATACGAATCCATGCCACACAGATTCTTGCATTCAGGAGCAGGCTGGGCCATTAAAAACAAGTTTTGTTTTTAAAAGGGAGGCTGGTGTCAGTCGTGGTGGGCCCTTGAATGATGATCCTGGGCCTGCCAACAGGCCCTTCCACGCGATTACAATTGTGTGAGCGAAACAAATGACAAGGGATTTGTCACTACCCCGTCCCCTCTATGATACAGGCCCACCAATAATTTTAACACATCTAGTCCTTTTCCAAGCCCTGTTTCGGAATGCACGAGGCTTACACAGTTCCTTTATTTACTGCTTATTTGCAGACGTTGCAAACTTTTCCAGTGCACTGTTACCAAAACGTGTGGGAGCAACATCCAGTTTATTAACTACGCGCTGTGTGAAGGCGAACTTTCTTTTGTCTGTCCTGAATCTTCCAGGCTTCATTGGATGCCCCCACTGGGTCCCAGTGTCAGGAGAGAAGGAGCCTGTCTGCTTTCTCCAGACCTTCACGTGCATAATTTTATAGATCCCTATCGAGTAAGACCTTCTCTTAACTAAAAAGCCCCAACTGCTTTGACCTCTCCTCACAGGAGCTTCCTGCAAACCCTTGATTCTCCTTTTCTAGCTCTACAATATCCTTTTCAAGGTCAGCTGACTGGCGCTGTACACAGTATTCCAGTTGCAGCATGGTGAGCCATCTCCTCTCTCCATGTTTTTTCCGTGGATTGGCCGGAGGACAAGAGGGGGACCCCTCTGGCATTCACAAATAATGCTTGCTTATTCAGCCTGCGAGCCAGTGTGGTGTAGTGGTTAAGGTGTTGGACTAGGACCTGGGAGACCAGGGTTCGAATCCCCACACAGCCATGCAGCTCACTGGGTGACCTCGGGCCAGTCCCTGCCTCTCAGCCTCAGAGGGAGGCAATGGGAAACCCCCTCTGCATACCGCTTACCCTGAAAACCCTATTCATAGGGTCGCCATAAGTCGGGATCGACTTGAAGGCAGTCCATTTCCATTTTTTTTTATTCAGCCTAGGCAAAATCTGAAGATGCCTTTTGAGGACCTTCACTACTCAAGGGCTCCTCCAGACGGCTGCCTTTTGGTGGTTCTATTCTGCAGCGTGTCATTGACGCCATGATAGTGCATTTGTGGTGGATTTATACCGCGCTGCCCACACATTATTCTGCACCATGAGCTCTTCTGCGATGCTCCTCCAATGTTACTGCATTATTGCCTTCTGGAGAGACATTCTTACGTTATAGCGCAACGAAAGTGGGACAAAAAGATAAACCAGAACATTTGTGGTATGCAAAGCTGCAGGGTTTCAGCAGAACGTTGCAGGCCACGCACTGATCAGAAGCAATGCAGTATGTCTGCCCCAAAACCTTTGCAGGCACAAACAGTATTGAAAGCACAAATCATCGTGAATGCACAATAAAAAGAGGCGCCTGGAAGGGCCCGAAAATTTACCTCCAAGATGGCCCACATAGTGACAGTCACTGTCAGGGGCAAGACAAAGTAAGGATCAGCGGCCGTGAGATCCGTGAACCACCAGAGCCCCCCAGTTTGCAGGCTCGGCACAGGGAGCTCAGCCATTTTGCGCAGGGCAATGAAGAAAGAGATGAAAATGGGTGCCTGAGAGAGAAAGGGCAGCAGTTAGAACTGTAACAGAGATGAATGAAATACAATCTGTATCTATTTCTGTATCTTATACAGATTCAATTAGAACATACAGAGCAGTAACACGGTGGCGAATTCTAAAGTGCAGGATCCCTTCATGGTAGTCACAGCCAAACCCTTTTTTCCTTTTGCTGATGGGTTGAGAATGGGATCCTTGTCAGTGCCTTCCCCACAACAAGAGATGTCCGTAGCAGCCAATCAGCATGAAAGGAGACAGTGTTAGCTACTGAAAACAGTCTTCAGTGGCCGACTCACCTCCTGTCACTCTGATTGGCTCCAATCCTGCGGACTGGACAAGGAACCAAGTTAGAAGATTCTTCTTAGTGGCCAACATATTCCCCTCTCATGCTGATTGGCTCATAGGACACTGGAGGTACAGAGCCTCTTTTCCCAAAAAAGTAAAAGGTCTAAGACACCCCCCCCCGAGACCCTGGACCACTACACCCCTGATATATAGTGTGAGAAGGGCCACAGCTTGGAGGCAGAGCATCTGCCTTGCACACAGAAGGTCCCCGGTTCAATTCCTGGCATCCCCAGGTAGGGCTGGGAAAGTCTCCTTGCTGGAGAGCTGCTGCCTGTCAGTGCAGACAATAGTGAGCTAGGTGGACCAGTGGTCTGATTCAGTATAAGGCAGCTTCCTATGGGTGAAGGGGTGCGGTGGGAACCGCAAGGAGCATAGATCAGGGCTTCCCAGACTGTGGCTTGCGAACTTCTTTCAGGTGGTCTGCAGCATTAAATATCCATATTGATTTTTAATTGTATTTTTATTGCTTGTTTTATTTCTTGTACTGCATTTTACTGTATTACAGTTTGAATTCTACGGAATGCACATTGTAATACAACGAAAAACAATACAAAAAGGGAAGCAATAAATATACGGTTAAAAATCATGCAGCTCCTACCATGGCACACTGCAGTTACAGGCAGAAAAGTCGTCAGGTGGTCCACCGAGTTCATCAGCAATTTTCAAGCGGTCTGTCGGGGAAGTTTGGGAACCATTAACGACACACTAATTTATATTCATTTTTGGAAGAGCACTTTAGGTCTTCTGTTCTATTGCTGTTTCTATATTTGCCTTTCGTGAGGTTTTTTGGCTATTTCTCTTTGCGTTGTTTAGAGATGCTTCAGTATAAAAAGTGACAAAAATAAAACAAATAAATAAATGCAAAAAATACAGATGTGACGTCTGGGGGTACAGATGAAGTTCCTTTTGAATGGCAGTTCCTTTTTAAGTGATTTTCATATTTGATCATTTGTGCTCATGCTGGTGACTTGGCCCGAGGTCTACAGACAAAGGGGAGGATGTGTTTTAAAATAAAATAAAGTAAGCTGGCCTAGTAGTGGATTGGAGACTCACTTGGACAAGGGGCACAAGGAAGCCTCGCAGTGGGTTGACGTCATGGGTTTTCTGGTAGAGGGTCAGATCCGAGTAAGCTTTGGCAACTTTAGGAGAAAAGAGCAATGACTTGGGGGATCTCCCACAATCTCCCTCTGCCAGCCCCTCTTACAACCCTCCTTATCCCTCCCCTCCAGCTCAGGCCCCACCTCCTGACATCTAATTAGACGACAGCCTTCCCTGACAGCTCCATCCCTTTACTGCTGTGTAAATAAGACTCCGCCCCCAGCCTTGCCTCCTCCTTATGGCTGCCCTAGCAACTCAAGCCCCATCTCCTTGATAAATCAACATGGTTCTTTCTAAAGGGGGAGGGGTTTAGGATCCAGGCCACACCCCTTTCCCCAGCATCCCAGCCCTTTAACCCCTGGACAACTCACACTCAAATTTGTTCCCCGTGCGCTTGGCCTCGTTCATACGGCCGGTCAGGGCAGTAATCTGTGGCAGGTGGTTGTTGATTTTCACTGCCTCCCGCTGGCCCTTCACAATGAGCGGGAAAACCACACAACGGGCCACCACCGTCCCTGAGGAGTTTGGCGTGGGAGAAAGAAGGAGCTCTGTTACTTGTAGCGCAATGGCTACAATACTGTTACCCACAATGCAATTCCAGAAGTCGCTACCATACAGGACAGAGGTTGTAGAGGAAAGGGGGGGGGGAGAGGCAGAACAGTGAGCTCTTTACCCAAAATGCACCTGGGTACTTTTGTTACCCAAAGTGTCTGAGTTTGGAGGACTGCGAGAAAAAGGAGGACAGGTGGAGGACTGCACACTGTGCAGCTGAAGACAATTTGCCTCGAAGGCAGCAGTGATCATCATGGGCCCACAAATTTTGGCTTTAGAATCATACAATTGTAGAGCTGGAAGGGGCCTATAAGGCCATCAAGTCCAACCCCCTGCTTAACGTAGGAATCCAACTTAAAGCATCCTCGACGGGCTGTCTGGTTACCTCCTGATTGCCTCCAGTGTTGGAAAGCCCGCTATCCCTCTAGGTCATTGGTTCCACTGTTGTACTGCTCTAACAGGAAGTTTTTATTGATGTTCAGCCAAAATTGTTTACTATCAGGCCATTATTAGCATCTAGGCACTGCTTGAGTCCTCTGTACATGTTGGGGGGGAGGGGAAGAGAAGGGCTGGGTCTTACTCAGGTGTGGAGAAGTGAAAGGTGACTGCCAGGGTGGGGGAACCTTTTCCCAGCTGGAGGGCTACATTTCCTCATGGGTGCCTTGGGCCTGATTCAGCCAGGCTCTTCCAATGTCTCTTTCCAGACTGGTACCTGAGTTTATTTTGGCAGGAGATGCTGGGGTCTGAACCTGTGACCTGTCGAGTGCTGAGCATGTGCTCTCTTGCTGAATTCTGGCTCCTTCCAGCCACAGTGCCCATTAAGCCCTGGAGCCAAAGCCACACCCCATCTCAATGACCCACAATGTCCTCTCTCTCTGCCAGTGAAAAGAAGCACATTCATATTCGCATCCCCTTTACAAACCCAGCAGACCTTTCACCTGCTACAATGGCTCCCCACCAGGGCAGCCCAGCATCCAAGTGGAGACACTCCAATAAGGTCTGGATCAAACCCACTGGGGTGTGAGAGCCCAGGCCCAGCTCAGCAAAGGTCAGCTCCTGGACAGCCTGGCCAAGGTCCCCTGCGGGGAGAGCATTCTCTATAGGTGGGGAGGCCGCAGGGTGAATGATCTGAAGAAGGAAGAGGCAGGAAACTGAGTCAGCGTTGCTGATACTAACATTCAATACTTCAATGGCTAAGTTTTCTTTATCATCCTCATTTGCAACCTTCCTCTTCCAAACTTGCCAATTGGGCCATCCTTACCTGTGTGCCAGCAACGGCCGTTGTGCTTTGACACCTGTTTGCTGGTCTCAACAAGAGAATGCGGTGGCCATTTTTAGGATGTGGATGAGGGGCGAAAGGAGCTTTAACTCGTAGCCACGTGAACGGAACGGATGTTCTGTGGATCTGGAAAGCAAGTTGTGGAAATCAGCATCCTGACATCATTGGCTAGAAAGATGATTTCTTCCAGCAATGGGTGAATGGAATCTGTGACATAGCTCCTTTGGATCTGTTATCACAGCCACTGGATTCCATGAAGGGATGGGGGAAGATTTTAAATTTACAGGGATTTAAATCCAGTTGTGAAACCATTTTCTCTTTTGTGAACATTTTCACAGCAAGATCTATTCAGTGTCCAGTATTAATGTTTTTTTTGGGGGGGGGGTTAGGGTGACGTTGGACCATCCAGTTTCTCAGCCTAACCTACCTCACAGGGTTGTTGTGAGAATAAAATGGGTGGCAGGGGAGGAAAACCACATATGCCACCTTGAGCTTCTTGGAGAAAAAGTAGAACGTAAGTGTAATAATAACAACAAGTATAATACTGTATCATGTGTGTAGCAATCCGTGGGTGTCTACGTTTACAAACAATGTGCCTTCCCCCAAGAGTCTTCTTTAACAGCTACATGACAGAAGAAAATTCAACAGGTACAGCTTCCCCCTCTAACGATGAGGAAAGCGTTGGTTTTGGGAGGAGACAAGATTGCAGAAACAAGCTACTAGTTCCTTGGTTCCAGTTCACAAGGTCATGACCCCTGGCCAGGGCAAAGTCACGTAAATAATTGCCCTCTCCCACCTTGCGTACCAACCTGTCTCTGGGTGCTCCCAGCAAGGGGGATCACCCCGGCGACCCCCACACGGCTCCACGCTCGCCTGAATGTTGCTGCAGGAGCCGCCATCGTCCTCGGCAGGCCCCGCCCAGGCCGCGTCTCAGGCATCGAGGAACTCTCGCGGACGACTGTGAGCATGCGCAGGGAAGTAACGTGACGCTCGCGTAAGGCCATTGCTACCATTTTTGTTATGGGTAAACTCCGCATTCGCCTCCACGTAGTGGAGACATTTTGAGTAAGGGCAACTCTCCTCACGGACTCTGTTAGGCGCTCATATGTTGTTTGGGACTTAGGTATGGCGGGTCCAGTCCATATAACTACACCTAGGGGGTCCAGTCGAAACTCTTCCCGGCTCTGAAGCCATTAAAAAAAATTAAAAAGGTACAAGGGCAGTACCAAGGCAAAGTGGGATGCGGCCATATTTGAAAGGGGCGATGATGTCATTCAAAGTTAACAGCGTGATATGACGCGCGGTTGTGGGCAATGGCGAGACCAGAGGAAGCGCGGCCATGTTTGCTATGGGCAGTGATGTGAGTATCGCCATAATATGTATGGGCAAAAAATAACAAGTCTCTAAGACAGGGAAATCCCGTCCTTTCTTCGAAATGGCCACAAGGGAGCAGCAGAGAACCGTTTTGGGAGAAGCTTTTTTGGCCGCTCTCATGGCTGGCTGTACAGAGCAGAGTTGGGTTTAGTTGGGTCCATTGTATTTATTTATTTAACAAGATTTATATACAACCCAATGAACAAAAATACCCAGGCGCTCTACATAAAACAAGATAAAATATTACGTTAAAATACGGATAAAAGCAAGTTGACATACAATTTTATCAAAATACTGTACTGTATAAACAACCCAGCAGTTTTAAAACAAATACGCATAATGAAATTACATGTTAAATTTAGAGTTTAAAAATTATATTCTTGTCATTATCATTCTAATTTACAGACCATTACATTGTAAGCCCAGTTGTGATGGTGATGATGATGATGATGATGATAATAATATATTTTTAAAAGTGTATTTAGAGTACACTTTCCAGTGGCATAAATGAAGATGGGAAAATGTGAAATGAGGTCCAGTCATGTTGGCTGTGGGCAAATTGAAGCACAGCTACAGGGGTTGTGGGACATACCTCAGCCATATTTGTTGGGGGCAATACTGAGCACAAAGTCAGAATAAGTGTGGCAATCCATGAGACTGACACATCTGGTGGATTCTTTGACAAGATCAGAGGAAAGCAGCAGACAGAAAGGGTTAGCGGAGACGGTTTTATCTTTAAAACTGAAAATCTGCACATCAACATGCTCTGTTGTTATATACATATGACAGGTGTAAACCCCCCAACCTCTGTTGAATCTGGCCATTCTTTGCTGGCATATAAAGTCTATCTATGGGCACGGCTCATTTTCTGGAATACATGATGTACAAGTTAACATAGCTTTCTTTTCAACACCCCTCCAAAAACACTGTTTTCATTAAAAAAAAAAAAAACTTTTAAAACCCCCTTTGAAGGGCAGAATATCTCCTGTTCCTTTTACTTACCATATTATTCTTTACTTTTCAGGATATGGTGGTAAGTTTTGTAGTGACAATGGCAAAATCAGGCCAGTTTGCAACTCTAGAGGTGCATTTGGACTGACAATATCAAACAGTGATCGCTTCCTCCAGGAGCACAGGACTTCAGTTGTGTTCTGTCTGCACTGTCAATTTGGGTAACTTCCCCACTGAGCAGGTAGTGGACAGGGACATTTTGTTGGGGCCCGCCTTCTGTTCTACATACAGAAGCCAACTAGACTGTCAACTAAATCTCACTTTGAGGCTAATATGGTGACAAGGTTGTCCCTCTGTACCTATAGGCAACAAGTTATTTTAGGAGCTGCAGGGTTGGCCTTGTGGCACTAGAGTTCTGTTCTCCAAAACTTCTCACTCTGCTGCCAGGGGGTAACTGCCTCACTCTGCCTAATAGTAGGGCCAGTCCCCGTAGTGGTGACAAATGAAAAGTGCTTCATATTACTGCTGAAGTTACAACTGGAGTAAATTTCCTGCTCTCTGTGAGCATATGTGCAATCACCCTCCTGACATGCAGGAAAAACAGGACACTGAAGGAGCTAAAGATGGGAAGATTCACTGGACTGAGGCCTCCAGCCATTGGAGATGGGAAGCGTGTATTTAGACCGGGTGGCTCCGAAACGTCCTCTCCCCCTGAATAGAACTCAGCTAGCACCATGGTATACACCACGGTTGCGTAGTCTGAGACAGGAGGTGAGATGACTAGAACGCCGGTGGTGGAAATCCCGCTCCGAAGATGTCCGGACACAGGTTAGAGCAGCAGTAGCTGCCTACCAAGTGGCAATAAAGGCAGGAAAGAAGGCTTTCTTTGCTGCCTCTATTGCGTCTGCGGAGTGCTGTCCCAGGAGGCTGTTCCAGGTGGTCCGAAGCCTGGTCGGTCCAGTTGCTCAGGAACCCTTGGAACAGTCAAAGGCCTCCTGTGACTTATTAGCAAAGCACTTCGCTGATAAAATCGAACACTTACGGAGCTCGATCCCGTGTGCCGTGGATACAGTGGATGAACCAGAGTTGGCCAGTTGCACGCCGGTAAGTTGGGATCGGTTTCAGCTTCTCCCTTCTGAGGAAGTGGACAAGATGCTTTCGTCTGTGAAGCCTACCACTTGCCTTACTGATCCTTGCCCTTCGTGGCTCCTTATGAGCTGCAGAGAGAAATTGGGCGAGGGGATCAAAGCGGTGGTAAACGCATCCTTGAAAGAGGGTGTGATGCCATCAGCCTTCAAGGAGGCAATTGTAAAGCCCATCCTAAAGAAGCCCTCCTTGGATCCCCAAGTTTTCAATAACTTCCGCCCAATTTCGAACCTACCATTTTTGGGCAAGGTCATTGAGCGAGTGGTGGCCAACCAGTTGTCAGCACACTTGGATGAAACGGATTACTTGGATCCATACCAATCGGGTTTCAGAACTGGTCACGGAACTGAAACAGCCTTGGTCGCTCTGGTAGATGATTTGAGGAGGGCATTAGATAGGGGAGAATTCACCTTTCTTGTCCTCCTCGATCTCTCAGCGGCTTTTGATACTGTCGACCACAGTATCCTTTTACTTCGCCTGGAGGGATTGGGAATTGGAGGCACTGTATTACAGTGGTTCCGTTCCTTTCTCTCTGACAGGTACCAACAGGTAGTATTGGGGGAGGAGGTTTCAGACCCTTGGCCTCTCAATTGTGGTGTGCCACAGGGTTCTATCCTCTCTCCCATGCTATTTAACATTTATATGAAGCCGCTGGGGACAATCATTAGGAGATTTGAGCTGCAGTGTCACCAATATGCAGATGACACTCAGCTCTATCTCTCGTTTAAATCTTTGCCAGAGTTGGCTGTGGAGACCTTGTCCAAGTGCTTGGAATCCGTGAGTGGATGGATGGGAAGGAACAAGCTGAAGCTAAACCCCGATAAGACCGAGGTGCTGCTCGTGGGGGACAAAAGGAGGTTGGGAGATGTTGACTTGAAGTTCAATGGGGTGAGTCTACTCCTGAAGGACCAGGTCCGCAGCCTTGGGGTTGTACTTGATTCCAGGCTGTCCATGGAGGCTCAGATTTCAGCAGTGAGCCGGGCAGCCTGGTATCAACTACACCTCATACGAAGGCTGCAACCCTACCTTCCTGTTCATCAGCTCCCACTGGTAGTACACGCCCTGGTCACCTCTCGTTTGGATTACTGTAATGCGCTCTACGTGGGGTTACCCTTGAAAACGGTTCGGAAATTACAACTTATACAAAATGCGGCGGCTCGACTACTTACGAACAGTCGCCGCCGGGATCACATCACACCAGTGTTGTTCGATCTACACTGGCTTCCAGTTGTTTTCTGAGCCCAATTCAAGGTGTTGGTATTAACCTTTAAATCCCTAAACGGTTTTGGCCAAGTTTATTTTACGGAGCGCCTTCAACGCCACCAATTATGCCGCCCGACAAGATCGGCCACACAGGGCCTTCTCTCAATCCCGCCGACAAAAACAGCTAGATTGGCGGGTACTAGAGAGAGGGCATTCTCAATGGCGGCCCCCACCCTCTGGAACTCCCTCCCACAAGATCTCTGGCACGCCTCTTCCCTAAATGTATTTCGGAAAGCCTTAAAGACCTGGCTCTTTCAACAGGCCTTTGGGATCTCCGGGGAGGGTTAATTACTGTGACTGAAATGCCTCCTGCCCTGTTTTAATATTGTTGTTCCTGCTGTATTGCTTTTATACTGTTTTTATATTGTATTACTGTATTTTATCATATTGTGTTTTAACGATTTTGTACGTCGCCTAGAGTGGCCATTGGCCAGATAGGCGACACAGAAATTAAATTTATTATTATTATTATTATTATTATTATTATTATTATTATTATTATTATTATTATTATTATTATTATTCCTGCATTGAGCAGGGGGTTGGACTCATAGGCTCCTTCCAACTCTACTATTCTACAATTCTATGATTTGGCTGGACTTTAATACACTGTAGTACTCAATATGTCCACTTGAGGGCAGCAGAGGAGAAGAAAGAACAGCAGAAGTGCAAATACAGTGGGGTAGGGATGGCATTTTCTGGTTTAACTTTTAAACACTTGCTCAAAACCTTTGTTATGCTTCCGGGTTTATGCAGACAATTAAGAAAAAAACTCTGTAACAGCCAGTGAGCTGTTTTTTTTTTTTTAAATGTATATATACATTAAGTGTAAACCACTTATTTTTTTAATCAAATTGCAGTATATATTTATAAATAAATAAACTTGTAGATAAATTAATGAAGAAAACATAGAGTACTGTTATTAGAGAGTGCTGTTGTGAACACTTTAACCTTTGCAATGAATATTCTAACTGAATCAAAGCCTTTGCTGCAACCCTCCGGTGAAAATTAACTTGGTTTGACTATAACACTCTGTAGTACTAAATGTGTCCACACGAGGGCAGCAGAAGAATAGAAAACAGCAAATTTAAGTTTGGCTGGATGCCTGTGTAAGCAATTTGCAGAGAAATTCTTGAAAATGTATATAATTAGGAAGTTCCATCCTCCATTTTAACCAATCAGTCAGCTGTAGGGGTGCCTGGCATTAATAATGGGCATGAGGGCTAAAAACTGAAGCTCAGCTAGACAAGAGGGAGGTTCTCTTACAGAGCAATCCTGAGTCATAGAAGCTGTATTATTATTATTATTGTTATTATTGTTATTATTATTAGCTTCATACCTGAAGGTCCCCAAGCAACTTACACAATGTTAAAATAAAACCAAATTGAACACACTGTAAAAAAAAGCTTAAAGTATGCCAGATCAAAGGCTTGTTCAGGAGCGAGGGATCCCCCATGAATTTGTCTAATCCTCTTTTAAAGCCATTTAAGTTGGTGGCCATCACTGCCTCTAGTTGGAAAAAGTTCTATAGTTTAACTATGTGTTTGGAGAAGTCTTTGCTATTATCTGTTCTTGAATCTTCCAACAGTCAGCTTCATTTGATGTCCACAAGTTCTAGGTTTGGGAGAGGGAGAAAAACGTCTCCTGAACCACCCAATACATAATTTTATGCACAATCTGGGAGAAAAGGGGGAGTATAAAACAAGGCACACATGCACACCCTTGGCCCAGTTCTTTCCTGACTTCTAGGCTTTCTCATTGTACGGTGCTTCCATTTTAGGAACTTCAGATCTTGAGACAGATCACGTCGGAAGGTAGTCGTCTCTCCTTTATGAGAGGTTTTTAAGAAGAGGGTGGGGGATAGAAATGGGTGAGAAATTAGATTCAGTTTGCATTTCAAGCCGAATCTATCAAATTCACACTTTCCAAAACAATACGAGAACTCAAACACAGCCATTCTTCGAAAGTTGCACTTACTCGAATTTTGCAATGCAGTTTGCCAACCAACCATGTTTACAAAAATGCATATGTCAGGGGAAAGCGTGCATAAAATAAATGTTTATGGGCCTCTGCTGGGAGGAAGGGTGGGATATAAATCAAATAATAAATAAATAAATGAGTGAAAACAACATTAAAATGCATTATATGAGAAATTACTTGCAAAAACTGCCTACAAAAATGCGTTAGGAGAAATTTGCACTAAAATGCTGGAGAGGATTTTTTTTTTTAAAAAAATGCTCAGATTGCTGCAGAAATGTGGAGAACTGAATTTAAGATGAGGAAAATGAGACACTGAGAGAACCGAAACTGACTGATCTTTCCATCGTTCGTTTGTGTGTGTGTGTACCTCTCAGGAATGCTCTAATAGTAGTTGTTTCTGACAGTGGCGGTAGTAATTTCCTTCATTGCCACCTCTGGCCCTGTCCTTTCAGAGGAGGGAGAGAAAAGGCTTCCTGGCTGAGCAGAAAGGGAGGAGGACTTGGGTGCTGATGCGTGTGCGTGAAGCTAAAGAGTCAAAAGGTACAGCAACAGCGGCAGGCCTTCCTGCTTTCCTTTCCCTCAGTCTCTCCATCCCTTTTACCACCCTCCTTCCCTCACGCTAGGAGGGTCAAGGCCCAGCCTTCAAGGGGTCTTCTGTATCTTTAAAAGTTGTGCAGACGGAAGGGAGGATTCCACCTTGTGGTTTTTCCCATTACAGAGTTGCAAAAACACCTGCACTTGGCTGACCTTCTCTTCTCCTAAAGATACAGGATCAGGATCAGGTCATGAACCTGGCAACCCTATGATAAGCTCACAATTGTTTTGACTTCTCTGCCCCACATCATGTATGGCATCAGGTATAGGATGGGCGGGCATGGCTTCGTATCCCATGCAACTGCTAACAGCCTCACAGGCCAAATGGGAAGCACTGGAGGGCCAAGTTGGGCCCTCAGGCTGGAGGTTCCCCACCACATCCCACCCCTGACCTAGACCTTCCCCTTCCCGCTCATGCAACTACTAAGCCCAGCCCCCTTTCTGAAACTGCTACTTTCTTCTATTCTCCAGCCCTGCATTGCACCCGTTTTCACCACCCCATTTCCATGCCTCTTCCTCCTCCTCCTCCTTTTTCCATCTCCTTGCACACAGACCACTCCTATGGTTAATCTCTGGCTCTTCCACCTTCACACATTGCAACTACGAAGCCCCCTTTTTGCCTTGCTCCCAATTCTGAAGCTACCACCCCTCCTATTCTGCAGCTCTTTTTATAACACTGTTTTCACCTTCACCCCATTTCCATGCCTCTTCCTCCTTCCATTTTTGCAAGCCCACCTTGCACACAGACCTCCATGTAACACCTTAGACGGTCCCAACCAGTGCAATTAATAACCCCCTTCTCACCTCCCAGTTTCTAAAGCTTTTAAAACAATTGAAATGAAATGTATAATTGATTGTAGAATAACAAAAATGATTTATGGCATTGCATATTTATTTTAGGTTCTGCAGTTATTATAACATATGATCTTGACAAATAAATGGCATACTTATTGATTCTCTAGATTAAGAAATGACAATCCAGTGTTTCCTCTGGGCTGATCCTGTTTAACCTGCAGGATGCACTTTCTTAGTCTCACCGAATTTTCCCACAGGCTAGGTGTTCTGGGAAATACAAATTGAGTAATTCTGCTGTGCCGCATTCCCATATTTATTCTGCTTTTCTGAAAGGGCTTTGTTCTGCCACATCTGCTTTTGCTTACATGGGCTGGTTCCAGGCAGTGACACATCCATCAGCAGGAAGCTACCTTATTCCAAGTGAGACCATTGGCCACCTAACTCAGTATTGACTACTCTGACTGCAGTGGCCCTGTCCTTCATGCAGAGGACATTTAAAGTCCTATTTGGAGATGCTGGGATTGAACCTGGAACCTTTTGCATGCACCAGGGGTTTTTTTTGGCGAATTGTTTGCAAGGCACTTTGAGGCTAAAGTTGCTCGCCTCCATAGTGACCTTGATGCTCCATCTATCGGACGTTGGGCCCAATGTCCTGCAGGACCCTGCAGAGAGTTGTGTAGCGGAACGGAGAGTTTTGGAAGAGCTTATGTGTGTATGTTTGAATCTTTGCTACGATTCTACCTTCCCTGCAAATTAGTCAGACAGCGACTTTAAGCTTTAAAATAAGGAAGAACTACTTTATTCTGGAAGTACATGTTTGATAGGAAAGAGTCTTATATCTAGCTTAGCTAAGTTGGAGCAATGAGCACTGCGCCCAGTACTCGCCCTCATGCTGGATGAGAGGGAGAGACAAAGGAAAGATGTCTGCTCCCCTCTCGAGAAAGAAGAAAACAACTGGGAAGGCGGGAAGGAACTGGGATCAACATTCTTCTGCATATCAGTCTAGCAGGAAGGGATGAGAAAGCAGGAGATCAAAGAGATAGGTATAGCCTAGCAACCAAGAGGTCTCCTCTCTAGCTACCCTTTTTAACCCCATGCAGCCTCATCCAACAAGTTGGTGTTGAACCTCATACATTCCAACACCATTCACATATATTGTATTCCCCAGTGAGGTGTCCAGTGCAACGTCTGCTGCAACTTCTTGGGATCAGATTCAGTTGATACGGGCTGATGGTGGACAAAGTCCTATTGACCCTTATTTAATTTATTTATTTATTTATTGCATTTGTATACTGCCCCATAGCCGAAGCTCTCTGGGCAGTTTACAACAATTAAAAACATTAAAAACAAATATACAAATTTAAAAACACATTTTTAAAAAAAGCAATAAGCCCTTCTTGGCTTATTAAAGCTTACAGAGGGTGTATGGCTGAGTGGAACGAGGGTGTGCTCAGCACATCACTGTGGGAGGGAGTGGTCCCAGCCACCCTGAAAGAGGAGGTGATCTGACTGCTCCTGAAAAAGCCCACCCTGGACCCACTGGTTTTTGACAACCACCGACCGGTTGCGAATACCCCCTTTTTAAGGAAGGTGATTGAGAGGATTGTGGTGCAGCAGTTGAAGTATTCATGGATGAAATAGTCTGGGTTCAGGCCTGGTTATGAGACTGAATCGGCTTTGATCACCCTGATGGATGACCTTTATCAGGAGAGGGTCAAGGGGAGTGTGACTCTGTTATTCTTACTTGATCTCTCAGTGGCTTTTGATACCATTGACCATGATATCCTTCTGAGCTGACTTGGTGAGATGGGTATCAGAGGCACTATTTTACAGTGGTTCTGATTCTATTTCCAGGGTCATTTTCAGAGAATAGCATTGGGTGTTTGTGTTTCAGCTCCCTGGCAGTTGTTCTGTGGGGTGCTGCAGGTTACCATCTTGTCCCCAAAGGGACATCTATATGAAGCCTTTCAGAGTGGTGATCAGGAGATTCGGGATGAGGTGTCAGCAGTACGCTGATGATGCTCAGCTTTAATTCTCTGTAACATCTGAATCAGGAGAGGCCGTGCAAGCCCTGGACCAGTGCCTGGACTTGGTAGTGGGTTGGATGAGGGCCAATAAACTGTCTGAATGCTAGCAAGACAGAGGTGTTTTGGGTTGGTGGTCCCCGAGTTTGGATAATTGGTCAATTGCCTGCTTTGGATGGGGTCATACTGTCTCTGAAAGAGTAGGCTCATAGTCTGGGAGCGCTCCTGGACCCATCTTTGTCGCTAAACACCTAGCAACCTCAGCGGCTAGGAGTGCCTTTTATCAGCTTCGGTTGCTAAGACAGCTGCGGCCAATTTTGAACCGGAATACCCTAATGCACTGGTAACCACCAGCCTGGAATACAGTAATGTGCTCTATGTGGGGCTGCCCTTGAGGTTGGTCTAGAAGCTGCAGCTGGGTGTAAAATGCGGCAGCATGACTGCTCACTGGGGAAGGGTATCGCCAACATGTTACCCCACTGCTGAAAGAATTGCACTGGCTGCCCATTAGCTACTGGGCCAACTTCAAGGTTCTAGTTTTGGTGTACAAAACCCTATGCAGCTTGGGACCAGGATACCTGAAAGACCATCTTACTCCTTTTATACCTAGTTGATCACTCTGCAGGTGAGGACCTCCTGCAGATACCATCTTATCAGGAGGTCTGTTCCGCACAAGATAGGAAACAGACCTTTAGTGTCCGAGCACCTACCTTTTAGAATTCTGTCCCCTTAAATATTAGACAGGCACCATCTCTGTGATCTTTTTGGCACCTACAGAAGACCTTCGTCTTTCAAGAGCTGGACCTCTCGGTGACTTTCGATACCATTGACCATGGTATCTTACTGGGACGTCTAGCTGGGCTGGGATTGGGAGGCCCTGTTTTACGCTGGCTCCGGTCCTACCTGATGGACAGGCCCCAAAAAGTCATGCTGGGAGACTAAGGCTCAACTTCCTGCCTGCTGGCCTATGGGGTCCCACAGGATTCCATTCGGTCTCCCATGCTCTAACATCTATACAAAACAGTTGGGAGAGGTCATCTGGAAATTTGGAGTTCAATGTCATCAATATGCTGATGACGCACAACTCTAGCTTTCCCTACCACCTGATTGCAGGGAGGGAGTCCTCATCCTAAACTGGTGCCTTGATGCTGTGAAGGGCTAGATGTGGCTAACAAACTGAAAATTAATTCAGACAAGACAGATGTGTTGCTGGTCAAGGGAAAAACTGTGCCAGAGATACGGCTGCAACCTGTTCTGGATGGGATCGCGGTTCCCTTGAAGGAGCAGGTCTGCAGTTTGGGAATACTCCTGGATCCTGCCCTGCTGCTTGAATATCAGGTGGCTGCAGTAGCCAGGAGTGCTTTTGGCCAACTCATACTGGTCTACCAGCTGTGCCTGTTCCTGGAAGCAGAAGACCTGACCGCAGGGGCATATGCATTGGTGACATCAAGGCTTGATTACTGTAACACACTTTATGTGGGTTTGTCTTTAAAAATGGTTTGGAAATTGCAGTTGGTTCAAAATGTAGCAGCCAGAATGTTAACTGGATCGCGGTGCAAGGAGCATATCACACCTGTGCTTTATTGACTCCACTGGCTCCCAGTTTGTTTGAGCTCTGGTCCAACAGTAAGAAAGACTAAGAAAGCTGCTGCCTGCCAGGGCAGACAATGCTGAACTAGATGGGCAAATAATTTGACCTGGTAGGAATCAAGCAATCTGGGGAAAACTGGTCTCTGGCGGGCTCCCTCTACCATCAGTGGGCCCTGATGACAGACAGCAGCAGCAACCTGAGTAGCTGGGTCTCCCCACCATTTTGATTTCCCACACTGCACTCTGTTCAGAAGGTAGGGCCAGAAAAAAACAAAAATATTACATGAAACCACCTCTGAATACCACTTACCATGAAAACCCTATTCATAGGGTCGCCATAAGTCGGAATCGACTCGAAGGCCGTTCATCATCATCATCGATCTTGTTGAATTGTCCGTCTGAGCCTTAAGCGCATGTAACTGGAATTGCAGATTGGGCATTATTGTGTGGTTTTGATGGGGTGAGAATTTCCTATGTATCAGCATCTCTTATCAGAAAGTTCCTACCCAGAACACTCTCTCCCTCTGCTCTCTATCTGTAAGGAAGGATCATCTGTCTTCAGTCTCCGTGGGTGGGGTAAATGGATGAGGGGAATATCACCTGAATATCACCTGAATACGGTTAAGCATTATTTCATCCAGTGATGCAGGAACAGTGTCTTTCAGCCAGATGCCTGTGTAAAGAGGAATATTTTCCCATTCCTCCTGATGGAGACAGCCACACCTCACCAGGAAGGGCCTTTCACAAATGGGGACCCACCACTGAAATGGCTCTGCTACCGGTGAACAGGAACTGGGCAGCAAAGACAATTTGCAAAGGCAAAATAGCATATACTAGCTACAAAGGAAAGTATGGGGTGGTCTGTGTGTGTGTGAGATATATATATATATATATAATTTTCCCTGTCTCCTGTCTACAAAGCAACAGGTTGTCCTTGTCATTCCATCCAGTTTGTCCTTTAGTCTGAAGGAATAATTGACAAGTTCATTTCCTGCTCATTCACCCTCCAGCCACAACCCCATGCAGGGCCGGTTCCAAGGGGCAGCCAGGTGGGGCACTGGCCCGAGGGCCCTGCAGCTACAGGAGGTCCTGAGGGGCCCCTGGGGGGCCATCTGCTCCCCTTCCGCGATCCGCGTACCATCAACCAAGATGGCGTCAGAGGCTTCAGTCCCTTACTGAAACCTCGGCCGCCATCTTTATTGATGGCAACCCTGCGCGAACAGCAGAGAAAGGTAGGTGAAGGGGGGGATGATGGGTGACTCGGAAGCTCCTGTCTTGCGATCTGCAGCGCGGCTCGTGCCGTGGATCACAGAAGGGGAGCAGAGGGGCCCAGGGCAGCCTGATGCCCAAGGGCCTCAGCATTCCTGGAGCCGGCCCTGCTCGGTGACTTTGGGCTGGTTCACACGGCAACTTACTGTGAGACTGGTCCTATTTGCATCCCTGTTTAATTTGCATGGTTCACATGACGTTGCAGGAAATCAGCAGCCAGAATGCAGTATTCCCCTTTAAATCCGTATCAACCCAATCCAATTATAATCTGAAAATGGAAGGAAAAAAGTCTCCACTTTGTATCTCTAGTGCTTGCAGATGCTGTGCTCCAATGCTTTTAGGTGGGTGTGTAAATCATTCCCCTCTTCACACCCACTCCCTCCTCCTCGTCCTTGGCTCCCATTCTGCAAGCCTGCTGCAAACGGTGCTTTATTTTTCTTTCCCTCCTAATTTGTGCAAAAAAGCATAACACTGTTCAAACAAATATTTGTATTTCAGCTGGATTGTTCAATTACAGTTCAGGGTTTTTCCTTTTTTTATGAAACTTACTCTGGAACAAACTGAGCATGCTCAGTTGCCAAGGTAATCAGAGGAAGTGTTATTTTGACCTTAAGCGGGTGTGGTCATTAGGAAGCTGTGTGATTGATCCTTTACCTTCAGTGTGAATGGAAAACAGTGGATTGGAAGGTAGGAAGTGTGAACCTTGCAAATCTATCGCAATGGCAAATGCTTTTCGGTTCAGCAGACCAGATCTTTACCTCTTCCATACCAATGGGTGAACAGGACCACCCACCTGTCAATCATCTGACTGTCAAAGTTGGCCCACAGGGGTAGATGGGGATAATGGATACATCAGGATTGAACTCCCTGCATATCTGCTGATGCACAGGAGGTTAAATCTTACTTTGTGCAGGATTTGGGCATTCCAGCCAATTCTCAGCAGGAACTTGATTTTCAGAAGCATTATACATTTCATTTCATTAAGAGATTTCTATACTACCATGCACCAAAAAATGATCACAGGGTGGTTTGTAAATATAAAGGAATTGAAAAATATTGCAGACGTTAAACAGAAACAAAAGAATTCTGCTAAGTTACATTAACAACAGCCTCTAAAAGCCTAGAGAAAAAGGTGCTGAGGTGCTCACCTTGTCCACCTGAGGGCAGCAAAGGACTAAGAAAGAGTTGAGCAGTTTTAAGTTTAGCAAGGAGGGCAGGTCATTTATGAGAAATTAATATAAAGAACAGACCCTCCGTGGCGCAGAGTGGTAAGCGGTGGTAACGCAGCCGAAGCTCTGCTCACGGCCGGAGTTTGATTCCAACGGGAGGAAGAAGTTGAATCTCCAGTAAAAGGGGTGGAGGTCCACTCAGCCTTCCATCCATCCGTGGTCGGTAAAATGAGCACCCGGCATATGCTGCGGGGTAAAGAAAGGCCGGGGAAGGAACTGGCAATCCCACCCCATATATACGGTCTGCCGAGTAAACGTCGCAAGACATCACCCTAAGAGTCGGAAATGACTTGCACTACAAGTGCGGGGACACCTTTACCTTTTTAATATAAAGAACACAAATAACTCTTTAAAAAAAAAGTATGTAAACATCTTCCTGGTATGCAGGAAAAGGGGCATTATTATTATTATTATTATTATTATTATTGTTGTTGTTGTTGTTGTTGTTTGTTTGTTTGTTTGTTTGTTTGTTTGTTTATTTAATCACCTTTCACAGAAGTGTCTGAAGGTGATGTACAATAAAAAAGCTAAAAACAGTTGAAAGCAACACAGAAAATAGTAGTGTTATATGTATATATAGACAGTTTTGAAAGTAACAAATAGAACTTCACTCAAGGTTGCTCTACCACATGGCCTGAACCTGGAGGACAGTACCAGCATCGCTTAGCTTCTGCCAATGAAGCCCCTCTGAGCATTCCATCCTCAAAGCTCTATAATTGCCACCTTGTAACAGCATTTGTATGTTAGCAGCTGATGAAGGCAGAAGCTGAAATGTTCTGGTAATACAATAAAAACCTCTATTTTGTTAATCACAATTACGTGTATATATATATATATATATATATATATATATATATACACACACACACACATACTAGCTAATGCCCCATCCTGAGACCTGCTTTGATCACATCACCTGCAGCTCCTGCAATATAATTTATGTCATCGAATGCAAAAGACCAGGATGTCATATCCAATACGTAGGAAAGACCACAACTGACCTACGCACGCGCTTCAGGAACCACAAGTCGGCAATTTTGACAAAAAAAGTGGAGCAACCAGTTGCAAAGCATTTTAACATCGAGGGTCACAGCCTGTTGGACTTTTCCATTACAGCGATAGAGATGCCAGCAGATCTAGCAGCATTGACTAAAAGAGAGAACTTTTGGATTTACTCTCTGGACACATTGGCACCACATGGCCTGAACCTGGAGGACAGTACCAGCATCGCTTAGCTTCTGCCAATGAAGCCCCTCTGAGCATTCCATCCTCAAAGCTCTATAACTGCCACCTTGTAACAGCATTTGTATGTTAGCAGCTAATGAAGGCGGAAGCTAAAACGTTTTGGTATTACTATAAAAACCTCTGTTTTGTTAATCACAATTATGTGCATATATATATAATATATATATGCACATAATTTATATATATATATATATAAACACCCATACAAAGCGGGCATCCATAGCAGAGATCTACTCATCCAGCTTTGGAAGGCTTGTTGGAACACAAAGGTCCTCAATTGTTTCTGGAAAGTGCAGAGAGTGGGCGCCTGTAATACCAGTAGAACAAGGTAATGGGAAATCATCTTTAATTTCCCCTGAGCAACCCAGCACCCCACTTGGCCCCTGCTGTTGGTACTTGAAGCGACTCTTTCCACATCGTCTCCTCCTGACTTTTGCCCATCCTGACTGGGACCAGTTGGTCAAGAGAGATTGGCAGGTCTGGTCAGTCTAGTGATGAACATGTCATTCTCGGAGGGACATGAATTTGCTGCCTTGAAGGTGGAGGTCAGGTCCCACTTAAAGAAAAGATTGTTGGACCCCAATGGCTGTCAGTGGCTGTCAGTATCATCCATAAAATCATAGAATACTAGAGTTGGAAGGGGCCTATAAGGCCATCAAGTCCAACCCCCTGCGCAATGCAGGAATCCAAATCAAAGCATTCCCGACAGATGGCTGTCCAGCTGCCTCTTGGAGGCCTCATACTATCCTTCTGAACTGCCTCTCTGAGTTGGGCCTGGAGGTATTGTATTGTGATGGTTCTGGTCTTACCTGGGGGATAGATTTAAAAAGGTGTCCTGGGGAACACAAATTTCCTCCCTGTCGGAACAGCCCTAGGGGCTGCTCAGGGTTCAGTGCTGTCTCTCACGTGTTTAAACACCTACATGAATAGAGATTAGCAGGAGATTTGCAGTGTAGTATATTCCAAAGCAAAAAAGCAGGTTGTAGAAGGAAAGAGCAACATGAAGATTTCAAAAGTACTGAGGTCTCCACTGGGGTTGTGCACTGCACATTCATTTATTGTAGCATGAATTGTTGTAGTACGGGATGAGTCCACATGAGTGCAGCAGAGGATTAGGTAAGAATAAAGGCAGTTGAAGTTATGTGGAAAGGGTTGGTGGTTTGCAGATACATGAATGAATAGTACATAAAATACTATTTGTGATCATAGGTGATCATAAGTGCAAACCTCCTATTATGCAAGAGAGCTGGGAATGGAAGGAATAAATGGCATGAGGTTTGTGCAGGAATAAAGGCTCCGAACCACTGCATCTGTGAGGGGCAACTTAATTTGTCTTGACTTTAAGGGGCTGCACTATCCACTATGTCCAGATGGGTGCAGCAGAGGTTTAGGATAAACATCTAGCAAGTTTAAGTTCAAGTCCAGAGGGTCACATCACTCGAAAATGCTTGGAAGTTGTTTAAAAACACTATATTAGAAGCTCAACTGGAGTGCATACCGCAGATCAGAAAAGGTACCGCCAGGGCCAAGAAGATGCCAGCATGGTTAACGAGCAAAGTCAAGGAAGCTCTTAGAGGCAAAAAGTCTTCCTTCAGAAAATGGAAGTCTTGTCCGAATGAAGAAAATAAAAAAGAACACAAACTCTGGCAAAAGAAATGCAAGAAGACAATAAGGGATGCTAAAAAAGAATTTGAGGAGCACATTGCTAAGAACATAAAAACCAACAACAAAAAATTCTATAAATACATTCAAAGCAGGAGACCATCTAGGGAGGCGATTGGACCCTTGGATGATAAGGGAGTCAAAGGTGTACTAAAGAACGATAAGGAGATTGCAGAGAAGCTAAATGAATTCTTTGCATCTGTCTTCACAGTGGAAGATATAGGGCAGATCCCTGAACCTGAACTAACATTTGCAGGAAGGGATTCTGAGGAACTGAGACAAATAGTGGTAACGAGAGAGGAAGTTCTAAGCTTAATGGACAATATAAAAACTGACAAATCACCGGGCCCGGATGGCATCCACCCAAGAGTTCTCAAAGAACTCAAATGTGAAATTGCTGATCTGCTAACTAAAATATGTAACTTGTCCCTTGGGTCCTCCTCCGTGCCTGAGGACTGGAAAGTGGCAAATGTAACGCCAATCTTCAAAAAGGGATCCAGAGGGGATCCCGGAAATTACAGGCCAGTTAGCTTAACTTCTGTCCCTGGAAAACTGGTAGAAAGTATGATTAAAGCTAGATTAACTAAGCACATAGAAGAACAAGCCTTGCTGAAGCAGAGCCAGCATGGCTTCTGCAAGGGAAAGTCCTGTCTCACTAACCTATTAGAATTCTTTGAGAGTGTCAACAAGCATATAGATAGAAGTGATCCAGTGGACATAGTGTACTTAGACTTTCAAAAAGCGTTTGACAAGGTACCTCACCAAAGGCTTCTGAGGAAGCTTAGCAGTCATGGAATAAGAGGAGAGGTCCTCTTGTGGATAAGGAATTGGTTAAGAAGCAGAAAGCAGAGAGTAGGAATCAACGGACAGTTCTCCCAATGGAGGGCTGTAGAAAGTGGAGTCCCTCAAGGATCGGTATTGGGACCTGTACTTTTCAACTTGTTCATTAATGACCTAGAATTAGGAGTGAGCAGTGAAGTGGCCAAGTTTGCTGACGCCACTAAATTGTTCAGGGTTGTTAAAACAAAAAGGGATTGCGAAGAGCTCCAAAAAGACCTCTCCAAACTGAGTGAATGGGCGGAAAAATGGCAAATGCAATTCAATATAAACAAGTGTAAAATTATGCATATTGGAGCAAAAAATCTTCATTTCACATATACGCTCCTGGGGTCTGAACTGGCGGTGACTGACCAGGAGAGAGACCTCGGGGTTGTAGTGGACAGCACAATGAAAATGTCGACCCAGTGTGCAGCAGCTGTGAAAAAGGCAAATTCCATGCTAGCGATAATTAGGAAAGGTATTGAAAATAAAACAGCCGATATCATAATGCCATTGTATAAATCTATGGTGCGGCCGCATTTGGAATACTGTGTACAGTTCTGGTCGCCTCATCTCAAAAAGGATATTATAGAGTTGGAAAAGGTTCAGAAGAGGGCAACCAGAATGATCAAGGGGATGGAGCGACTCCCTTACGAGGAAAGGTTGCAGCATTTGGGGCTTTTTAGTTTAGAGAAAAGGCGGGTCAGAGGAGACATGATAGAAGTGTATAAAATTATGCATGGCATTGAGAAAGTGGATAGAGAAAAGTTCTTCTCCCTCTCTCATAATACTAGAACTCGTGGACATTCAAAGAAGCTGAATGTTGGAAGATTCAGGACAGACAAAAGGAAGTACTTCTTTACTCAGCGCATAGTTAAACTATGGAATTTGCTCCCACAAGATGCAGTAATGGCCACCAGCTTGGATGGCTTTAAAAGAAGATTAGACAAATTCATGGAGGACAGGGCTATCAATGGCTACTAGCCATGATGGCTGTGCTCTGGCACCCTAGTCAGAGGCAGCATGCTTCTGAAAACTAGTTGCCAGAAGCCTCAGGAGGGGAGAGTGTTCTTGCACTCGGGTCCTACTTGCGGGCTTCCCCCAGGCACCTGGTTGGCCACTGTGAGAACAGGATGCTGGACTAGATGGGCCACTGGCCTGATCCAGCAGGCTCTTCTTATGTTCTTATGTTATATTAAGTGTGAAGGGGCTGGAACCTTGAAAAGAAATTAATGGGGAAAAAAACAAATGGTTGTTTTTAAGCTTAAATTATAATGTCCACAATGTTTTGTTTATAGTACTTTTATGTATATTGTGCTGTAAGCCACTTCAGGTACAAATATAGAAGATAACATATAAGTAAAAATACATAATAATAATAATAATAATAATATTTCTATTTCTACTTGTGACTCCTCCCCTTTCCCAGCCCAGTGCAGAAAGGTAAGTAGTGGAAGGAGTTAATGGCATGAAGGTGCTAAATGGATGAAGGGGGTGCCTCCAGACAGTATTTTGTGGGAGGGAGTCCAGCGCATGTTGGAACATTTGGTTTGTGCATTTAAAGTTGAATAAGCAGCTCGGTAACCCTAGGGCAACAAACCCACTTTTTTAAAAAAAACAAAAAACTGGACTTTTTGCAGTTTGAAAAGTGTTGGGCAAATGCCTTGAAAAGTATGGGATGAACAAATGATTAACGGGAAGATGTGTCTAACTCTAAACCAGAGCTTGGAAAAGTTACTTTTTTGGACTACAACTCCCAACAGCCCACTCCAGTGGCCATGCTAGCTGGGGCTGATGGGAGTTGCAGTTTTAAAAAGTAACTTTTCCAATCTCTGCTCTAAACACCCCACAAGCAATCTGGATGAATACAGGATGGATACTCATTGTCATATAACCGGCCCACAAACCAATCGGAACAAACATTCAGTAAAGACCAAACAAAGTCTAACCTCCACGTAGCTTTGTGCAAGGAAATCAGGATGAATGCTGAAGAAACAGGGCGTCTGGAGGACCCCAAGGCCTTCACCCAATGCGTTACAAATAAATCAGGCTTGATTTTAAGATGCCACCATACTCATCACCACATGAGAGCAGCAGAGGATTAGGAAAGAATCTAGCTGGTAGGTTCTGTTTTAGTGGGGAGGGGCAGGGGGCTGGCAGAAAAAATCATGAAGAGGATATTAGTTGCTTGTTGTTATATGCCTTCAAGTAGATTACACCTTATAGTGATCCTATGAATCAGCGACTTCCAATAGCATCTGTCATGATCTGTTCAGATCTTGGAAGTTCAGGTCTGTGGCTTCTGTTATGGAATCATCAACCTCTTGTTTGGCCTTCCTCTTTTTCTACTCCCTTCTGTTTTTCCAAGCATTATTGTCTTCTCTAGTGAATCATGTCTTCTCATGATGTGTCCAAAATATGACAACCTCAGTTTCATCATTTTAGCTTCTAGTGATAGTTCTGGTTTAATTTGTTCTAACACCCAATTATTTGGATATAGTCTACCGTTATTCATTCATTCATTCAGTTTATATTCCGTCCTTCTTCCCAAAGGAGCGCAGGACAGTAAACACTTTCAGAGATAATACAATTAAAATGGGCTCCTTTGGAAGGATGGGCGAGATAAAAAATTGATAAAAATACATACATACATAAAATAAAAAACATATTTAAAACATTTAAAAACAATTGAAAGCACTTAAAAATCTATCTAAACACAATTAAAACAATTAATAACATCTAAAAATGCAGTGTGTGTGTAGGTGTGAATGCCCCCTGTACACAGGAAAGATGCTATTGCGCCCTCTCAGCCGCTGGGAATGTGGGGTATTTAGATTTTAAGGCCTAGCAAATATTTTTAACCATAGCTGCTGCATTCCAGGCATTGACCTGCAGGTGGCACAAAGGAGCCAGACATTTTGAAGTGGAGTTCATTTGTGCCGGCAGTGTATGATTGTATTTCACACACCCAGCATTTGGCGTTCATAGATCCGTTGCTGAGCCCCCTTGGACTGGGCTTGCCAACTGGGCACATTTTTAGCAGTTCTGCCACATCTCATCCTCCTTGGTAGGTGCCAGCCTAAATGTTTTTAAGGTGCTTCGTTTGCAGCTCCATTCCAGCCTGCAGACTTTTAAGTCTGTTGCTGCTGCTGCTACTTTCTAGGAGTTAACCAGCAGGTGGCGTTAAAGGGGACTGACCGTTTGGACCCTCTTCTGCCTGGGTTTCCTTGTGCTTCCTCAATGCCTTTGGTCTGATATGTGCAAACTTAAAACTTACCAAGTTTTAACATCATGCACACCATGCATTTAGAGTGCATTGATTCTACCAAAGTGACCTGGGAACCGTAGTTTACCCCTCAAAGATCTACAATTCCCAGAAACCTTAACAACTACAATTCCCAAAATGCTTTGGGGGTAGTCATAGGCTTTAAATGTGCTATAAATTTCTGGTGTGTAGGCAGCTTGTGCCAGTATGGTAGGGCAGGGGTCACCAGTGTGGCACTCACAGGCCCCACTGTGACTGTCAGTACCTCCTATGGCACCCACAAAAGGTCTCAGTAAATATCACCTTAACAAACCACATTGTATGAGATGGGAGGGCCCACACCACCCACACCATTCTGTGTGCTTTTAAATGTGGCAGCCATTTTGTGTTACACCACACCCCACAGCTGCCATTTTATGTTACACCACATCCCCTATGGCAGTCATTTTGTGACTAGCATCCATAGCAATTTCTCAAAATTCCAAATGTGCCCACTGGACCAAAAGGATTGATGATTCCTGCGGTAGGGGAATTAGATGCTATTGAGCCTACTAACTGACAATCTTCAAAGACCAGCCAGGCCTTTGGAAGGGGACAGTAACATTTAGGCATTGTAGATTTTAAAACTGTTGTTTTAATTATTGTTTTTGGATACAATCGTATCAGATTTTAGCTGCCCTGGGCACTCTTCAGGGGGGAATATACATTTAATAAACAAATATATGAATAAGAATGAAGCTTGGACGGATTCTTTGCTTAGTATTCTTTTGAGGAATATTTCAGGCTGGGCTAATCAAATCAAGAAGAGTGATTCTCATATATATAAATCAGCATGATATATTGCTGTTCATAGAGGCTTGGGCAAAACCTAAAACTGAATTAAGTGGCTGAGTGGGAGTCGAGAAGGAGTTGTGCCCAAAAAGGAAAGGTATTCTTAGCCACATTTGCACCTTACATTTAAATCACTCTTATCCCACTTTAAGAATCATGGTTACCCTCAATGAATCCTGGGAAGTGTAGTTTGTTAAGGGTGCTGAGAGTTGCTAGGAGACCCCTATTCCCCTCACAGAGCTACGCAGTGGTCAGAGTGGTTTAACAATCAATCCCTCTTCCCAGGGAACTCTGAAACTTGTAGATCTATTCCCCAATAGGGATCTGCTAACAATTCTGAGCACCCTTAACAAACTATAGTTCTCAGGATTCTTTGGGTGAAGTCATGACTCTTAAAGTGGTATGACAGTGCTATAAATGCATGTTGTGATCTTAGTGGAGTCCTCACCTGCTTTAACTGCCACCATGGTACCTTCCCACCATGTGACAAAGTGGCAATAGGCTTCCTCATGAATTTTAGTCAGCTTAGCTTGATTGCTCTGAATGTATATAGTCCACTCACCACTTCCAAGAATTATAATGAGCATTGCTTGAACAACTTAGAACAATACCTGTTGCAGCTAGAAATGCAACGCACTAAAACTGTTATTTCACCAACATTCTTTATGGTGCTAAGTGCCCAAGTGTGTTTGTCGCTGTTGTTGTCTGTCATCCCAGTCCTTTTGCACTCCTTGGCCAGAGGAATGGAAGGCAGGAACAGATAAGATTGCATATACATCAAACATGAAAAGCACATTTAAAGCACATATCTTTCCCCAAAGAATCCGGGGAGCTGTGTTTTGTTAAGGGTGCTGCGAATTGTAGCTCTGCGAGGGGTAAACTGCAGTTCCCAGGATTCTTTGGCGGAAGCCATGTGCTTTAAATGTATGGTATGTGACGTAGCCTTAGTTGTTAGGGAGCTTTTGGGCAGAATGCTGTTTGCACTTTTCCCTTGAACAAGGGACTAGAGTCTGACCTTTTTTCCTTTTAAGAAAGGAATTGAATGTTCAGGGGCCACAATATTCCTGAGGTCCTCAGAATATTGGTAATGAACGATAGTCTACAAATTGTAGACTACAATCTCCTCTTGTTCGTTGGTATTTTTATGCCTTTTTCTATTGTTAATTAAACTGGTGTTTCTTTAAGCATTTAACTGAAAGTTTGTTTATAGGTTTATTGTCGCATTTTTATTGTCAGACAATTCTTCATTTTGTCTGCCTTTTAATTGTATTTGTTCTTCTATGATGTTAGTAGCCTGCTCTGGGTTTCCTTTTAGAGGGAAAGGCAGGGTGAAAATAAATTGGCTGAACATGAGGGGTATGTTTCTGGCAAACACTAACAGGGAACTGAAACTGAGGGCAGCAGTCATTCTGAGAGTTTACAACTGTGGTTAGGCTTTGCACATTGTGAGCTAAAGTTTGTTGTTGCACGCTCAGAGCTGAATCTTATGCAGGCTTGCTTGGAAATAAACCCCACTCTGTTTTGGAGGGTTTGTCTCCAGTCCCAAATAAGTGTGCATAGGATTGAAGAGCCATAAGCTGTGCAAGCCTCTGCACATTCTACCTGGATGCAAGCCCCACTGAACACAGAGGGCTTACTAGGGCATACATTAGCTACATATCTGTGCCCTTACATGCGGGGGCTGTTGCCAGTGTTGGGGGCCTGAATTGGATTGGGATCTCTCTGTGTGTGTCTAGGAGGGCTTTAATCTTCCAACCCCCTTTGGTTTTTATTCAGATCTGCCACCTCTGTGCTTGTAATTTGCTTATCGAAAAAGCTCCTATTGAAGTAAATGGGAGTTTCCTCCCAATGACAATTGGACCTGAGGATCACCTGAGCTAGATTGGGACCACTGCACGAGTTAAAAGGCTAAAGCCTATCTGTGCCTCAACCCTCACCCCCCCCAAAACACACACATCCCTGTACTTTATGGCCTAGACATGTAGTTAACATATTGTCTAGTTGAGCCCTTACATCCAAGTAAGCATGCATAAGATTGATTTGTTAGTTCACATCCGCACCATACAGTCATGGCTTCTTCACCTCAAAGAACAGTGGGAATTGTAGTTTGTCACAGAGCTACAATTTCAAACACCCTTAACAAAACACATTTCCCAGGATTCTTGCGTGGTGGTGGGGAATCCCTGACTGTTGGATGTAAGTGGTGTAAGAGTGCTTTACCTGTATAGTGTAGGTGGGGCCTAGCTCCCTAGAAGTAAAGTCTGGAGCAGTAAATCTTATACCCATCCTTGGGTGAAGATCATGGATGGCTGTGAATATGAAGCACAAGGGGGTGGGTTGGTGGGGTGCAAGTAGATGTCCTGATCTGAGTCTGCAAGCTGAAGGCACTTAGTCATTATGGCTGCATAAAACACTATACTTTTAAAACACATTACCTCCCCCCAAAGAATCCTGGGAATGGTAGTTTACCCCCCCAAAAGGGCTACAGCCCAGCATCCTTAACAAACTACATTTCCCAGGATTCTTTGAGGTGGGAAATGTGCTTTAAAGGTATGGTATAGGTACACAGCCTAAATCCCTGTTGCTAAACATTCAAAAGGAAGTAATTCATCTCTTGGCTTGGGTGCTTATGGGAAAGTTGCAAACCTCGAAGTTACTGTGATCTGTGAGGGATGGAATGTTGCACCCAATTCATCAATGTTAGGGTTGTACCTAATGCTTGTCCTACTCAGAGGAGACCCTCTGGAATGAATGCTTCAAAGCCATGGCTCCTTGGAGGCCAACAGATGAAAGAATGTTTTTATCTGTAACAGTTTTCAATTGTTTTTAGGATGTTGTTACATAGCTTTGTTGAAGCATTGGCCAACCTGGGCTCCTTTATCAAATAAATAAATGTCCATCAATTTCAATGGGTCTGCTCTGAGTAGGACTAACAGTGGATGGAGATAACCCATAGACTTGTAAAGAATTACCTTGTGTGTGTGTGCAGGGTTTCCTGATCCATAAGATTGGACCCTGATGTATGAATCCCTTGAATCTCTTTTACTGGCTTTTATATTGTTTAATTGATTTTAGGCTGTATTTTTGTTTTCCATGGATATTGTTCCTTTTATTTTGTAACATAGTATACACCTCTTAGAGATTTTAAATTTTTGAAAAATGGCTTAGAAATGCTTTAAAACAAAATCTCCTCTCTTGCATTTGTGAATGCCTTCCCCAATACAGCATTTGGGGGGGGGGCTAAAAAATGGGCACATTTGTTGAAGGCGTTTTTCTCCCCGCTGCTGCCATTGTGACCCCCCTTAGCTGAGTGCAGTACCCAGCATCCTTTGCTGCTCTGCCTGAACAGCTTGCTTCTCCTTGCATGGATGCCCCTGTGATGCAAATGTTGCTCTCTCACACTCTCTTGGGAGATGTTTACCACACACCCTGCCCAGCTGGTCCCCACCCAGCCCCCAGGCCTTGTTCTGTGCCTCATGGTTTCACACTCTAGGGTAATTATAGCCTCATGTTGGCGGGGTGAGAAACTGAGAGATATTAAGAATAGTAACAGAGAAAAACTCCTGCAAGATGGCGTTTGCTGAAGCCACTGTCTCTTGTACCTCACACCTCAGCCTCTCCTTTTCCATTGTAAGAACAAATCCTGCCAAACTAATCGTATCTCATTTTTTGATCGGGTAATCTCCCTTGTAGACTGTGGGAATCCTGTGGATATATCTCGACTTCAGCAAAGCTTTTGACAAAGTGCCCCATGATATTCTGATTAGCAAGCTAGCTAAATGTGGGCTAGATGGAACAACTATCAGGTGGATCCACAGCTGGCTCCAGAATCATACTCAAAGAGTGCTTATCAATGGTTCCTTCTCAAACTGGGCAGAAGTAATGAGTGGGGTACCACAGGGCTCGGTCCTGGGCTCAGTGCTCTTCAACATTCTTATTAACGACTTGGATGAGGAGGTACAGAGCATGCTTATCAAATTTGCAGATGATACAAAATTGAGGGGCACAGCTAATACCATGGAAGACAGAAACAAAATTCTTAGGGACCTTGATAGGCTGGAGCATTGGGCTGAAAACAACAGAATGCAATTCAACAGGGATAAATGCAAAGTTCTACACTTAGGAAAAATAAACCAAATGCACATTTATAAGATAGGGGATACTTGGCTCAGCAGTAGGACATGTGAGAAGGATCTTGGAATTGTCGCTGATCAAAAGCTGAATATGAGCCAACAGTGTGATGTGGCTGCAAAAAAGGCAAATGCTATATTAGGCTGCATTAACAGAAGTATAGTTTCCAAATTGCGTGAGGTATTAGTTCCCCTCTATTTAGCACTGGTTAGGCTTCATCTTGAATACTGCATCCAGTTCTGGTCTCCACACTTCAAGAAGGATGCAGACAAACTGGAACAGGTTCAGAGGAGGTCAACAAGGATGATCAGGGGACTGGAAACCAAGCCCTATGAGGAGAAACTGAAAGAACTGGGCATCTTTACCCTGGAGAAGAGAAGACTAAGGGGAGATATGATAGCACTCTTCAAGTACATGAAAGGTTGTCACACAGAGGAGGGCCGGGATCTCTTCTCAATCATCCCAGAGTGCAGGACATGGAATAATGGGCTGAAGTTGCAGGAAGCCAGATTTCGACTGGATATCAGGAAAAACTTTCTAGCTGTTAGAGCCATACGACAATGGAATCAATTACCTAGAGAGGTAGTGGGCTCTCCAACACTGGAGGCATTCAAGAGGCAGCTGGACAGCCATCTGTCGGGAATGCTGTGATTTGGATTCCTGCATTGAGCAGGGGGTTGGACTTGATGGCCTTATAGGCCCCTTCCAACTCTACTATTCTGTGATTCTATGTCCACCTTCCTCTGTTCAGTCAGAGCGTTTGCACACGCTTCCAATCATGGGCCTCGTCTGCACGTGTCCACCTGGTTGGCCGCTGTGAGAACAGTATGCTGGACTAGATAGGCCACTGGCCTGATCCGGCTGAAGGGCTCTTCCGATGTTCTTAGGAGAGTGAGGTGGGAGGATATAGAGGTGGCTGTAAGGCCTACCCCGGGGTAGCCAAGATGGTGTCTTCTAGATTTTGCAGACTACAACTCCCATCAGCCCCAGCCAGCAAGGCCAGTGGTTAGGGATGATGGGAGTTGAAGTCCACAAGATCTGGAGGGCAGCATGTTGCTATTCTTGGACCACCCTTTAAATTGTAGGCTGTTTCTAATTGCTCTGCTTTGCTTAGAAAATCAAACAATCCTTTGTAAGTCAAAGCCTAGGACAGCTATGCCTGGCCTGGGCCTAAATCCCAGTGGTGCCTGGTATCTCTCTGTCAGCGGGTAGCGGAACATTAGTCTGAATGTCCGAGGAGCTGTGGACTCCTGTGAGAGAGCACTGAAAAATGCCATTCTGCACCCGAAGTGGTGCACTCTTATTTGGCCGCCTCACTCGTACCTCATTCTGCTACAGTTATAGGCCCAGACTTTCTCTGGTCTTTGAGATGCATCATATTGGTCATGTCCACCCCATAGACATACATTTCATGCGCTTTTACACCACTTTAACAGTCATGAAAAATCCTGGAGATTGTGAAAAGTGCTGGGAATTGTAGATCACAATCTGCAAGGTCAGCACCCTTAACAAACTACAGTTCCCAGGATTCTTTGAGGGAAGCCAAAGTGACTGTCAAAGTGGTATACAAGGGTTTTCACTGTATGGTGTGGATGTGACCATATTGCTACACTCACTCCAGGTCTCTGAAGGTTCTGTTTCCTTGGAATAAGGTCACTGAAAGCTTGTGCCACTTCTGTGAAATACGGTCTATTTACATCAATCATTTGTTTACAGGCTGTGGAACGTTCACAACGTTAACACATCAACAGATCCTGCTCCTCTATTAGGTTTCTGGGGTAGAGGCATCCAGAGTCCTTGAGAGCTCCCAAGAAAGCTCTGATCCTTTCCACAGACCCTCCCCAAAATGAAATTTGCAGCTTCATCTCAAGCCTTGATGACATCACGGCCCACCAAGGGGAGGGGAAGCTAAGCCCCCTCCCTCCAGAGCAGCCCATCCATTGCGATGGATAAAAAAGGGTAGTTAACCACTCTGCCACTAGAACCATCCAGATCATCTCAACACTTTCTGCTGGTTCCATCAACCCTCTCTTGACCAAACTCCAGTCCTACAACTATACATAACAGACATTTAAAACACATGTAAAGCAACCCCGAAAGAATTGTGGGGACTGTAGTTTGTTAAGGGTGCTGTGAAATGTAGTTCTGTGAGGGGGTAAACTACAGTTCCCAGGATTCTTTTTTGGGGGTGAGGAGGGATGTGCTTTAAACGTATGGTGCGTATGAAGCCCAACAACCACAAGGCTATAAGGGTATTCAGGTGATATTCAGGTGATATTCCCCTCATCCATTTACCCCACCCACGGAGACTGAAGACAGATGATCCTTCCTTACAGATAGAGAGCAGAGGAAGAGAGTGTTCTGGGTAGGAACTTTCTGATAAGAGATGCTGATACATAGGAAATTCTCACCCCATCAAAACCACACAATAATGCCCAATCTGCAATTCCAGTTACATGCGCTTAAGGCTCAGACGGACAATTCAAAAAGATCGATGATGATGATGAACGGCCTTCGAGTCGATTCCGACTTATGGCGACCCTATGAATAGGGTTTTCATGGTAAGTGGTATTCAGAGGTGGTTTCCCATTGCCTTCCTCTGAGGCTGAGAGGCAGGGACTGGCCCCAGGTCACCCAGTGAGCTTCATGGCTGTGTGGGGATTCGAACCCTGCTCTCCCAGGTCGTAGTCCAACACTCAAACCACTACGCAACACTGGCTCTTCAGCAAGATTAGAAGGCAGCAAAATCTGTGCCCCAGAAGCTCAGGCTAAGCGGCTCAGAGATCAGAGGCTGAAAAATAATAAAAAGGAGATGGGGGGAGGGAGCAGCAGCATCAAAGCTTTAAATGTCGAAAGCTGGACTCCTGTTCTCCTGGCTTGTCTCCCCCCCGCCCGAGCTACCGTTCCCAGTCCTTTTAATAAACTGCTGTTCCTAACATGCTTTGTGGGAAGCCATGTGCTTTAAATGTATGATGCGGATGTGACCTAATCTTTTCATTAATTTCAGTGGGTCTACTCTGAGTAGGGCTAGCAGTTGATACAACCCCAGTTCTTTCTCTCCCACCCCCAATGTGAAAGGAAATAGGCTTGATTTCATTCCTGTAAGTATTTATTATTGTCCACCGAAAACAGAGATGATCACAAAACATGCACAGAATTTTTGAGTTACAGAGCTGGAAGGGAACCTCAAAGGCAATCTAGGCCAACCCACTACTGATGCAGGAAACCCATTACTATCACATCCCAGATAGATGGCCACAGGTGGCTTAAAAACCAAGGTCACCCAGCAAGCTTCCTGGCTAAATGGGGGTTTGAATCCTGGTCTCCAAGCTCCTAGTCAAACACTCTCACCACTTCACCAGTGACTCTCAAAGCAGTTGAGACTCAAAGTGCTGGAGACATATCAGCTGGGTAGGCACCACAACATACGCTCTTTGACTGGCTTAAATTGGTGCCCTGCCTTTCAGTATCTTGCCCTTGCTACCAACAGGGTTTAACTTTTTTTAAAAAAAACTCTCAAAACATGACCACTAAATTCAAAATAATAAACTATTTAAAAATCCACACAAGAAGAGTATTAAACACAGAGCAACAGTGAGAATAAAACCAACCCCTTAAAAGCTTGGGAGAAGAATACTTTCTTTGCCTACTGTTCAAAAAGTTACTAAAATATGTGCCGGCAGAGTATTTCCGGGAAAAGCATTCCACAACTGGGGCACCACCACTGACAAGGCCCTTGTGTGTGTGTGTGTGTGTGTGTGTGGTTCCTCAGTTTTTTTATTTTTAAATAAAACCTCGAGAGTGACAAAGCTAAATGTATATATGATTGTTGGTCACATCCACACTCTTATACCACTATAAGAGTCATGGAGAATCCTGGAAACTAGTTTTGTAGAACTATGAAGTCAGCATCCTTAACAAACCAGAGACTCTTAGAGTGGTATGTTGTTGTTATCAAGTCGATCACGACTTATGGCGACCCTATGAATCAGCAACCTCCAATAGCATCTGTCGTGAACCACCCTGTTCAGATCTTGTAAGTTCAGGTCTGTGGCTTCCTTTATGGAATCAACCCATCTCTTGTTTGGTCTTCCCTTTTTTCTACTCCTTTCTGTTTTTTCCAGCATTATTGTCTTTTCTAGTGAATCGTGTCTTCTCATTATGTGTCTAAAGTATGATAACCTCAAGAGTGCTTTAAACGTATGGTGCGGATGCGACAGAGTGTATGTTGGCATTCCATCTTGCTGTAATGCAGTATTATATTATACTTTGTGCAAAGCTTCTTTGAAAGTCTCTCACCCAGATTACCTTTTCTGCATTCCAACCATCCTTTAAGGGGTGGGGAACAAGTGCCCCCCTGATGCTGCTGGATCCTAACTCTCAACAGCTGCAGCTAGGCTGCTCAATGGTCAGGGAGGATGGGAGCTGTGATTCGATCACATCAGGGTGGTCCTGTCCTGAGTTGCCCCCTACCTTGCTCTGAAGGTAGTGTGGCAGCTGGAGCAAGGGCCTCTGAGATAGATCTTAAGAGTGGTCAAGTTTATATGTAGCCATAGAGCATAAATACACAGGAGAATAAGAGGAAATTTAAAACACTTTGAGAGTGACATGCATATGGAATGGAAAGATCTGTCAGTTTTGGTCCTCTCAAGTTCTCATTTTCCTCATCTTAAATTCAGTTCTCCACATTTCTGCAGCAATCTCCAATTTTTAAAAAAATCCTCATGAAAATTCTTAGGCATTTTAGTGTGAATTTCTCCTACTAAATGCATTTGTGTACACAGTTTTGACTAATGTACACATTTTTGTAAACAATTTCTCCTAATATAATGCATTTTTGTATGTACATATTTTCAACAATATATTCACTTTTATGTGCACACACCCTAATATATGCATGCTTGTGAACATTACCTGTTTGGAGAAATGCATTGCAAAATTCAGATACTTGCAAATTTTAAAGAATGGCTGTGTTTAAGTTCCTATATTGTTTTGGAAAGTGCGAGTTTGATAAATTCAGCTATATTGGATGTGGTGGAAATCAGGACAGGGGATACCTCTGGAGCGGTTAACTAGGGTGAGTTGTATTGATGCATCCACTACTAATACAAGCTTAGGCAGCGCACTCATTGTCCATTTAAAGTACATGACTTTCTTGGGGACTGTAGTGTGTTACGGGTGCTGGGAACTATAGCTCTGTGAGGGATAAACCAGATTTCCCAGGATTCTTAGGAAGAAGCCATGCACTTTAAATGAACAGTGTGTACACAGGCTAGGTGAGAGAACTATATGCTGGGTGTTTCTGACTCTTAGGGAAAGTCAGATATTGGGCCACAGAAAGTGTTTCCTTTTGACGGCACTGCCTCAACACATGCCATAAAGTGATATTCCTTGATCGAGGATGTTCTAGGATAATGGTCTCCCCCACGTCAGCTCCCTGTGCTGAGAGGGCCTCATCACTTGTCAGCAGCAAGGTAGGGGCTGAAGGAGACAGATAGTGAAGGAAGGCCTGGACATTTACGCTGGGAGAGGAAGATGTAGCTCCAAGCAGTGGCTTTCTCTTTGCACCTCTGATAGTGGAGGACGAGATTCCCATGGAAATGTTCCTACGCCGTCTGCGGGATTACATTCTTGTACTCGTGGGCTAGAGGCTGCTTCTTCAGCTGTACCACAGTGGTGAAAAGCCATTTTACCTGTTGGGGTGGAGGGAGGAGAGAGTTCTATTACACGGAATGGAGGCAAGTGTGGAAGGAGAACTCTTGGTGCAAAATCATGGAATCATAGAATAGTAGAGTTGGAAGGGGCCTATAAGGCCAATGCAGGAATCCGAATCAAAGCATTCCTGACAGATGGCTGTCCAGCTTCCTCGAATGCCTCCAGTGTCAGAGAGCCCACGACCTCTCTAGGTAATTGGTTCCATTGTCATATGGCTCTAACAGTTAGGAAGTTTTTCCTTATGTCCAGTCAAAATCTGGCTTCCTGCAACTTGAGCCCATTATTCCGTGTCCTGCACTCTGGGATGATTGAGAAGAGATCCCGGCCCTCCTCTGTGTGACAACCTTTCATGTACTTGAAGAGTGCTATCATATCTCCCCTCAGTCTTCTCTTCTCCAGGGTAAACATGCCCAGTTCTTTCAGTCTCTCCTCATAGGGCTTTGTTTCCAGTCCCCTGATCATCTTTGTTGCTCCGTTTGTCTTCCTTCCTACTGCCCTACACAGGCCCTCAGTGTATATTTCTATCAACCTTTCCTCATCCTTTCAACCCTAAATCTCCCCACCCAGCCAATCAACCAACCAACTCTCTCTCTCTTCATCTCTTTGCTCTGATTTTTTTAAATAGAATACTTAATTAAATATTTGTCATAAAGCTGTCTATAGACGTAGAGAGGAATATATTGTGAGGGAGTTTGGGTCATCGTTAGGTTTTGGCTGCTTAACTAGGCTCACATCCACGCCGTACATTCAAAACACTCTTATACCACTTTAACAGTCATGGAGAATCTTGGGAACTGTAGTTTGTTAAGGGTGCTGGGAACTGTAGGTCTGTGAGGTCAGCACCCTTGACAAACTACAGTTCCCAGATTCTCCTGGGGAAGCCATGGCTGTTAAAGTGGTGTAAGAGTGCTTTAAGTGTAACGTGTGGATGTGATCTAGGTTAAAGTCGATTCAGCATATACTAGCTGTCATGGAGCCAGATAATGTTGCAACCTGCCTAATTCCTTCCACTGTGGGTGGCAGTGAACACCAATTGCTGGAAACCACAGAAGGGGAGAGTGCTCTTGTGTTCAGGTCCTGCTTTCTGGCTTCCCATGGGCATCCTGTTGGCCACTATAAGAACAGGATGCTATGCCATGTTGGGCCTTTGGCCTGATCCAGAGGGCAGGGCTCTTCTTAGGTTCTTATTAGCATGAAAAACAAATTTCTTTTTGCCTGCCAGTGACTGAAGCCAGTTTCAAATGCAGCGTGAACAGGACTGTTGCTTAAGTAATCATGTATTTTCTACTATTTACACTTTTGCCCTCTTAAGATATTTTCTTCCTTCCACTTTGAAATGCCACAAAAGTGATCATTTCCTTAAATAAATTCAGTCTCATTTTTAAATCACAGCCCTGCGCCTTGGGCCTTCCAGACTCCCCCTTTCAGTGCCAACTTGGATTAACAATCCACCCTGGTGGCAGTTCTGTGGAGGTTTCCAGAAGTTGTGGGACCTATGGAGATTTGTTAAAGGGGAAGGACAGCAGACTAGGAGGTTAAAGAAACATACACACCATACATTGAAAGCGTACGACTTCTCCCAAAGGATCCTGGGAACCGTATTTTGTTACGGGTGATGGAAATTGTAGCTCTGTGAGGGATAAAGTGTGGCACCTGCCCTTTGGAATTCCCTCCCCTTAACTATTAGACAGGCACTGTCTCTGTTATCTTTTCAGCATATTGAAGACCTTCCTCTTTCAACAAGCCTTTTAAGTAGGGGCCTTATCCCAGTCTGTGACTGTGCCGGGATTCTTAAGATGTTTTTAAAGTTGTTTTGAAAATGTTTTGTTTTAATGTTTTAAAGTCTTTTGTTTTTAAGATGTTTTAAAGTGCTTTTAGTGTTTTTGTTTGCCCCCTTGGGCTCCTTCTGGGAGAAAGGGCAGGATATAAATTTAATTTAATTTAATTTAAAGTTATTTATTTATTACATTTGTATACTGCCCCATAGCCGAAGCTCTCTGGGCAGTTTACAACAATTAATAAATAATAAAGGATTCTTTGGCGGGGGGAACTATGTGCTTTGCATGTGCTTTAACCGTGTGCTGTGTCCATAGTTGCCTCTCTGTCCTCCCCAACAGAGAATGAATGGCACAGACATTTTGGCATTTATCGCTTGGCATTTCCTTCTCTGCCTGAAATGCTTTCGTTTCCTCCCTGCTTCCATCCTTCTCACTCCCAAATGCAAATGCGGACAACTACATTTCTTTTCCTTTCCCCTCACCTTGAAGAATGTCATTGTGGCATTATAGCACACGCTGAGGAGGAAGAGAATGAAGAAAACCAAGATGGTGCTCCACAGACTTTCCAGTTCGTCTTCTATCTCATTGCTGTGATCAATCTCCGTTGATATTATTATCACTGCGGGGGAGAAAGACGTGCCACTGTCAGTGTCCATGAATACAAAATGTCCCAGTTCTAATAGTGTAGTGTAGTATGTCTGTCTACCAACATCCTGCATAAACCTGGAACCAACCTTTCCCTAGAATATGACTATACTGAACTCGTACGCAAGGTTGTGCAAACCTTGATGAAGAGCCACAGATTTCCATGGGAAATCTGCCTGGCCTGATGGATTCTATCTGTTCCCATTTGTGTTCCCATCTATTCTTATATTTAATGATGTACAGGTGCCAGGTAATATTTATCATGCACCCTTCATTAACACTGCATCATGGATTCTGTATTATTATTATTATTTCTTTTAGACTAATGGCAACTACAAAGCCTATGATGCATTGCGAGTGTGAACGAAATGCACACTTGAAGGTTTATCTGCCATTTCTGCATAACGTTAACCATGATCATCTACAGTTTGTAATGGTGGTTTGCTGCAGGATCTTTGGGGAAATTCTCTGTTCACCCCATGTGACATTTAGGCTTAGGCCTACAAAGTAACTTCACTCTGCTGAGCACTCTCTCTCTCTGTGTTTTTTTGTGTCACTCTGCACTGGTTCACTGAATTCTTTTGGATTCATTTCTGATGTCCCTAGACTACTATTTATGATGCACTTTTCACAGTATTGAGGATCTGATCGTCAGGAACCTGCAGAGGTGCTGGAAACACTTGCTTGACGCATTTAAGCCCATCCCAGCCTTGATGGTGTTAACGAGACATAGGGAATGACTAGAAGAAATGAACCTGTGGAAATCTTGAGATACCTGAAGGGTGTCATAGCTCAGGCTTAATAAGCTTGTTTCATGAGGGAGTGACTTGCCAAAGGCCACACAGTGAGCTTCATGGCTGAGCAGGGATTTGAATCTGGGTGCCTACAAGCCACCAAACCAAACAGTAATCAGTATGAACAGGCCAGTGGTCAACAGGCCAAAGAGTAGAAGCAACCAAGGACTAGGTGAGGGGAGTGTGGGAAAAGGAATCAGTTTGTGTGTGCTAAGTCAAGAGGCTACATCTAAGGCACTGAAAATCCTTTGACTGGTCTAACATTTACTATGTAAGAAACATTTCTCTTACCATTGGGGCTTCTAAAGAACTGCCCCAAATAAGGGCTGGCCATGCTCTTTCTATATGAGGATGGCATAATGAATTGGTGTGTGCATGTACATTTATGCCAATTTGTGCATGCTGTTCTCTGGGTGTATGTGCATATTTTAGGCTTTCTCTTTGCTCCATTGAAACTAGTTATCTTGAATGCTTCATTGCATTTTTACAAATCCTCTCAAAATGCCAGATTTCCTAGGTGCCAGTGTCAAACTGTTACATCTCTATGATGTTTCTAGCCTTGTGCATGAGTGGGGGCACATGTTCACACAACTCTATCATAGAGGTCTTGGGTCCTCTGCATATCTATTGTCACTTTTTGCTTTGGGCAATTGTTTCTCATACATATTCTATTGAACTTTTGAAATGGAAATGGACTGCCTTCAAGTCGATTCCGACTTATGGCGACCCTATGAATAGGGTTTTCATGGTAAGCGGTATTCAGAGGGGGTTTACCATTGCCTTCCTCTGAGGCTGAGAGGCAGTGACCCGCCCAAGGTCACTCAGCAAGCTTCATGGCTGTGTGGGGATTCGAACCCTGGTCTCCCAGGTCGTAGTCCAACACTGTAACAACTACACCACACTGGCTCTCATCGAACTTTTAGGCCCTTCTATATCAGACACAGAATTCTCAAGCTCCTTGAGTCAAGGGAAATGTTTCTTCCTTGTTATAAGGGCACGTCTGCACTACATAAACTACTTTTAAGTCCATTTGACTCGCATGCACTCTAGTACTGTGAAGGGGGGCAAGGGACTTCTCGGTAATGCCCCTAAACCTTAGCTTCCAATGTCTTTTGAGGGAAAGTGATGATTGTTAAACCAGTTTTAGACAGGTTTCAAATTCACTTAAATTTGTTCTGTAGATGTCAGGAAAAGAGAGCTTTTGGCTTCCAAAATGAGGGATGTCAGGAGGGCTGAAACGTGCTTGGAAATCCAATCCTTTTCTCCCTCTGACTTGGGAGTCCAACTCTTCCAATATTGTTGAGGTAACAACTCATTTCGAGTGAATATGTGTCTTGACTGTGTAAGAAACATCCTTGAACCTCCTTCTGGTCCCCTTCCCCCCTACAACTGTGCTGTGTGCATGTGTCTCGATTAGGGATGGAAGGAGCACAGTTCCTCATTTTTCCAATCTTAAATTCAGTTCATTTTTTTTAAAAAAAATCCTCAGCGTTTTAGTGCGAATTTCTCCTAATCTTTCCATTTTGTATGCAGCTTTGAGTAACATACCGATTTTTGCAAACATTTTCTCCTCATATAATGCATATTTTTGTAAACATTGTTTGGTTGGAGAATTGCATTGCAATGTTTGCATAACTGCAGATTTCGAAGGAAGGCTGTGTTTTGGTTCTCATATTGCTTTGGAAAGTGGGAATTTGGCTTCAAATATGCACTGAATGAAATTTCTTCCCCATCCCGAGTGCTGACTGAGAAAAACACCTCCCTCAACATATCCTCTCTCATCTCTCCCACTTTGCAGTGTATGAGCTTTCCATTAATCTGGTGTGAATGCTTCATGAATTTGGACTGGATTTCCTTCCTTCCTTCCTTCCTTCCTTCCTTCCTACAAGGGGTGCCTCCAGACTCTTTTCCAGGAGAGGTTCAAATGAATACTAGAAATTTAGGCTTGTGCAATTAAAGTGGACAAAGTGGATTAAAATGCTCTGTTTCCCTAGTGCAACCAATCTACCGTTTAAAAAAATCAGTTTTTGGGGTTAGGAAAATGATACAGAAATGCAGTTAAAAGTGTGGGATGAACGAATAATTAATGGGAAGATGTGTATAAACACCCCACAAGCAGGTCAGGATGAATGATGGATGCTGGTGGCTGCAATGTCAGTGGGGCAGTGCATCCGCTCCAGGTTTTAGACCAAACTTTTAAGGAGTTATCCAAGGTGCTAACCATGGACAGCTCCTTAAAAGCTCGGACTAGTGGATTTACTGACTCACTGACATCAGGGCCACCAGCCTCCACCGATGCTCATTGGTGTATGACTACCCCGTAAATAAATCAAAACAAATGCTCAACAAAGATCAGGCATAGCCTAAACACCGCATAAGGTTTGTGCAAGCAAATCAGGGTGATTGCTGAATAAACAGGTAATCTGTAACAGCTCAAGGTACTCTGTGTGAGTGGAGTCAGACTTGGCATGTATAAGGTCCAAGGTTTAATCCTTGGCATGTAGAATTAAAAAGACCGCAACCAGGCTGGGAAACTGTTTTATATCAGTGTGGTGGGAGGAATGGGAATGGGTGAGAAGGAGAGCATAACAGAAATCATGATTTTCTGTTGTCCTTCTCTTAACAGGACTCTTTAGCACTCTCTCTGTTGCTAGAAACCGCAAGAGGGGAGAGTGCTGTTGCACTCAGGTCCTGCTTGTGGGCTTTCCAGAAAATATATCTTGTTGGCCACTGTGAGGACAAAGTCCTGGATTAGATGGGACATTGGTCTGATCCAGCAGAGATCTTATAATGTAAAATGGTGTCAAGAAAGTAAAATTACTGAATAAGCCTTGCCTTTTTTCCTTTTGAGAATATGGCAGGAAATTCTACAATGCAGCCATTTCTCTACCATTCTGTCACATATTCTTTAGGTAGGGTGCATGCACATGTGTGTTCCCATTAAAGGTGCTGTGTATCTGCATATGTTCTTGCACTATGACCAACTTGAAGCATTTTAGCCTCTTGGACTGAATTAGCACCATCCAGTAGAAAAGGAGAGCACCCTTCTGAGCATGTGTAGAGGGTAGGCAGTGTGGAGCAATGGGCAGAATGTTGGACTTGGACCACGGAGGGATTTATGTGTGTGAGAGAGACTAGGAGGTCAAATCACCACTTAGTCATGAAGCTTCACTGGGTGGTCTGGGACAAATCACTCTCTCGCGCTCTTGGCTTCCTCACAAGGTTGTTATGAGGCTAGCATAGAATTACTTGATTTATGAAGGCCTGAGCTCCTTGGTGGAAATGGGATACCACTGTGATGATGACAGACCGATCTCCCCTTTGCTGCCAACCTTATAACATTTGGCATTTGTTTTTGAGAAATTAATCCCATTTCCCCCTCAATGAATCCACCTGAACACAAATCACCAATGATCCTAGAAGAGGCCACAATAATGGATATACAGTATATGGTTGAGCTTTTGGGTAGGTTGTTTTTATTCAGCCAGTGGGTCCATTTGCATGGAAATTATTTACACAGGGTCTGATCTAACACTTCTACTGAAAGATCGGTGTGGGGTGAAGGGGCCGCAATGCCGGATGAGGATGGTCTTCATTTTTTACCGTGGGATTTCTCAATGTTCTTCTGGATGAACTTGAGGTGCAGACCTTCGTGGATGACCATGCAGGTGTAGGAGTCACCTCTGTTCCAGTCAGTCTTGGGGACCTTCAGTTTGCTGAATAAGAAATAGGAGTCGTTGCTGTCTCTGAAGACTGGAGTGTTCATGTAGTCGTCTTTGGCCAAGGGGTTGCCATTCTTGAGCCATTTCAGGGAGATGTCATTGGGTGTGAAGCCTTTCACTAGGGCAGTGATGGAGACATATTGATCCCTAGAGCTGAGCTCCTCATGGTGGGGACGGAAGAGGTACACATTGGGACCAACGCTGGGTTCTTATGTGCAGAGAAGCAGAAAGAGAGAAAGGCAATCACTATTAAACTGTGTCCGAACAATGGAATCAACATAGGGAGATGGAGGACTCTTCATTAAACATTTTCATGAACAACTGCAACAGGTACTTCTGGCAGGGTTATTCAGGAGGGTATGCCTAATCCCTGGACCTCACATATTTTGTGGGTACAGTAGCACATTCTCTCTATTTCCTCTCCCCCTCAGTTGGGTCATATTCACCGAAGCTACATGGAGATTTCTCAGAAACTGTATTCACAAAAGATTTTGCTGATGGGGTCAGCTAGCTATACCCCTAGTGTCACGTACCCATCACCTGCCCCCTGTGTCTCCACAGTGATGTGGACATCTGCAAAGAGGGAACCTTAGTGTGTGCCACTCTATGAATGGAAGCTTGTACACCAGGTGTGGGGAACCTTTGGCCCTCCAGATGTTGCTGAGCTACAACTCCCATCATCCCTGGCCACTGCATCCAAGTCACTTCCAAAGCTTGTAAACAGCCACTTAACACAATGGCTGGCAATCTAAGCTGCCTCTGCAGAGTTGTCACGCAAGCAGCTGCCCATATGGCAGATTAAATTGGCCTTGGATACCATGACATCAGTAACTGCCTTGTACATAAATAAGAACAAGGGCCCATCAAGGTCAGGACATGCTGAGCAAGGGTTATTCAAAGTCAGATGGAGAGTGATCATGTGAGTAGGAAGATAGTATGATAGAAATTGCTTGTACACCAGGTGTGGGGAACCTGTGGCCCTCCAGATGTTGCTGAAGTATAACTTCCATCATCATTGCCCGTTCTTGATGGGGCCGATGGGAGTTGTAGTTCAGCAACATCTGAAGGTCCCCCATAGACCTGGTGAACATATTCCTCTTGTGGGTACAAGTGGTAAAACATGTTTTGTGGGTTTTTTAAGCACTGCACAAACCTATGAACAGAGGTGACAATGGGATGAGTTTGCAGAACAAAGGCAGTGATCCACACACACCCATGCCAGTGCCTCTTTCCTGCCCAGGAGGCTGCTGGGAAATGAGGAGCAGCAGTTGTGGGTGGAGAAGAGCAACCTTGTTTCCCCCTTACCTGTCTTCTTGTTAGCGCTGACGGTGATGGGTTGAAGCAGGCCTGGAAGATTCACTGTGCAGGTAAATGCCTCCCCTACTAGCCAGTCATCGACATTGATGACCAAAGAGCTGGTTGCAGTGAGAGTGCCATTAAGCTCCTCTCTTGTCTGTAATGGCTCAGGGGTCACCGGCCCTTTCTCCCGAGACCAGGTCACTTCCAGTCCAGCGTCGCTTTCCAGGTTGTTCACCACACAGGTGACTGTGGATTGCCTTGTCATGTAAAGGTCATTGGCGTTTGGGGGTAGGATGAAGGTTCTGATGTCGAAGGAGCCTGGAGATGCAAAAGGCCATGTCAAGCCCCCAGTCTCCTCCCACATTTTCTTTCAAATTGTTCACAGAAATGTTTTCCTGATCTGCTTTCTTCTCTTTTCAGAGTCAGCTCTTCAGAATCCACAACTCAGCTAGTGCAGGCTCCCCATCTCGATCGCCCCTCCTAATCCCTTTCCTTCCTTTGAAACGAGGATCCCATTAACCAGCAACGATCCTGGTTCCACCTTGCTGAATAATCCCACTTCTCTGCTATTTTAGGAATTTGTACCCCTTTTAACAAGAGCCTTTGCCCCATCCCCAGGCCCACAAAGGCTCAATCTCTACGCCTGGCTGCCACATGCAGAAGATATTTGCTGGCGAGACAGTTAATCGAGCCAAACTGCTTGTTGCAGAAGAAGAGATATGTGCTCCCCCAACTTCCACACACTGTATTTAATCTGAACTGGAGAAATCCCAACCATCTGTAAGCCCCTGACTATGAAAAAAAGAACTTTCTATCAAGACTTTTTTCAAAGAAAACCTGGGTGGGTTCACTGCTCTGTGTGACATTCAAAAGCCATGCCTCCAGTTGAATCAGCCTGTCAAATTCCAGAGAAATGGAGAAAATAGCAAGAAGGTATCAGTGGGGCAGAAGTGTGGGGAAAGCCATTCCAAATCTCAAAAGACCATACTAGAAGCATTTCTGGATTATGGGGAAAGCCATGATGAAAGGGAAGTAGTCCTTTGCCCTTCCCTTCTTGCCTTGTCATTTTAAATTCATGTCCACTTAATGGGAACCCAGCCAAGTCCCAACTGAGTCAATAGTTCTTACCTTCACATATCTTGGCTTTGCTTCTCAGTGGTTCTGCGGCTGCTGCATGGGTCACCTGGCAGATGTAGGCATTCTTCTCTTGCCAGTCTGATTGCTTAATGGTGGCTGTGCTGATGGTGCTGAAGGTGTGCCCACTGGCATCTTTCCTGGGCTCGCCTGTGACTGAGGGCAGCAACCCAGATTGCCCACCCACCAACCACTCTACCGTCACATGTTTGGGGTAGAAACCAGAGATAAAGCACACCAGTTCAATGGAGGCACTGCTGGATTCGGGGCTGCAGGAGGAATGGAGCAGGCGGACTTTTGGGGCTACAGGGTCTTTGCTCTTGCAGGCTGAAGCGACAGAAAGTATATGGAGGGGTTTATGAAACCATCTTTTGATGATGTAGGATGCACCTCACCGCCTCTCATTTTTCCAATCTTAAGTTCTCAATCCTTCTGCATTTGATTTTTTTACATTGTCACAAAAATTACTCAGGCTTTTAGTATAACTTCTCCTAATATTCACATTTTTTGTAACAGTTTTGTCAACAAGTCCCCCCAATGCAATGCATTTTTGTATGTTATTTTCAGTAATATATGCATTTTAGCACACTTTTTTTGGTTGGAGAACTGCACTGCAGAATTTGGAGAAGCGCAAATTTTGAAAGAGAATGGTGTTGCAGTTGGTGCCTTATTTGGGTGGTGTGAATTAGATAGGTTCATATTAAAATGCAAACTGAAGCGAATTTCACCCTCAATACCTCAACGCAAGCAGCTTCTAATTCATCTGCCATGAGCATCCTTTGACTTCCCTGTTTGCTTACTTCCTGCCTTTTGCCATCCTTCTCCAGAGAAGGTGGAACATCCTTCTCTGAATCCCTGCACTAAACCCACGTCTTTTCTAAAACATAACTTTGCTGTGCCCAGTGTCAGTGATGAACAATGGAGGACAGTTTGCTCCACCTGTTGCGTTATCAATTCTGAGTAGACCTAAGGGCCACCAACATTGTTGGCCATCTAACTGGTTTCCACAACCAATGATGGTTATAAACAAGTCAAGCAAGATCACACATGGCAAAGGCAAAAATCCCTTTGCTTTAAAATAAATAAAGCCTTCTTTAATTTAAGAAAGTGGGTGTGTGCAGAGCACCCCATGTTGGTAATACTGCTATAAGAAAAATGAAGGGGGCGGGAATCAAATATCAACAAATCACCTTACAGTACAATTTAACTGTGAATGTATTTAAAAGGGTGCAGTTTGAATTCTGCTGAATTTTGATGCAACCAGACTTTCATTATGTCTATCTGATAATTCCAAATCCTTTCTTTCCACTCCTTTCTTGTCCGTCTCAAGTAGGTGTGGGGAACCTTTGACCCTCCAGATGTTCCTGAACTGCAACTCCCATCAGCTCCAGCAAGCATGGCAAATGGCCAGGGATGATGGGAGTTGCAGTTCAGCAACATCTGGAGGGCGAAAGGCTCCTCGCACCTGCTCCCAAGCAAGTACTGGATTGTATGTAATATTAGTCACAGCAGATCCACTGAAATGACTAACTGAGGCATTTCAATGGGTCTACTCTGAGTAGAATTGGAAAACCCCACTGGTTTTGTGTGTGTGATTTGTACAGTGCTTGTTGGGCTTCTAAGGATACAAAAGTCAAGGCAGTGGGACACAAGTCACTATAAATTAATCTCCATCTCTTCATCCCCATTTTTCCGTTCTTTCTGCTCCACCCAACAGATTCATTCCCCGCTGAAGGAGGAAGAAAGCTGGAAACAAAGGCCCAGACAGACTCACATTCGATCTGTTTGTTGACTGTGGATCTGGTAAATGGATGTGCAACGCTGCATTGGAACTTGTCCGATTTCCATTTGCTGACTGGGACGGTGAGCTGGCTGCTGAGCATGTAGTGGCCTCTCGATGAATCAAACAGTGGAGGGAAGGTCTGGATGCCATTGGCCCCTGAATTCCACTGGACTGTGACTGGTTCAGGGAAGTAGCCAGCGACCAGACAACCCATGGAGACCTGGGAGGCGGTGGAGAGGTCTTGGTAACAGGGGGACAAGGGAAACACAGCTGGGGCTCTGGAGGGCTCTGAAATGAAGAAAAAAAGAAAGATGCATTGACAATCTGCTCCCTTGGCAAGGTTTTAATATGCTGCTGTTTTCCAAGGGGTAAGAGTGGGAAACAAGGTATTGTTCACTTACATGCACAGGTTCATCCAGGGTTCTGACCTGGTTAAAAGCTGCCAAATGTACCCAGAATTATTACATATTTTATCCTGCTGTTGCTTGTTATGGAAGCTCCTGGGAAGTGTATTCAGCACCCCACTCCCATCTTCTGAGATTTCTCCAGCATTGGCCAACCACATTCAAGCTGATTTTCACAGTCATGGAGGGCTGAGAATCTTAGGATGCTGAATTCTGTGTAGCATACATTCAGCCCTGATTAACAGCCATTGAGAGACCGATCTGCTCTGGAGGAGAAGGCTATTGATGGCTACTAGCCAGATGAATATGTACTACTTCCAGTGTCAGAGGCAGTGTACCTCCGAATACCAGAGTTAGGAGAGTGCTGTTGCACTGAGGTCAGACTCTTGCTTACAAGCTTCCTGTTGGGTCCAGTGACAGCAGGAAGCTGGAATAGATGGGCCATTGGCCTGATCCAGCAGGGCTGTTCTTATGTTCTAAACTAATATATTACAACAAAAGCCGCTCATATATTGTCGCATGCGGAATATCTGAACTGGCCTTGAACCACAATTCTAAGGCTGTCATCCTAAATGCACTTTCCATAGGAATAATCCTCATTGAACACAGTGGGAGTCACCTCTGATCAAACATGAACAGGAATCTACTATAATTCAGTTAACATACCTTTACAGTGCAATCCTATGAATGTTAACTGAGAAGCGTACCCCACTGAGTTCAACGGTTGTCCCTATTGGACATAGGATTGCAGCTTCTGGTCAAGCTGATGTTGTTTCCCCAAAGCCATCATGTGAAACCAAACGTATAGCCATTTGGGAGATGTTACATTGTTATGCTGTGTGTGGTCAAGTGGGTGGTGTCTCAGAACTTGGAAAAGTTACTTTTTTGAACTACAGCTCCCATCAGCCCAATCCAGTGGCCATGCTGGCTGGGGCTGAAGGGAGTTGTAATTTTAAAAAGTAACTTTTCCAAGCTCTGGGTGTCCTGTCTGTGAGAGAAACACATACTTTTGTATCAAAGGGGTGAGACCAGAGGGACATAGGGGACTTTGGGGAGGGCTTTCAACCACTGAAGTGTGGGTTACGGGAAAGGGATGTATTCCCCAGGCCCTTGGGAGGCTCTTAGCTATCATGTACAAGGCTGGAAGGTGTGGACTTTAATTCTGAAGAACCTTGCATGGGGGAATGGCTTCTCAGTTATAAACAAATAGAGCAGAAACATAGAAACATGTAGAGTCCAGTGCTAGTCCTACTCAAAGTAGGCCTATTGAAGTGAATGGACTTGACTAATTTAGGTTCATTTATTGCAATGGGTCTAGTTTGGGTAGGATGAACATTAGCATTGGACATTATAAGCTGCCCTTGTCTGATCCAATACCTGATACCCAGAAATTTAAGAGGCATGGAGACAAAATGGCAGCAAAAGTATTAGGTGCTATTTTGTGTGTGTGAGCGAGAGAGAGGCTATTTTAAGTGTTTTATTGAGTGCCTTTTGATTATTATAATTGCTGCTATTTAAAAGTTTTTTTTAAAAAAAAGGTTTTAATGCTATTTAATTGTTTGCTTATTGTTAGGCTCCAGCTGATACGCATCACACATTTAAAGCACATGGCTTCCCGCCCCCACAAGAATCCAGGAAACTCTAGTTTGTTAAGGGTGCTCGGAATGGCAGCTCTGTGAGGGGTAAACTGCAGTTCCCAGGATTGGCTTAGCAATGTGCTTTAAACGTGTGGTGTGTACACAGACTCCTTAAAGTCTTTCAAGGAAAGTCGAGATAAAAATGGTTTTTAAAAACTAATTAATTAATTAATGCATAAAACCAGAAGGGCAGCCACGTATTTAAGTCACAGCTTAACTTGGCTTCAAAAGCACATTGCCTGGGATCGTTTGGGCCTGTAAATGAACTGTAGATCAAGATCTATCTGTTCCTTCTCAGGTGGCGTTTTCACTATCATGTCTCCACACTTTGTGCCCCGTTTTAGTTCTGTTTAAGTTTCGCTTCCTCTTATGTCAGCACCATCTGTACCTGCATCTAACCTGCACCCTGTTTTTACCACCCTCTCGAATTCAGTAGAAGGTCAAGCAAATAGCAGCGTTTGGAAGAAAAAATGGGAGAAAGACAGGCAAACAGTGCGAGAGAACATATAAGCCCCATCAGTTGACAGTAACGTAATAGCAAAGAAAAAAGAAAAACAGATGAAATTGTACCAACCTATTTCAACTTGTTCTATTAAATTCTAACTTTGGAAGATTCTCTGCAAACACAGGGAACTTTATGGGCCCAACCTAACCCAAAAATTACTGTCTGTTGGCCTACCACAGGGGTGGCCTACCAGGTGTTGCTGGACTCCAACTACTATCAGCGCCACCCAGCATTGCCAAGGATCAGGGGTGTTGGAAGCTGGACTCGAGCACCATCTGGAGGGCTGCAGGTTTCCCTTTCCTGGCCTAGCAATTTCCTTCTTGTGGACAAATGGAGCCCTAGCCACCTTTTTTAGGAAGCAGTGGAGGACCCTGATAAAAGTAAAATTAAACAAGGGTCGCATTACCTATACGTTTTATGTAATGTCACTCCCAGAACATACAGTGTACTACTTCAGGCTCTCCATTCTGGTGCAACAGGCAAAACTAGAATTCCTCCTTTGCCAATGATAAGGCCTGTCTGGCCCTCAGCGCCTTCCAGCCAATGAGCAATCAGGCTGGATAACATTGCAATCCTTTTACCGGACCTGCTCTTGTGCCCTTTATGAACAGCCTGACACAGAGAAATGTAATGAATGAAGCTTTCCCTCCCCCCTTTTATTTGGGGGGGGCATGGTGATGGGGATTCAGAAGTGTCCGTACAGCAGGATGCTTGGCACAGGAGCAGAGTTCATGAAAAGACTGTCAACACAAGTGGTGGATCCCACAGGGTTGCAAACCACAGTCCTGTCCTGATAACTGCACTGAAGGGCAGGCTAGAAATCTAGGCAATACAAAAATATTCACCCAAGGACACCACCTTTTCCTTGCCCGATGGGTTCTCAGAAGCCCTTCCTAATGTTTCCTGATGCTCAGCCTCAGCTCAACTCCATCCTCATAGCTAGGGATGCCAAATGACTAGGAGGGGAAATCCAAGCCTCTGCCTTCAAGAGTATTCTAATCTGCAGAAATCAGCAGACGACACTTTTTATAACATTGAAGTGAGTGTTATTACCTGAAGCTGAAGGCCCCTGCAAAAATGGTGGCAACTCTGACTGCAAAGTCAGTCCTACCTCCCACCCCACAAACCTCACCCTCTGTCACCTTTAATACATTTCAGGTCCAATTCATTATTCTGAACCACTTGATGCCTCCCCACTTGACCTGCTAGGTTCAGATGAATTTTCTACAGAAGAGTTTGGCCAAGTCTCCTCAAAAAGGAAAGAAAACCCTTCCCCTTAACCTCAGATGCATGTGTGCAGGTTAACAAAACCAGAGGACCAAGGCTACCAACTTTTCAACCAGCCCCTGCAACTGTGTCTTTGTGACAGCAGCTCAATCTGCAGGCTTTAACAGGTGACAATATTCTACCTCTACACCTCACCTACTGATTTTCTGCAAACCACACTGCATTTTTTCTGATCAGTTGGAAACCCTGCCAGATGCACCTCATCCTTTATTACTAACTTAGACCTTCTAAGGCTATAAATAAACTGGTCAAGAGGGTTTTCTGCCAGTGCTACCTGCAGATCCTAGGATTGAAACTGGGACCTTCTACATGCAAGGCAGCTGCTCTCACACTTAGATACAGCCCTTCCCTAGTGCTTAGAATCCTTTCCAGCCCCTCTTTGCATGACTGGTGTCCCACAATAACAAAACCCTATTTCATTACCCCCTAGGGTTGGCACATTTTCTGTTGGCCCTAAAGTCACACACACACATAGCAGGAGAACGCTTCCTGTCCCTGCTTATTTCCATGGTAGAAAAAGCTACTTTGTGTGCATGTCGGACTGCTATTTACAGGGACAGGGAAAGCAGGTGGCAACCCTATTGCTCTTTAAACCCCTCTTTTCCACAAGTGGAATTTCCCCCTGCTAGCATTTCCCCTGCTAGGTCTGCTTTTCCTTTACAATTTCACCTGCTGAAATTCCTTTTTACCCAACCATAAAGGTGCAAGAGCCTTGCCCTTTTCCACATTTGGCTACCCGAGAAGTCCCACCAACCCCCAGCCCATCCTCTCCACTCAATTTTTATCCTCTAGTCCAGATATTTGTTGGACTACAACTCCCATCAGCCCCAGCCAAAGAGTACAATGGTCAGGAATGATGGGAATTGTAGTCTAGCAACATCTGGGGACCCAACGGTTGAGCATGGCTGTCCTAGTCTAGGTTTCTCTGTGCGTTTTTTTGGCTGGCCGTAGAACCCAGAAATCCTGGTCCCCAGCCCACTAGCTGCAACTCATTGAAGTAGAGGACAGGGGTCCCCGCTGTCAGGCACCCCCTCTCCAACAGGTTAGGCCCCTTACCCTCTTCAGGAAACAGTCTGGCTCCTCTATGTCTAATCAGCACATCTGCTGTGTCCCACTTTCCTCCTTCTTTCCCAGTTAGCACCAGGACCCAGGGATCCTGGCTTGCAGCCTCCCCTGCGCTAATCCTCCAGCTTCTACTCATCTTGCAGAATTCCTATGAGATGTCTCTCCTCTAGCTTACTAGCTATACCCATGCCTCTCACCAAGCTGGGCCAACCTATCAGCCTCCTCACAAAGCTCTCCTAGTCCACCAGCTAACTAGGGGAAGGGGCGCAGCATTTGCTTTGCATCAAGAAGGTCTCAGGTCTGGTCCCTTGCATCGCCATGTAGGGCTGGGAAGGGTTCCCTGTTTGATATCCGGGGAGCAGGGCTGCTGCCAGTCACGGCAGACAATACCAAGCTTGATGGCCCAATGGTCTGACTCAGTTTACGGCAGCTTCCTAGGTTCTTAACCTGCCCTGCCAATCTGCAGACCGAAAGCAGGAGCCCAAGTGAAGTAACTCTTCTGACCAGCTAGCTTTATCCTCCATTTCCCTCGGAGATGTTGAGGGATGGAAGTGGTTCATGCTCTAGGCCTCCCCACCTTCCCTGCAGTGGTTGGCAGGGTCCCTGGGAGTACTCTAAGCCATTCAATCTAAGCCCCAGCTCTAAGCCATTTGACTTCTCCTTCCTCCTAAGAACTGCTCTGAGCATCCGACCCATCTCTCTAAAGCAGCCTTTCCCAACTAGTGGGCCACCAGATGTTGTTGGACCACAATTCTCATCTATCCTGACCATTGGCAATGCTTGCTGAGGCTGATGGGAGTTGTGGTCCAACAACATCTGGTGGCCCACTAGTTGGGAAAGGCTGATCTAAAGCAACCTCCCCAAAGCTTTGCTCCCCAGAAACTCCCTTGATCTAACCCAGTGGCTGTTGCTGGCCTTTTTCACAGCTGGGAATGGACCTCCAGGAGTACTGGCTATCAGAACTTATTCCGCTGTCTGCAATGTGCTAGCCAGCTCCATGGGCTTTGTAACCCATTGCAACTATAGCTGCTTCGGGGAAGGGCTCTAGCGCAGTGGCAGAGCATCTGCTTTGCACCCGGAAGGTCCCCCGTTGCATCCCCAACGGCATCTGCAGGTAGGGCTGGGAGAGACGCCCTGCCTGCCACCAGAGCTTGGGAAACTTACTTTTTTGAACTACAACTCCCATCAGCCCAATCCAGTGGCCATGCTGGTTGGGGCTGGGAGTAGTAGTTTAAAAAATTAACTTTTCCAAGCTCTGCCTGTAACCCTGGGGAGCTGCTGACGGTCTGTGTGCACAGGATTGACCTAGATCTGACTCAGTATAAGGCAGCTTTCTGTGTCCACCTGAGAGACTACTTGGAGGCCCAGTTCGCTCCCTCCCTCACTGGAGACCTTTTCACTCTGGGCTGCTGTGCTTCTGGCAGACATACAGCCCGCGCTTGTTGAGTCTCACCATCTGTCTGCTGCAACTTTCTAGGGGCCATTACAAGAAGAGCCCTGCAGGTAGATCTGGCCAGAGGAGGCCCATCTAGTCCAGCATCCTGTTCTCACAGTGGCCACTTCTGGGAAGCCTGTCAAGCAGGACTTGAGCACCAGAGCAGTCTCCCTGCTTGCAGTTCCCGGCAAGTGGCATTCAGAAACTTACTGCCTCCGACAGAAGTAAACTGCAGAAAAATAAAACTACAGACAAGCCCCCTGGAAGTCCGTCTGTATAACCCAGGAACCCTCACCCAGCTAAGGATGAAACATGACAGGCTGGGGGCCTAACGTGCCCCTTCTGTAGCTGTAGAATTTAGAGCTAGGAAGGGTGGATGGCTCCCAGCCCTGTGGCTCTAAACTACTAGGCAACACTACCCTTCCCGAGCTGAGAGACTGAAGGCTGTTGTCTTATGGTGTGTCCCTGGCCAGTCTTTCCAGGAATAGCAAGAAGGCCCTTGCTGGGCATTCTGCCTTACAGAAGTACCCTAATTTCCTCAGCCCCACTCCTTCGTTGCACCCCTCTCCAGCCAGAACCCAGGGCTCCTGCCTGCTTCAACCCTTGCTGTCTGGCAGTGCTGGGGACATTTTTGTTGTTTGTTTTACTTTCAAAGCAAGGCACAGGACCCAGGAGTCACGGGCCCCTCAAAGCCCTTATTCTTTAACCCTCCGGCTCCTTGTCTGTGCTTGTTACTTCTGGCCTCAGTCTAACATTGCTCCCCTGAAGCCAGATACTCCCACTGAGAGACAAGCAAGTGCCCAGCTGAGTGCCAGGCAGGCTAAGGTACGTGGCCTTCCTGCTCCAAGCCAGCTTTCTTGAGGCCTGTTAATGAGCCACAGGAATCTTCCAGTTTAAGAGCAGGCTTCCAGCTATTTCTCCCTGGCTCCCCAGCAGGTAGCCACCTTGAAGCCTGCTGCTGATATGGGTGGCCAGGAGCTTCCTGAGCATCAGGCTTGAGGCAGCCTTTCAGACAGCCTCCTCACTCCCTGTTTCCTCACTCTCCATGGAGGGCAGGAATCTTTCAGCTGAGCATCATGATTGGGGGTGGCTCGCTGGTATCCTCCTTGGCTTTCTGACAGCTTCGGGAAACCAGACACTCACCTGGGAGAATAGGAATCTCCCAGCTGAGCTCAGGTAGCTTACTTGACCTGGGCCAGGTTTCTTGATGCCTGAAGCTAACCTAGGTGTAGAGAAATCTCCCAACTCAGCATCAGGCTTGGGGCAGCTTTTTATGTAGCCTCCTCATTGCCCTCCAGGCTTCACGGAGCCCATTGCTCATCCGGGAAATGAGGACTCTCCCATTACATTATCATGCAGACCCCTTGCTCTCCGCCAGCCTCTTGGAATCTTAACACTCAGCTTGGGCGGTGAGGGATCTCCCAGCTGAACAACAAGATTGGAGAGGACTTTTCAACAGCTCTCGTACACCCCGTCAGTTTCCTTGAAGGCTGGCGCTCATCTGGGAGGTCGGAATGGGAAGAGACCAGCCTTCAAGAAGGCTTTCAGGGCCTACTTGCTCATCCCCAGGTTCCCTCAAGTCTCCTGCTCAGCTGGGAGGAAGAGAGTTTTCCTGATAAGAAGTGTCAGCCTGAGATATTACTGTATTTCTCCCTGACTGCTACATGGAACCTTATACTCACTTGGGAAATGAAACACCTCCAAATGAACATAGACGTTTGCGGGCAGGCTGTACAGACACCCACTTTCTCTGCCCCAGATTGATGGAAGCATGATATGTTTGTCACCCGCTCTCTCTCTCCCCACCATCTTTACTGAAGCAAGCCTGTGTTTCACCGGGGGATCAGTGATCTCCTAAGCAAAGCATCAGGCTCAGACCAGGCCTTCCGGTGAAACTCCCATCTAGCTTCCATAAGGGGTAATGCACAGCTGAGAGGAGCATTTAGGATGGAGCTAGCTGGTGCATAACTCCAGCTGGGAAGGCAGAACTGGGGCAAGCCCAGGTGCTCTCCTCCCCACTCCCTTTCTTTAAGGCCTCTTGCTCAGCTGTGCAGTACCATTGAGCTTCGCAGATTAAACAAAGCACTTGGAACAGGCTCACATGCATCTGCTTCCACTAAAGCCTGACATTCAGCTGGGATGGAAGCAACACACGGAAAGTTTCTGACAGGTAAAGCAGACACTCCCTGCTCATCTCCTTGGAGCAGTCAGCTGAGTCCAGGGAAACTGATGGGATGGAGCTAGGCTACCTTTTCCGCATGCTCCAACCGTGATGCATTCAGTGGCTCTAAGCTGATGTCAATTTGGAGAGGCATTTGTGGAGGGTCGGGGGAGAGAGCCCAGTTATTCCCTCTTAAGATGCTCAGCTGGAAGGTGGAGGCAAGCAAGCCTTACAGTTCGGCTTTAGCTGGGATGCTCAAATATCAATATGAGAAAGCTCAAGAAATCAGAAGAAGGCTGGGACTGGGAAGGGCAGCTGCGAGAGAACTAGAAAAGGTGCTCAAATGTAAAGATGTATCACTGAACACTAAAGTCAGGATCATTTAGACCATGGTATTCCCAATCTCTATGTATGGATGTGAAAGTTGGACAGTGAAAAAAGCAGATAAGAGAAAAATCAACACATTTGAAATGTACCATGGACTACGAAAAAGACAAATAATTGGGTGTTAGAACAAATTAAACCAGAACTATCACTAGAAGCTAAAATGATGCAACTGAGGTTATCATACTTTGGACACATAATGAGAAGACATGATTCATTAGAAAAGATAATAATGCTGGGAAAAACAGAAAGGAACAGAAAAAGAGGAAGGCCAAACAAGAGATGGATTGATTCCATAAAGGAAGCCACAGACCTGAACTTACAAGATCTGAACAGGGTGGTTCACGACAGATGCTCTTGGAGGTCACTGATTCATAGGGTCGCCATAAGTCGTAGTCGACTTGGAGGCACATAACAACAATGACATACCCTATGTTTCATCCAAGGTTGGAAATGTTGGTCAGTGACGCAGGTTGTGAGACTCACAGACAAGGTTTTTAACAGAGAGAGAGAAACCTGAAGCAGAAGGGTTAAACTGTGAGAACAGAGTTCCAGACAATCAAGGTCAGTCTGGCTAGCTGAGTGTGTGATAAGCTGGGAACTGGCAGGAACTCGAGTGTGGGGGAAGAATTGTCAATGGAGGAAGATGTCTCTAATGTCTTTGCCTAGTAAAGACTCTTACATGAAACTTGCCTGGCCTGTCTTATTCCTGTTCTAAACGGCTCTTGGATCCATACCACGTCTCACCTACACACGCAGTGCGCTACAGGAAACCCACTAAGAAATACTAGTCCTGATGTCTAAGTCTGCCTGTTGCAATCCCTGAAGACAGGGATCGATTTCAGAGAGTTCCCTTTCCTTTCAATGTTTCAACCTTTCCACCACCCAGAAAGTTTATTTATTTATAAGATTTCTTACCTGCCTTTCATCTTAGACCCCTGGGTGGGTTAAACCAACAGAAATATTCCTTTGTAAAAAAGGGGGGAAAAACCATTACAAAAAGGAAACATGTAAACCCACTGCAAATTCAGCAAAAGAAGCGAGTTCCACAAAACATAATACCTTAAATGTCAAAGGCCAGGGTAAAGAGGTGCATCTTCAGCAAATGATGAAAGCTGTACAATGAAGATGCTGGATGCATCTCTGCGCAGAGGGAGTTCCACAGTTTAGGGGTTAACCACACACACACACAAGTCAACCCTTTTGTTACTCACCAAACCAAAATCTTAGAGCTGATTGAAGCAACCAGGCCTTTGCAGTGACCTGCCCTCTGTCTCTCTTTGGGAGTCATCTCTGTTCTAATGGGGGCTTCAGAGAGTTTTCTCCTAATCGTGTTCTCAGAAAAGTAGCCCAAAAACGAAATTACAGTTATGACGTCCTTGGAGCGGGCTTGAAGTTCTGAACATTTTTTTTTAGCATGGGTGAGTGAGGTCTGGGGGCTATAACTGGGATCCAGAAATAGTCATATGAAACATTCACCCACACAGAACTTCCCCTTTCCATCCTGTTGTTGTTTGTTTGTGCTCCCTTGTTTACTTGTTTTCAAAATCCAGACATTCAGTTGCTATGAAACAGCAACTTGTGTTGGCATTAGCTTGGTCAAGGGAAAAACTCCAACCATTTGTTTTTACTTACTTACATACTTCTTAATTAATAATCTATTAATCATCAGCTAATTAATCTTACCATCTTTCTCTCCAAGGGACACTCAAGGCACTGAGCTGGTTTGCGTGAAATGCTAAGCCAAACCATGGCACAGTGCAAACATGCGAGCGTCAGGGTTCCTGGAGAGGAGATTGAATCAGCTGCACTCCTCCCTCAGTTCCCCTGCTGCTCTGCGGCTGTGAGTGAAGCCATGGTTTGGCTGGACATTATGTCTGAACCGGCTCAGTATATAAGATATAAAGATATTAAGCAAACAGGCCCATAAAGCAAATCTGAAGTGGCTGAATCAAGCTTCAGAGCAGGACTAAGCGTCAACCTGAGCCCCCCAATTTATCAAACGCTTTGGTATCATTTTAATCACTGAAAATGTTTACAGATCTTATTTCAGATAACCCTGTTGGGCAGGTTAAACTCAGCGCAATTTCCATTTAATTAGAACAAATCCTGGGTGCACTTCATCATCTGCACTGTTTTCACACAGTGAATCACCAAGGTGAGGCATTCTAACATCTTTCTTCATGCCAAAGCGGCCCTACCATGGGGTACGCTGAGGCAGCCACCTCATGTGGCAGATTTTGGGCACCACTAAAGATAGCAGGTTTGACAGATGACAGCCTCGACTGGCAAGAGTACCATCTGTTGGGAAAGGTTTTTTTTTCTGGCCAGGCTTCACTGATAGGCCAGAAAGGTGTTGAATTTCACCCCAAATTAACCAGGTGCTAGGAAGAGACTTTTTGAATTGCCTTCCTCAGGTGCTATATTGTGTTGGGCCTAGTTTGCATGGTGGACTCAATGAGGTGTGTGTGCATGCACTGCTTCACCACATGGCTAGCACACCATGGGAGCCTTTTTCTTTTTAGTGACTGCTGTGAGGAAAAATTCCAGGATCTGTATGGTAAGCTGGTGGTGCAAGTCAGTGGCCCTTTTGCCATGGTGGCTGTAATGTGTGTTTGTCCCTGAAGGAAGAATTAATATGAGGAGTGAGCAGCCCTATTTTCTTTCTTTCTTTTATTTTATTTAAAGTATTTCTGGCCTGCCCTTCTACCTATATATCTATCCAAGGCAACTAACATGATTGATAATAAGAAGAAGAACAATATCAAACTAGGGATGGGCTAATCTGTCAGTTTCTGTTTCTCACAGTTTCTAATTTTTCTTGCACGGCCGGTGGTGGGAATGGGCAGTTGGAGGCAGTTGGTGACAGTTGACAGATACATGTGGTGTGCAAAACTGCAGGAGAACCAAGCCAAGGGAGTGCCTTCCCCTGTATATCCCTCCCTGGTATCTGTGTTCCTCAAATGGGGCACTGATGAGAGTACCACATGCCCCAGAGGTGTGCTCAGTATGAACTAGAAAAACTGGGCTTTTAGTGTTGCAGCTCCAGCCCTCTGAAAGTAGACAAGCACCTAGTGTCTTGATGCTCAGGAGGCTATTGGAGACATTTTTGTTTAAGGAGTCTTTCCCTGAAGTGTCACCCAGTCATTTTAATGGAACATTAATTCTACAGTTGTAGAGGTTGTTTTACTGTTTTGGTTTATTGAGCTTGAAATCTTTTGTATTTTATCTTATCACGTAAATAGCTTTTGCTTGTGAGGTGGTTTATAAATCTGCAAATAAACACATAATAAATAAATCACTGGGAGGTGGGGAGGGTTCCAGGAAACATGGAAATACAGGAAGGCTGCAGAATGCAGACTATCAGAGAGAGGATTTGTGTAATGCAAGTAAGCCCCCTTTCGCTACCTTGAAAGTAAGGTAAGTGCAGCAAAACACCGTGTCCCACTCTCAAGAATTTCACTGAGTGCGGTTTCCCCCTTTGCTAATTCTCAAATGCAGTTTCTTTTCTCATTAACAGATGGAGAGTGACTGGGGAAAAAATAAGGAAGAGTTCTGTGGCACAGCACCAGTACACACATTTACAAATAGAGGTCAACAGGTCAGCAGGGTGGTTAAAGGAAGCTGATTAATCGTGGAACAAGGAGAATAGATGTGTCCCACTACAAAGTCACACACACACACACACAAAACTGTCAAAAGCAGCATTATGAAAGAGCTTACTGGGAGTCTTGCTTTTAAATGGTAAAAGGAATAACCCTGAAGTTATTTGCAGGAACAATAGCATACAAAATCCATTAAGATCCACAACAAAAATAGTGAGAACAAAACAAACATACTGATGAGAACCTCTTTCTACAGCATTTTCTATGACCAACTCAGTAGTACACTTCATTTTGTATCTGTGCAAATCAGTTTGCTTGGACTTTGACAATATTGTTTCTGAATATAGGAGGACAGGATATTGTAATATAACAAACTAATATATACAGTCCGTGCTAGCCTAATAAGTGTTTGATTTTTTTTAAAACAAAAGTTATACAGGGTACTTTATTAGTTTAAAAAATGTAGCTGAGAGAAGCAACAGAAGAAGCTAAGTGAGTCATAAAAAGCAAAGTTGTTCGGAGGTCCTCTCTTGTACTGAGTAGTATTAACTGTAACTTGCCAAGGGGATTGTCGCTGGTGGTGAGAAATTACACAACCCTGTTTGTTTAAAATTTAGCTAGTTCCAAATCCAATGGACACATATACCTTTAAGGCAGGGGCTGCCAATGTAGCTCAGTGTCATAGTTTAGTGGTAGGTCATTAGCCAGGCATGCAGGAGGTCCCAGGTTCAATCTTAGGTAGAGCTGGGAATGCAGCCGCCTGGAATCCTGGAGAGCTGCTGCCAATCAGTGTAGGCCACTGGTTCCAAAACCTTTTTTCCCCTCACGGACCACTTGCAGGTTGCTGACGGCTTTGGCGGACCACTTAATGGTTTTTCTGCCTGTTGTAGCCATTGCAATGTGTTCTGCTAGGTACTGGATGGTTTTTAGGTATATTTCTGTTGCTTCTTTCACTTCTTATGTTGCACTGTTTGTGTTGTGTTACAGTTTGCATTCTAGCAAATTCAAATGGTGATACGATAAAATATTTATTTATTACATTTATATACCGCCCCATAGCCGAAGCTCTCTGGGTGGTTTACAGCAATTAGAAACAATAAAAACAAATATACAAATTTTAAAACGCATTTTTTTTTTAAAAGCACAGTTTAAAAACAATTTAAAAACACATGCTAAAATGCCTGGGAGAAGAGGAAAGTCTTGACCTGGCACCGAAAAGATAACAGTGTTGGCACCAGGCGCATCTCGTCAGGGAGATCATTCCATTATTTGGGGGCCACCACTGAGAAGGCCCTCTCCCTTGTTGCCACCCTCCGAGCTTCCCTTGGAGTAGGCACCTGGAGGAGGGCCTAATATACAATATAAGAAATAAAAAAGGAATAAAGATACAATTAAAAATCCATTATGGATATTCAGTGTGGAGTGGACATGGCGTGGGCCACCTGAATGAAGCTCATGGACCACTGGTGGGCCACAGACCACAGTTTGGGAACTCCTGGCGTCGACAACACTGAGCTAGATTGACCATTGGTCTGACTGGGTATAAGGCAGCGTCCTGTGTTTGTCCAGATGTTGAACTACAGCTCCCATCATCCCCGACCATTGGCTGTGTTGGCTGGGGCTGATGAGAGTTGGAGTCCAACAACATCTGGAGGGCCACAGGTTTACTGATACTTCTGTACAGCATATATGAGTCATTGGCATTTGTCTGTGTTGTACATTTGTGATGTCCTGTGGGAGCCTTCCCCAGCCTGATGCCTTCCAGCAGTCGCTGGACTCCCACCCTGACCATTAGCACTGGTGGCTTGGGATGATGGGAGTTGTACTCCAAACCATCTGAAGGACAGTAAGTTAAGGATGGCTGGGCAGTAGCTACTAGCCATGGTGGCTATGTTCTACCTAAATTGTCACAGACAATATGCCCCTGAATACCAGTTGCTGAGAATCACAAGTGGGGGAGAGTGCTGTTCCACTCAGGGCCTGTTTGGCCACTGTCAGGATGTGGGACTAGTTGGCTTTTGGCCTGGTCCAGCAGTAGGGCTTTTCTTTGTAAAAAGGATCCATCTGAATCTTTCAAAAAATAAACAAATCCACAGTGTTCCTTTTACTGGATAGCTGCTGCTGTGGCATTTGCTCTTTCTTCCTTATAATGTCCAGCTAAACACAGCGCATGAAGTGAACTCTGCTGTCATTTTTGATGCACAATGTAATGACACCTTGCTGTATTAAACTAGACATTACGGAGGAGAGGACCGTCTTGTTGTTAACTCCTCATACAGTACTCTGGTCTCAGATCTAAGTCTAGCTTGCCCTCTATCAGGTTTATCAAATGAACCAAACAAAAATTCTTCTCCTTATGTTCCTCATTATGTTCAGTTTGTTTTGTGTCTCTCCACCACCCTTGCATTGTATCTTTTACAATCTGAATGTGGGAATAAGAGTTCATTTTTTAAAACAAGGTATTATTATTGTTGTTGTTGTTGCTATTGTTATTGTTAATTAGCATGAACAACAACAACAATATCTGCCTTGAAACCTGGCTTGACAAGACCTGAGGCTTACATTTTCCCTTTCATTTACAAGTCTGGGCCCCTTCACTTACTTGCTTCCTGACTTTGGTGTGATATCAGGAACACCTGTAGAAAGGATGGAAACCTCCTGATTATTATGAATTCAAGAGACGATATCCCCTAAATCAGTAGTTCCCAAGCGTTTCTCCCCACAAATCACTTGAAAATTGCTGATGGCCTTGGTGGGGCTCATAATGATTTTTCTCCCTGCCTGTTGTACCAATTTTAACCTGCTGTGCTAGATGCTCTTATGATTTTTAGTTGTATTTCTATTGCTTCTTTATGTCTTAAATTGTATTTTATAGTGTTTTTAATTTTTTTTTTTAACAAGTGTTTTTAAATTTGTTAATTGTTGTAAACCGCCCAGAGAGCTTCGGCTATGGGGCAGTATCATTGGCGATCACTCGTGGCTGAGTAAGATTGCCTTCCAGGGTAAGCTCTTTAACGGTGGGTCCGTAAGTGACTGTGGAGGCCAATTCTGGATCCACACAGCCTCCCACAGTGAGGACTTCGGTTTTCAGATGGAAGATGGTCACGATGAGGATTTGCTTGATGTGCCTTCTGCTTAGCTCATTTGTCCCTTTCGCCCTGTAGTCGTGCTTCTTCAAAGTCCATAGCACCTTTGATAATGGCCGACCTCCAATTGGGACGCTCATGGGCCAAAGCTTCCCACTTCTCAGTGCTCATGTTCCTTTTTTTTAGATTAGCTTTAAGAACATCTTTAAACCTCTTTTGCTGTCCACTGATATTCTGTTTTCCATCCTTAAGTTGGGAGTAAAGTAGCTGCTTTGGAAGACAGTGATCAGGCATTCAAACAACATGGCCGGTCCAGCGAAGTTGATGTTGGAGGATCATTGTTTCAACTCTGGTAGTCTTCACTTCTTCCAATACACTAACATTAGTCGGCCTATCTTCCCAAGTAATTTGCAGAATTTTCCAGAGGCAGCGTTGGTGGAATCTTTCAAGAAGTTGGGAATGGCGTTTATAGATGGTCTATGTTTCACAGGCGTACAGTAAGGTCAGTAGTACAATGGCTTTGTAAATAAGCATTTTGGTCTCCCTGCAAATATCCCGATCCTCGAACGCTCTGCTTCATTCGGGAGAATGCGGCACTTGCAGAGTTCAGACGATGCTGAATTTCAGTGTCAATGTCAGCTTTTACAGAGAGATGACTGCCAAGATAAGAAAAGTGATCAACATTCTCCGGCATCGCACCATTAAGCTGGATCGATGGTGCTACAGAGGGATTGGTTTGCACCTGCTGATGAAACACTTTGGTTTTTTTGATGTTAAGCAAGAGGCCAAGCTTTTCATATGCTTCTGCAAAGACATTTAGGATAGTTTGAAGATCTTCCTCTGAATATGCAGAGACAGCATTATCATTGACATATTGAAGTTCTATGACAGAGGTTGTAATTACCTTACTTTTTGCTTTCAACCTACTGAGATTAAAAAGCTTTCCATCTGTTCGATATGTGATTTCCACACCAGTGGGAAGTTTCCCCTCAACAAGGTGTAGAATCATGGCAATGAAAATAGCAAATAAGGTCGGAGCAATGATGCATTGCCTGATCCCACTTTGAATGGATCACTTTGAGAGCCATTGTTGTCCAAAATTGTCACCGTCATGTTGTCATGGAGGAGTCGCAAAATATTCACAAATTTATCAGGGCATCCAATTTTCAAAAGGATGGTCCAGAGAGCAGTTTGATTTACAGTATCAAAGGCCTTAGTCAGATCAATAAACACGATATACAGAGGTCGGTTTTGCTCCCTGCATTTTTCTTGAAGCTGTCGTGCAGTGAAGATCATGTCCATTGCCCCCCTGGAAGGGCGGAAACCATTTTGGGATTCGGGGAGGATGTCTTCTGAGATAGGTAGGAGGCATCCTTGCAAGGATCCTTGCAAGGATTTTACCTGCGGTAGCTAGAATAGAGATGCCTCGGTAGTTCCCACAATCTGTTCTATCACCCTTCTTGAAAAGAGTGATAATTACGGCGTCCCTAAAGTTTTCCGTGATCTCCTCCCTCATCCAGATTTTTTTGATGAATTTATGAAGTTGTGTAAGTTCAGGCCCACCTTCTTTAAAGACGTCAGCAGGAATCCCATCAGGTCCACTAGCATTGTAATTCTTCATGTGATTGATGGCTTTACTGACTTCATCCAAATTAGGGGATACTGCAAGCTCATCTCTAATTTGTTGTTGTGGGATTTGTGAGATCTCACCAGCCACATAAGAGTTACGATTAAGGAGATCGTGGTAATGCTCTTTCCAACTCAGTGCAATAGATTCTTTATCCTTTAGAAGTTTGGTACCATGTATTGAACGTAAATGGGAGTATACAAATGTAATAATAAATAAATAAATAAATAAATAAATAAATAAACTAAAAATCAATATGAAGCTCACATACCACACTCTGGGAACTCCTGTTCTAAATATGAATGAATCAGTCCTTTGGGGCATTTTTGAGGGCTGAAGCTGACCCAGAATCTCTTGTTGCTTTGATCACCACTTGCTCTTTAATTGTGTGGATGCTTCTGCCATGCAAATAAATACCTCTCTCCCACACTGTCTAGAAGACATTTGCCATATGCCTTCATAATCTGGGCCCCACACATCACAGCTTTGCACTCTTCTTGGATAATTATAGCATTGTGTTGGTGGGGTTAAAAACTGAGAAGAGCTAAAGAGTGGTAACAGAGAAATGCCCAGGCTACGCTTGTTTCCTGAAGCTAAATCTCATGGCGTCACTCTTTTTTCCATTCCCCCAATTGATCACTGTGTTCCATCCAGAGTTGCCAGGTCTCCGGTTTTTGTCTGGAGACTCTGGATTTTTGGGGTCCTCTCCGGGTGAGTCACCTTAATCTCTAGACTCTCAGCTTTCATTTTTTTAAAAGTTAAGTTTCTAGGTGGTCTGGAACTCCCTCCCGTTCGATCTCCGCCATGCCCCTTCCCTGGATACATTTCGCCGAGCCTTAAAAACTTGGCTCTTTGGACAGGCCTTCGGGATCTCCGGGGTGGGCTAATTTTTTCTATGATTGTTTTAAATTGTTTATTGATTGCCCTACATTGTTTTATACTGCTGCTATTTAAAATGGTTATGGTTGACTGCATTGTATTTTATTCTCTATTTATATTGTATTTTATTAATTTTAATGTGTACGTCACCTAGAGTGGCTTCGGCCAGATAGGCGACACAAAAATTAAATTTTACTTTACTTTACTTTACTATACACCAAAACATCAGCCATCCCCCACAACTTGTTAAATGAGCTCATAGCTGGCTGCTCTAACCCCGTCCTTTCAGGTTTGTAGCCAATAAGTGAAGTCAGGGTTGTGATTGACAAGGGATTTGTTGACCTCCAGGCAGTAGCTAGACCCCATTGCAAGGCCAGAAAACTGTTGGTTTTTACTGCTTATCTGAAAATCTCATAAATTGAGTAACTATATAGCTTTCAGTCTTTTTCTGTCTTGTGTGCAGGAGTCAAACAAGTTGAAACCCTACTGTGCTGTTGAAGAGGGCAGTGTTTTGAAAACCTTCCCAATATAAAACTCTAATCCAATACTCACTTTTCTGGGAATAAAGCCGCAATGCTAATTCCACATCCCTGGGATTAAACCCCGTTGAATTCAACAACATAGCAAAGAATTGTGTTGGTGTTGTAAATCTTTCTTTCCCCCTCTAATCCTATTTTTAAAGCAATTAGGCAGGGCTTAATTAGGTATCACTGCTTTTATTATGTAGGGAACTAATACTGATTTTATTTTTAAAAAAAATGTTCTGCAATTACCAACTGGTTTTGACAATAAACAATTATATGGGGTGTATGTATTTGTACATCTCCAGTGTGTGTGTATATGGAGTCTTTCCAATATCGCTGTAAGGTAGGGTTGCCAGCTGGAAATCAAGGCAGCTCATAATAACAAATAAATCCCCTTAAAATCCAGTAACTATAAAAACAAGTATAAACGTTGCAAAACAGCTTAAAGTGGCATGATTCTGAATGTTGGGTTGGGTGAGTGAAACTCCTTATTACTTGAGGTTGCAGTTCTGTGCATGCTGTCCTGTTTGAGTAAGCCCCATTGAATACATTGGGTCTTGCTTCTGAGTAAACAAACATAGGATTGCACTATAAATACCTATACAGGTTGCGTAAATAATAAACAGCTTTGACATTCATGCTTATATAAATATTTTTCCATACTATGTCCTGATATGTATCTGATTTTACACTATAGTTGTACATTCTTATTTCCTCTACATTTTAAGAGTGCCCTTCTTCCTTGGGGTGGTCATGGTTCCCCTCTGTTTTCACCCTGAGGGTCAGATTAGGCTGAGAGATGGTGAGTAGCCCATTGTATCCCAGTAAACTTTATTGCTCATTTCCATTTTAAAAAATGAATTAAAATGATTTACATGGAAATGTTTTCATTTTTATATATGGCAAGGATTTATCACTGATGTGTGTGTTTGCTACTGTGGGCTCCTTTGGGAGGAAATAATAATAATAATAATAATTTAATTTGTGGGTCGCCTATCTGGCCAATGGCCACTCTAGGCAACGTACAATTTAACAACAATACATTACATCATAATAAAATACATCATAAAATACAATATAACAATAAAACAATAAAACAGTTCCAGTACAGAGTAGTAGGCTATTCGTCGTAAAAATTTAACCCTCCCCGTAAGTCCCAAAGGCCTGTCTGAAGAGCCAGGTCTTCAAAGCTTGGCGGAATACATTCAGCGAAGGGGCATGTCGAAGGTCATACGGGAGGGAGTTCCAGAGAGTGGGGGCCGCCACTGAAAATGCCCTCTCTTGTCCCCGCCAACCTAGCTGTTTTAGTTGGCGGGATTGAGAGAAGGTCCTGTGTGGCTGATCTTGTTGGGCGGCATGGTTGGTGGCGCTGGAGGCGCTTCATCAGATAAACTGGGCCGAGACCGTATAGGAAGGGTGAGAAATAATGATAATAAACTATGCCTTGCCCATCCTTCACTATTCAGCCAGAGCAGTATTTTCAGGACCGGTTCTAAAGGGCGGCCAGGTGGGGCACTGGCCTGACGGCCCCTGGAGCTATGGGGGGCCCTCAGCCACCCTCCGCTCCCCTTCTGTGATCTGCAGCCCCCCATGCCCCCCCACCTACCTGTCTGCTGTCTTTTACCATTGCCCTTAATGAAGATGGTGGCCGCGGTTTCCCTAAGGTACTGAAGCCCCTGCCGCCATCTTAGTTGATGGCAGATATGCATGTGCGTAGCACGCATGCATGCCATCGGCAAAGGTGGCGGTGGAGGCGTCATCCCCTTAGGGAAACTGCAGCTGCTGTCTTCGTTAAGGGCAATGGTAAAAGACGTGAGGAATGGAGGGGAGAAGCCCCAAGATGCCAGAAGGAAAAAAAGTAGATGATGAAGTTCAAAATGGATTTATTAAAAATAGTAAAAGAAATGTGCCCAACGCATTTTAGCCAGACAAATCTCGGCCTTCATCAGGGGCAAATGTAGGATCTATAAAGTCAACCAATAGTCAAAAATTACAACTAATGCAAATAAACTGTGACTCTGCACATAACAGTAAATCTAAAAGTAAAAGACAGCAGACAGGTAGGTGGGGGGCGTGGGGCCCCCATGTGCGTGTGTGCATGTGCATGTGTGCACACACGTGCACATGCCAGGGCCCAGGGCACGCTGATGCCGAAGGGCCCTGGCATTCCTGGAGCCGGCCCTGCCTTCACCATCAGCTAATGTCTCAGGGTGCTCACAAACATTCCCATCATTTATAAGGGAGTTTATTTATTATTTGATTTATAACCCACCCTTCCTCTCAGCAGGAGCCCAGGGCAGCAAACAAAAATACTTTAAAACATCATAAAAACAGACTTTAAAATACATTAAAACTTCTTTAAAACATTTTTAAAAAAAGCTTTGAAGACATCTTAAAAAAGGGGAAAAAAGAAAAAGGTTGAAAATGATATGATGGAGGCATTTTTGCCCATGACACATTAGCACACATTCTTTTGCCTCGATTATTTTATCAGTTCTTGAATCCCAACAGGAACCTGCGGATCTTTGTTTCGGTGGTAAAAAGTCATAGAAATTAACAAAACTAGAGCAGTGAAGGCTCTTTTAAACATCCTCAAACACTCTGGAAAACAATGCTCTCTTCTCCAGTATCTGGCTGCCTCTGAGTCAGGGATGAGCCTGAAGAGCCAAAGGCTTTCGGAAAAGGTGAGTTTTGAGAAAGACTTTGAAACAACAGAGACAAGTGGCTCTGTATAAGGTCACGCCCACACCATACATTAAAAACACTCTTATCCCCTCTAGCAGTCATGGCTTCCCCCCAAAATCCTAGGAAATGTAGTTTGTTAAGGGCTCTGGGAACTGAAGCTCTGTGAGGTATCTCCTAACAACTCTCAGTACCTTTATAGTTCCTAGGATTCTTTGGAAGAAGCCATGGCTGTTAAGTGTTTTAAATGTATGGCAGGTGTGGAGAACCTTTGGCCCGCCAGATGCTGCTGAACTACAACTCCCATCACCCCAACGCATGGCCAAAGGCCAAGGATGATGGAAATTGTAGTTCAGCCACTTCTGGAAGGCCAAAGGTTCCCCACACGATGTATGGTGTGGACGTGACCATGTGTCCAGGCAGTCCAAAATGTAAGTAAAGGGGAACTGTGGCCATTCAGAGGTTGTTGGACTACAACACCCATCAACTCTGACCTTTTGTTATGCTGGCCGGGGCTGCAGGGAGCTGGAGTCAAACAACATCTGGAGGTCTATAGGCTCCCCCCAACACTGATTTAATAGGAATGCAGGAAAATGGGTAGAATTTTCAAAAGAGGGTGAAATTCCTTCCTGAAAGTGCCTGAAGAACAAAGATCCCCCTTCAGAAAAAAACCCAAGGAAGACAATTTTATTTCTGTATTTTTTATTACTAAAAATAGTGATTGCCACAAAACATGCAATATATGAAAACAGCAGAAATGCCCTCAGTGCCAGACATGGGTCTGAAGAACATGGGAAATGATGGGTGGGTGGGTCACAAAACTGGTTGAAGTATTGCATATAGGGAAGGATATATGGGACATTTATTTACTGTGCTTGGGGGGGGGATCTGCCTAAAATAGGAAAGGGTGGAGTCTTCCATGGCTGGGTGAAGCAGGAAGCCTGCTAGTCAAGGGGGCATGTTGGATGTGCAGGCACAATATATGGTAGAACATGGGGTGGAGCTCTGAAATGGAAAGGTTGTGGTGGAAGTAAGGATTGAGGGTACTTAGAGTAGCCACTGCATACATGCATACATTTAAAGCCCCCCCAAATCCTTGAAACTGTAGTTAACTCCTTACAGAGCTACTGTTCCCAGCACCCTTAACAAACAACAGTTCCCAGGATTCTTTGAGGGGGCAGGGAATATGCTTTAAATGTACAGCGTGCACACAGCCTAAGGCTGCAATCCTATGCCTACTTCCTTAGGAGTAAGTCCAAATGAACTAAGTGGGACTTAATTCTGAGTCGACATGCTAAGGCTGCTTTCTTAAGGCCTGTGTGCCTGTCTCCATGTTTCATGATCACAGTCTGGGTGGGAAAACTGGTTGCCCTTCTTGACAGTGACTGTGGAAAACAGGGCCAGAATGCGTTCGGGGTCTTGAGGGCGCGGTCTCAGTATATGGCCTACTAGATTAAGTCCTGCTCTAGGTTCTAGCAAAATTGCCTCTTCTGAACGATGCGTCCCTGACTTGATAGGGCTTCCTTTCCACCTGTTAGGGGAGAGAAAGGGGCTGATGGAAAGAGGCCTCAGGGGTTTACCCTGGTAATGGAGCCTTAGCTCCAGCCAGAGACGACTTCTTGGCACCTCTGAAGATGTAGAACAAGAGCTCCCAGGAAAATGGTCCTAGCCCATCCGCTGGATCACGTTCTTATAGTCAGGTCCCATGGGTTGCTTCTTCAGGTGAATCACAGTGGAGAAAAGCCATTTTACCTGTGGGAAGGAGTGAGGTTGGGGATAAAGGAAAACATAAGCCAGAAGTGAATATAGAAGAAGAAAGATTTGCAGGTTCTATTTGTTATTTTATCACTTTCCCCTTCCTATTTACTGCTAGTCGCAGGTTGCAGAATACATTTACTTACTTACTTGTGAACCACCAACTCATAAGAGAATTCACTGATATGCAAAAAACCTTGCGGTTTAAGAACATACCTATAGCCAAGAGATATTTCTATCAAACTTTAAAAAGCAGGGAAATTGGGCAGCTATGGTGAATGCACCAGGGTAGCAGGAGACCTGACCTCCTCTCTGAGATATTGGACTGCCCTACAAATTTGTCAAAATGCAAACACAATTTGGGTTAGTGTTTCACAGTCCAATCCACTTGCTGTGTAGCTTGGAAGAATTTGGTAACAAAGCTGTCCCTGGCCACATCCACACCAGGCCTTTATTTCTCTTTGGACAGTCATGGCTTCTCTCAAAGAATCCTGGGAAGTGTAGTTAGTGAAGGGTGCTGAGAGTTGCTAGAAGACACCCAGTTCACCTCACAGACTTCAGTCAGAGTGGCTGACTGTTAATCCAGTCTGGCCACTGAAGCTCTGTCAGTGGAACAGGAGCCTCCTCTCAGCACCCTTCACAAACTACAGTTCCCAGGATTCTCTGAGGGAAGCCATGACTGTCTTAAGTGACATCAAAGTCTGGTGTGGGTGTGGCCCCTTGATTAGCCAAGCCCAGCAGTTGACAGTTGGTTCTTACTGAGCATGCCCGCCCTTATAAAATCAGCCAGGCATTTTTTTAAACCTTTAAACTGCAGAAGATGAAGGTCAGAGTATGGGGGCAAGGTCAGTGTTAGGATTACAGGTACTCTGTGAACATGGCTGATTTTTAATGAATTTCAACAGATTATGAGAACTCTCAGAGAAAAAAGTCCAAAAAGGTTTTGGGTTTTTTTTCTCTCTTTTTACACTTTGAACTGTCTATTCTCTGTGACTGTTTTGTGCATCGCCATGAAAATTGAGAGGGTTGTTAAGCAAGCATTTCTGAGTTCAGGACTATACACTTTGTAAGGTTTTGTCTTGAAATGAGCTTATAGGAAGCATCAGAATGGCATGGGGGTATTTTCAATTTAACATTGCGGAATGTGAAAAATCCCCACTGGCTATAGTATACAGCCACTCTTGTGGCTGTATAATATCATAAGAACTTAAGAAGAGCCCTGTAGCTGGATCAGGCCAAAGGTCTATCTAGTTCAGAGTCCTGTTCTCACAGTGGCCAACCAGTTGCCCTTGGGAAGCCCACAAGCAGGACGTGTGTACAATAGCTTCTCTCCCCACTTTCTGATTCCCAGGAACTTACTCTGGCAGTGGAGGAAGAACATAGCTACTGTGGGTAGTAGCCACTGATTGCCTTCTCCTCCATGAATTTGTCTAATCCTCTTTTAAAGCAATCCAAGTTGGTGGCCATAGCTACCTCTCGTGGGAGGGAATTCCAGAGCTTAACTATGAGCTGTGTGAAGAAGTACTTCTGGCAATGCATAATAGAAACATTCCTTGCCATCTTTTTTCAACCTCCGATCCCTAAATCTTTCTTGTCAAGTCAAATCTCACTCGTCGTCCCATTGTTCTGATTTTTAATGGGCTATTTAGTGGACTGTTTGGCATAATGCCAGTTGTACATGTAAAGGTATATGTTTATTCATCTACGGCAGGCATTCCCCAACTTTTTTTCCCCACAGACCACCTGAAAATTGCTGATGGTCTTGGCAGACCCCTTAAAATAGTTTTTCTGCCTGTTGTAATGACTGTAATGCCCTGTGCTAGATGCTGTATGATTTTTAAGTGTGCTTTTATTGTTTCATTTATTTTTACATTGTATTTTATTGGATTACAATTTTCATTCCATAGAACTCAAATTGTAATACAGTAAAATATAATATGAGAAATAAAATAAGCAATAAAATACAATTAAATATCAATATGAGTATTTAATGTGGACATGCTGATTAAATTGTATGCTTTAATTTGGATTCCTGCGTTTAGCCAGGTTTGGACTCAATGGTCTTAGAGGCCCCTTCCAACTCTATGATTCTATGACCTGAATGAAGCTTTCAGACCACTGGTGATGCATGGACCAGAGTTTGAGAACCCCTGTCCTACAAAATCATTTACTAATTTACAATTAACAATATAAATATTTCAGCGTTCATCCTTTTATCCTTTCTTAACTTTCTGTGCTGTCTCCCTCCATCCTACTCTATGATGGAAATTTAGACATGCAATATCCCTTCCCTTCTACTCACTTTGAACAGAGTCACAGTAGCACTGTAGCATACACTGAGAAGGAAGAGAAAAAAGAAGACAAAGATGATGGTCCACAGGTGGCCCAGTTCCTCCTCCTCGTCGCTGTAATCATCCTCTGTTGACACAGTCACTTCTATGAAGGGAAAAAAGATGTCATTCCCAGTGTTCAACATGAAATATCCAAAAACTCCATCCAGCCATCCATTCACACAACGGCAGTATCTATCCACTTTTTCATTGACCCACGCTGCATAAATCTGGAACGTATCTCTTTATACATCTGATTGTAATTGTACATAAGGACATGTGAAACCCATGTAGTGGTAATTTTACCATGATGGGATTCCACCATGATAATTCCTTACTTAATGACAGGCTATGGATTACCATCAAAAATCCACCTTGCCCAGTGGATTCCATCCACTCTCACTTGTTCTGCCATCTTTTGTCTGTAATTATATAAGTGGCAGGTATCAGCATGCACGCACACTTCACTTGTGCTGTGCCATGGGTTCTGTATTATTTTTATTGCAATCCTTTTTAAAGCAATCTAACATAGACTACAAAACCCAAGATGCATGAACTGCACATCTGCAAAATCCTCTGTCCCACATAACAATCCATGTTATCACCTAAATTTTGTAATAGTGGTTTGGTGCAGAATCTCTGGCAACTGTGAGTTGTATTCCACTAAGCCCTACTCAAAGCTGAACTGTGGATTGTATTCAACTAAACCCTAGTCAGAGTAGATCCATTAAAATTAATGAACCTAAGTTAGCCATGCCTGTTAATGTCAATAGGTCTACTCAGAGTAGGAGTAGCATTGAATACCACCCTCTGTCTGTTCCTCCCAAGTAACTTTCTTGGGAGAACTCTCTCTTACTCTCTCCTGCACCACTATTTCCATGTCCCAGTTCATTCAACTCTTCTAAGCTAGTTTCTGATGTGGCGTGAGCCTCCCATGCAATCTGTTTCAACTCATCTCCAGGCTGCCATTTGCCATTCCTTTTTTGTAATATCATTGAGAGTCTGATGAATAGCAATCTGCAGAGGTGTTCAAAACAGCTGATTGACTGGTTCGCCCCAGGCAAAATCCATCCCAGGCATGACAGTTTCAACAAGGCACTGAAAATGACTGGATGGAATAATGGGAAGAGGGAGATGTCTTAACACGCTCTTAATGAGACTATTTTATGAGGGACTTGTCTTGAAAGACCACACAGTGAGCTCCATGGTAGGGCAGAAATCTGAAGCTGGTTTTCCAGCCACCAAATCCGATACTTCTCAGTTCATTTAACAGGCCAACTATGAACAGTGAAGGGATTATCTGTGGGTAGGGAGTTGGTGCATTCATGTCATGTGTGGATGGCTGAGGCCACAACTATGGCAGTGAAACTCCTAGTACTGGACTAATATCCCCTACCTCTTAAGTAAGGTAAGAGCCAATAAGTGAGCTAGGATATTCTGGAATATCCTTTGTTCCATTGGACCCAAAAAGTCTCCCCAATACTCCCCCCTTCCATTTACATTTCATGGTCTTGCTCTCCATAAAGACAGGATGGGGAATTGGCCAGATTGCTAGGAGCTTGGGTTCCAGTTGAGCTGCCTGCATCAGAACTTTAAGTCTGCCATCTGTGTCAAATGCAAAAGCTGCTAGGGAGTGCCAATATGTCAGACATTTGTGTCTATGATGTTTTCTGGTTGTGTGTTTGAATGGGGGCATGTTTGCATTTTTCTATGCATGTGAGTTATCTCTACTCTCATTGTCGTCCATTGTATCAGAGAGAGAATTCTCAAACAAGGGAAAATGGGACTCTTGCAGCTTCACTGGAAAATGGGACATACTTGCAGCAAATGTGATTGAATAGAGATCTTGGTGCTTAAATTCAAAAGCAGGGGTGCCAAGGGTTCAGGCTTACTTGGAAATCTCATTTTCCTCTCTGATTTTGAAGGCCATCATCTAAAATATCAGAGATTTTTGAGGGAGCTTATCATGCTTGTATTTGATTAGGTGGTTGTTAGGGGAGCCCTAACCATCTCTGGAAAACATCTATGCCCTCTGCAGCTTTGCACTGTGCATGTGTGTCTTGATTGGGCCAAAACGCCTTCCCTAAGATCCTTTCTCTCATGTCCCACCCTTCACCATATGGCCAAATCTTTAACATGGTCTGAATGTTTTGTGAATTTGACTCTAGAACATAAGAACAGCCCTGCTGGATCAGGCCAATGGTCCATCTAGTTCAGCATAGTGTTCTCACAATGGCCAACCAGTGGCCCATGTGAAACTGGCAAGCAGGACCTGAGTAGAAAGAGCTGCGGTTTCCAGCAACTGGTATTTGGAAGCATGCTGCCTCTGCCTATGGAGGCAGAACCTAGCCATCATGGCTAGTAGCCATTGATAGCCTTATCCTCCATGAATTTGTCTAATCTTTTAAAGCCATCCAAGTTGATGACCATCACAGACTCTTGTGGAAGTTTAACTTATGTGCTGAATCTTCCAACATTCAGCTTCACTGGATGTCCATGAGTTCTAGTGTTATGAGAGAGGGAGAAAAGCTCTCCATTTTATTTAACTCTCCCCTTTTCACCCATCTTTTCACGTCTTCCCATCCACCTGATCCGCGCACCCAGGCTCAGCTCAGTTGCTTACCTATCTCAGTCAGTTTTAGGGCCAAACTAGATTATTAATATTAATAATAATTCAATTTGTTACAGATGTGATGCTAAATGAATCATTTGAAATTGCTTCTGATTATTTTTTAAAAGTTAATAACTGCTTTGGGGGCCAAGTTTTGCCAGGGCTCTGGTGCAAGGGGATGTTATTTTAGATGTGGTCCTGATGAAAATCACCCTTCCCTATGGTTGTTATTAGCCATCGGTGGGAAGCTTCCATTGGCACCCTGTGGGAGGGGTGATGAGGGAGAAAGCCTCTCCCTGTGCACCATGGTCCCAACAAAAATGCCCTCCCCCAGGGTCACATTGCCTTTGGCCCTAAGAAACTATCCTTTGCTTTTAGGCAATGCAAGTGTGGTGCATTGTCTTTGTTTCTTCTGCTCTCACACTGAGATGTACCATAATTGAAAGAATATGAGTTGATATGAAGGGAGGCTACATGTGTTGAATGGGAGATGATACCCTTGCTTTTGCTTTCCATTGAACTAACTTTCCATCAGGTGACTTGTCTGCCTCCTTACAGGTAGGCCTGCACCTGTTACTGATTGGGCTCCTAGCGCTGTGGTAGAGAACATGACTTGCATGTGTACAGGACAAACTTTAGCAAGGAACTCAGAGAGTCCAGCTTTGCATGTCCAGCAATGGCCAATCAGTTGCCACATGGAGACCATCATTTCCCCTCATTAGTTTGACCTCAGCAACTGGTATTTAGAGACCTGCAAGTATGGAAGTTCCAAATAGTTATCGAAACAAATATCTGCCTTTGGAAGGCATCTCTAAGAACAATGAGAAGAGTTTGAAGAGCTGCAGACAGAGTGCCCAGCTTTGGTCTAAAGCGGAGAATAGTTGCAACTCAAAAACCAGCTCCTTACATTATGTACTCTATATCAATATTTGGGGTAGGGGTAGATGGAGAAAGAGATGGCAACACAAAATAATTTATCACCAATCTCTTTCAATATGGGCAAGAGTGGACTCTCTCTGTGTGTTTATGCCAAGAAGTCAAAATTATTGAACAAGGCTTGGGTTTTGAGTTTTGGGAATTGTGGCAGTTTTAAAAATGCATTTTGCTCATGTTACTCTACCATTATGTCAGCCTTCCCCTAGTTTTTTTTTTTAAAATCCCTTGGTTTGTGTGTGTGTTCCCATGCAGTGAAAACCTGTTGTGGTGATATGGGCAACTTGAGCCTTGTTACCATCTTGGACTCTCTTTGTGTTCTCCTCTCCCTGTTCTGTTACAGCTTCATTTTTGCTCGTTTGGATTATCCCTCTCAGCCTCTTTTCAAACTGTGTATTATGGATCATTTAAAAATATATATATAAAGAACACTAAGTAATAATACTGTTGTGGAGCTGCAGTGAATACTACAGCTCTGTCCTGATTGGTTGGTTTGAATGCCAAAATTCAGGAACTGAGGCCTGGTTAGGCAGCTGAGTCCTGGGGCAAAGCTACTGAGGCCTGGTGGTAGTTGACTGAAAGAGGCATTTGGTGGGGTTGAGGGGGAGTAAGAGGTACAACAGAAATTATGTGGGGGAGACTTGTAATGTCACTGAGGAATATTTATTTACAGCAGCCTCTTTGCTCTTTTCAGCACCAGACATGACATGGAGAGCATCCTCCTGAGATGACAGGGAGTTAGGACTTGAACCTAGTGGAAGGGAAGTGACACAGATTCAATTTGCCACTTAATTATATGAAGCTCACTGAGTGGCTTTGGACAAAATCACTTTAATTCCTTGCTCACCGCACATGGCTGTCATGAGGATTAAATGGGATGGCTACACATATACAGACCTCAGATCTTTGCCCCAAAATTTGAATAGATATAATGGCAAATACATTTTGCTTCTACTATCATCCAGCCTCTTTTTTTTTTGAGATTAATCTGTTCCTCTCCACTTCTTTCCAGAACTAACCCACCACATGAAAGCCATTGATTCTCCTGTCAGGTATGCTTTAAGTTGGATTCCTGCATTGAGCAGTGAGTTGGACTTGATGGCTGTATAGGCCCCTTTCAACTCTATGATTCTATGATTCCATGGAAGAAACCACAACATGGGATATCTGTGAGTTGGTTCTCTTTTATTCAGCCATAGGCCAAACATGCATGCATGGAATTTATTTACACAGGGTTTATCTGACAACACTAGAGAAAAATCTGGGGTAGGCCGAAGAGGTCGCAATGTTGTAGGAGGGGTGGTCATCATTTTTTACCCTGGGATTTCTCTACCGTCCTCTGGGTGAACTTCATGCTGAGTGCTTCGTGGACAACCATGCAGGTGTATGATGTGTGACTGTCCCATTCACTTGCGTCGACTGACAGCCTGCTGTAGAGAAAGTAGGCATTCTTGGTTTTGTCCTTCATGACCGGCGTGTTGACATACTGATCTTCAGGCAGGGCATTGTGATTCTTCAGCCACTGGACATTGACATCGACTGGGCTGAAGCTGTCAATCATGCAGATGACAAACAGCTCTGCTGACTGAGCGCTGATTTGCTCTTGGTGGGGTGGGAAAAGGTACACATTGGGAGCAGCCATCTTTCCTTTATGAGTGTAGAAAAAAACCATGAGAGAAAAGGAGAGGCAATAGTAATTATGTTTAGGCCAAATTAGTGGACACAATGTAGGGAATGGAGATCTTGAAGGGAGGGGAATGGGGGAGTATCTAGAAGAGACTGTGATCGTGTTCTCATGAACACAGCCTAGAGAGGCATTCCTGACTGGGTTATTCAGGAGGATGTGCCTCACTTCTGGAGGGTTCACACACACTTCAAAGCAGCAGCGCAGTCCCTATAATTATCCCAAATGGCTGATCATATTATCTGAAAGCACACGAGGATTTCCCAGAATTCATCTTTGGACCCAGTGTTGCCTTCAGATAAAACATATAGCGTAAAGTTTTGAAGCACTATAAAAAAGCAGTGAGGAGAGACAACAGTAGACACATTGGGCAGATCACCACAGGGCCTCCATCAGACTGATTTCAGTTGCAACATGGCGTCTCCAGCCGTTGGTGCCCAGAGTGAATTTCAGATGTGCCAAGGCTGCGCTGCTTTTTTAAGTGTTCCCTTTCCTTCCACAGGAGGTTGCTGGGACAAAAGGCCACCAGTCCCAGAATGGGAAATCAATCCTGTTTCCCCCTTACCTGTCTTCTTGGCAATTGTCTTGGTGATGGGAACAGGCAAGCTTGGAGATTCCACTTTGCAGGTGAATTCCTCTCTGTCTAGCCAAGATGTGACAGGGAGAGTGCTGATAGCAGTGTAGGTTCCATTAAACTGTTCTGCCACGTCCAGTAAATCTGGTTGCACAGGGCCTGATCTCTCCCGTGTCCAGCTCACTTTCAAACCGTCTGCACTATCCAGATTGTTTACCACACAGGTGACTTTGGGGTCCCTGTTTATGTACAGGTCTTTGGGGGTTGGGGGTAAGGTGTAGACGCTAATGCTGGCGCACTGGCGGCTGCTGTCATCTGGGGATACAAAAACTCATGTCAAGTCACTAGTCAACCCTCCAACTCCAAAAAGGAGTTTATGCGGCATCCCTTTAAGAAGAGCATTCTGTACTGCGGAGTAAAGGGAAGCAAGAACCCCACACCTGGTGTACAGATTGAAAGAAGGAAGCAGGGTATTCTAGAATCAATAAAAGCTCCATATTCCATTATCAGTAACTGAGTGGGCCGGGCCAGTTCCCTGTCAGTCCCTCCCTCCTCCTGACATCAGCCTCTGCTACCAAGACCACATTGCTCTAGTATCAAGGACCAGGTCGACAGCAGATGATTTGAGTAACTGAGCCAGGCAACATGTTGCGGAGGAAGGAAGGTGTGCTCTGGCCCATCCCCTGGAGAGGACTTAATATGAATTGGGGAAATCCCAGCTGTGGCAGTCTGTCACTCCTGAATGTGAGAGAAGGCATATATCAAAGGACACCTGGGATGGAGCACTCCACTATGACCTCCCAGATTCCTGCTTCCAGTAGAAATGAAGCAACAACACTAAGATCAGGTGTATGTGGCAGTCGGTGGGAAAAGCCATATCTCAACAGGGACATAGTTGAAAGTGGTAATAATAATAATAATAATAATAATAATAATAATAATAATAATAATAATAATATATTTCTACCCTGCCTTTTGGCCAAAAGGCCCTCAAGGTGGCTTACAAAAAACACAAATTTAGAAATACATAAAAAAATTTTTTTACAAAAATTGAATAACAAATACCATTATTAAAAAGCAGCAATTACGAGTGGTTATGTATGTTTGAATTAGGGAGGACATTGTCATGAAATGATTAGCACCTGAGAGGATCTGTGGCGATCTGGAAGCAGCCCTCCTCTTCACCTTTCAATCTACGCCCACCAAAATAAACCAAAACAAAGCCCCGACACAGTCAGTAGTTCTTACCTTCACATTTCTTGGCTTTGCTTTTCACCTTGGTTTGGGTCGCTTTGTGGGAAACCTGACAGTGGATGACGTTTCCCTCCATCCAGTCTGCTTGGCTAATGTTGGCTGTGCTCATGGTGCTGAAGGTGTAACTGCTGGCATCTTTCCTGGGTGGCTCAGTGAACGAGGGTAGCAACCCGGATTTCCCACCCACTAGCCACTCTACTATCACTTCTGAGGGGTAGAAGCCAGTGATAAAGCACACCAGCTCCATGGTGGCATCGCTGGACCTGGGCTTGCAGGAGGAATGGAGCAGGCGGACTTCTGGGGCCTTTGGCTCGGGCAGTGTCTCACAGCCTGGAGGAGGATAAATTATGTGAGGGTAGGGGGGTGGATGAATCTGTCAGTTTCAGTTTTCCTCAGTGTCTTATTTTCCCAGTTCTCCACATGAGTTTGCAGATATTTTTAAGACAAGTCCTCATGAAAATTCAGCTGCATTTCAGTGCAAATATCTCTGAACATTTGTATCTTGGTGTGCAATTTTGTCTAACATACATGTCTTTCCAAAGCAATGTTCCCAATATAATGCATGCTTGTGTGTTATTTTCAATAATATACATGTTTATTTTTATGCACCCTTTACCCTAGTAGATGCATTCTTGCACACATTACGCGGTTGGAGAACTGCATTGTAAATTCAGAGAAGTGCAGATTTCAAAAGATGGCTGTGTTTTGGTTCACATATTGTTTTGGCAAGTTAGGTTGAGAACTGAATTGAATTTCTCCCCCATCCCTATGTTTGGGGCAGGAATACCACTTTTTGGTGATCTACCCACCTGTCTCCCACTGAACATAAGCCTTGAGGTCCAAATGGGGGGATACCCTTAGTGAGCAGATGTAGCGGTGCGTAGCCATTAGTTCATCTGCCATTGGCCTCTGTTGTTTCTCCTATTACTGTTCTTCCTGCCTTTAGCCACACTGGTCCCAAAGCTCTGATCAGCCCTCGTCCTCTCACTGAGGTTCTTCTGCGCTGAATCCTTCCTCAAACCTTGCCTTTCCCCTATAACTATCATGCTTTGCCTTGCCTCCTCCTGTACACAAAGGATGGCACAGGGTGATTGCTCCCAGCCCTTCCTTCTGTCGTCACATGGGATTAGGCCTCAGGAACCCCTCAGATCTTTGTTTACTCCACTGGTTCTACATGCTGACAAATGATACAAGCAATAAACAAGGGTGTGTGTGTGTGTCATGCATGCCAATGACACAAAAATATGTGTGTTACCCATGTTGGTAACATTGCTACAAGAATAAAGCAGCAACAACTAAAATGTTTAAAAAATAAATCACCAGAAATCCCCCTAAATTTAACAATTTAACCTCGAACACATTAAAAAAAGGTTGTAGCTGGAGGTCTGTATCTTGCCACTGGACGAATGAAATCTGAAATGGCACCAGCTGACTTCCCCCTACACCATTTTTGGTACTGAATGGACAACTGCAAACTTTTCTGCCCCCCACCCCGTAGATTATAAACGATGTTTGGCTGGGGCCATTTTTTGTGCTGTCTGCAGTGCTTAACATGCTTCCTGGTGCTAGACAAAAGTTGGATTTTGTCCCACAGTACTACCCACAAATACTGTAACCATTCCCCATCTCTTCACCCGCATATTTTACTTCACTGGCTTTCACCACATCGAAGCAGATAATAAAGGCCCAGCCAGACTCACTTGCAATGTCTTTGATGATCCCGGAACTGGCAGCTTTATGTGTAACTTTGCATTGGAACTTGTCCGATTTCCATTTGCTGACTGGGACAGTGAGCTGGCTGCTGAGGGTGTAGTGGCCACTCGATGAATCAAACAGTGGAGGGAAGGTCTGGATGCCATTGGCCCCTGAATTCCACTGGACTGTGACTGGTTCAGGGAAGTAGCCAGCGACCAGACAACCCATGGAGACCTGGGAGGCGGTGGAGAGGTCTTGGTAACAGGGGGACAAGGGAAACACGGCTGGGGCTTTAAGGGGCTCTGCAAGGGAAGAGGTAAAAATACATGATGATAATGATAATGATACGCTCTCCAGCAAATGTGTATACATGAGTATTCCAAGAGCTAAATGCAGGTTACAAGGTATCATCTCTTTATATCCTCATGTCAAGCCTTCTTTGAGGTGGCAGCATGTTCACCTGAACGACACTTGGGCAGGCCCAAGTTCATCCATAGTTCTGACAATGTCAGAAGTGCCAAACCCACTTGGAATTAAGAATGCCGCCCAACTGATCTCACTGTTAGAGGGAAGGGCAAGGATGTATGTATTGCACTGGAGCCTCACTTTCAAGTTTAGTTCTGTGGCCGTGAGTTTAGTTTTGCAGCCATGTTTTTATAAGTCTTAATTGTATTGTTTTAATACTGATATGTTTGCTGCCCTGGCCTCCTTTGGAGGAAGTTGTGGGATATAACTCTAACAAATAAATAATAAATAAATGAGGGCTAGAAACCTGCTTTAAAAACAATGAAAGCTTAGGATGCTTTGCAGAATTCATGCAGCCTTGTTTGACAGACTGTTTCTCTTTGAATTGGCCCAGTCTTTTACTTCTCTCCTTGAAGTGCAATTGCGCTGTGAGCCCCCCTTCAGCTTTCTGGCCTCACACTCATTATGTGTAGCACTATGGGAGACATTTTATTTTGTGTGGTGTAGTGGTTAAGGTGTTGGACTATGACCTGGGAGACCAGGGTTCGAATCCCCACATAGCCATGAAGCTCACTGGGTGACCTTGGGCCAGTCACTGCCTCTCAGACTCATGAAAACCCTATTCAGAGGGTTGCCACAAGTCGGAATCGACTTGAAGGCATCACATTTTTTTATGTGGATAAACAAGATGTATGGCCAATGGGGTAGATCTTACAGCCAGGAGGTGCTGCCCATGAAAAAGAGGTGTGTTTTTGGGCAAGGAATGCAGGAAAGTAGGCAGAAAACAAGGGGAATATTTTTGGCAAACACTAGTGGCAAAACTGTGTCTGGCGTTTGCATAAAAGGAAACCGGATGCCAGAAAGAAAGGTCCTAGCCCAGGGGTGGGGAACCTTTGCAGCCTGAGGGCCGCATTCTGTCATGGGCAAACCTCTGGGGGCCACATGCCATTGGGAGGCATGGCCAGAGGCAAATGTGAGCAGAGCAGCAAATGCAGGTCTTACCTTGGTATAGTCAGCAACGTTCTAGCTAAACAACAGTCAGAGGTTTCTACATACATTCCAGCCAGGAAAAAATACCCACAGAGGGTATGGTGTAGGTCTGGGGAGGGTTCCGAGGGCCAGACAGACAGGTTTAGAGGCCCTGAGCATGAGGTTCCCATCCCCTGTTCTAGCCCGTGCTCTCTCTGTGGGCTAGTTTAATAAGAACGGTATGCATTTTTTAAATGAAGACGCATTTGTCAAATGGTACCTCTCAGGCATGCGTTTAATACTTCAGTGAGAACAAGGCCTTCCAAACCATTAGGAGGCGTGGAACCTTAGGGTCTAGAGGGGGCTGGAGTTCAGCCCCTGAGAGAAACTTCAGGTTGCTCAGCAACTTGCAAATTGTAACTCTCTAGACCAGACACACTACTAAATCTTTTTTATATATAGGCTGCATTCACACCATACAATTTCCCCCACTATTATTCCACTTTAAACAGTCTTGGCTTCTCCCAAAGAATCCTGGGAAGTGTAGTTTGTTAAAGGCTTGGAGGGTTGTGAGGAGACCCCTATTCCCCTCACAGAACTACAATTCCCAGACTTCTCTGGGAAGAGCGACTGATTGTTAAACCATTCTGGGAACTGAACCTGTGAGAGGAATAGGGCCTGACCTGTCAGCACCCTAAACAAATTACCCTTCCCAGGATTCTTTGGGAGAGGCCATGAGTGTTTAAAGAGGAATAATAGTGGAATATATGTATGGCGTTTAGGGTTGCCAGCTCTCTTCATTTTTGGTCCTGCTCACAAGTCACTCAGAAAATTATGAGGAGAAGCTTTTTCTGTCACAGCAGGAAAACCTTCTGCTGCTGAGTTTCCTTGGTTCAAAAGAAAACCAAGGTACATTGTTATAGCTATGTCTCTCTGGCAGGTGATCCACTACCCATTTGAGACAAAGACCACATACTCACCATCCATTTAAAGCTTTCTTATACCACTTTAAACAGTCATGGCTTCCCTCAAAGAATCATGGGAAACGTCATTGGTAAGGGTGCTGTGAGTTAGGATACGCCCTGTTTCCCTCACAGAGGTATATTTGACAGTTAAACCACTGTGAAAACTGTAGCTCTGTGAGGGGAACAGCCATCTCCTAACAACTCTTAGCACACTTAACAAACTACAGTTCCCGGAATTCTTTGGGGGAAGCCAAGACTTTGGGGGAAGCCAACTATACCACACTACTAGCAGAAACTGGTAATGATTTGAAACAAATGCTGATGAAAGATAAAGAGGAAAGCACAAAAGCAGGACTGCAGCTGAACATCAAAAAGACTAAAGTAATGACAACAGAAGATTTATGTAACTTTAAAGTTGACAACGAGGACATTGAACATGTCAAGGATTATCAATACCTTGGCACAGTTATTAACCAAAAATGGAGACAACAGTCAAGAAATCAGAAGAAGGCTAGGACTGGGGAGGGCAGCTATGACAGAACTAGACAAGGTTCTCAAATGCAAAGATGTATCACTGAACACTAAAATCAGGATCATTCAGACCATGGTATTCCCAATCTCTATGTATGGATGTGAAAATTGGACAGTGAAAAAAAGGGATAAGAGAAAAATCAACTCATTCGAAATGTGATGAAGGAGAGCTTTGCACATACCATGGTCTGCAAAAAAGACCAATAATTGGGTGTTAGAACAAATTAAACCAAAAGCTAAAATGATGAAACTGAAGTTATCATACAGTAGGGTCCCGCTCATATGGTAGGTTCTGTTTCAGACCACTGTCGGAAAGCAAAATCTGCCAAAAAGTGGAACGCATTGACTAACATTGACCAAAATGGCGCCTGACAGCCAAAAAACACCATAAAAATGGAACGAGCGCCGTAGGAGCAGGACCTTTCTGCAATTGACAACCACTGTATCGGTGGAACTCTGCAAAGCAGAGCACCGCAAAGCGGGGCCCTACTGTACTTTGGACACATCATGAGAAGACATGATTCACTAGAAAAGACAATACATGTATTGCTGGGAAAAACAGAAGGGAGCATAAAAAGAATACCAAACAAGAGATAGCTTGATTCCATAAAGGAAGCCACAGACCTGAACTTACAAGATCTGAACAGGGTGGTTCATGACAGATGCTCTTGGAGCTCACTGATTCATAGAGTCGCCATAAGTCGTAATGTACTTGAAGGCGCATAACAACAACGACATGACTGCTTAAAGTGGTATAAGAGGGCTTTAAATCAATGGTGTGGATGTGGCCACAGTGGTTAGATTTAAGAACACTTCATCCAACTGAGCTCAGCAGGATGAAGCAATTGAGATTTGCTTGGGTTTCAGTGAATTTTGATCAGGATCTATAGTTGCAATCTTGTGTGCACTTGCCTAGGATTATGTCTCTTTGAACATGGCAAGACTTAATGTCTGAGCAAATGGATGTTACTAACTGTCTCAGGTAACTTTTTTTTTGCTGGAAGCACCCACGTCTCAAAACTTCGTGCCTCCTTTTAGTTCTGCAAGTTCTCACTTCCTCTAATTTCAGCACCATCTGCAGTTTGCAGGTGTCCTGCATCCTATTTGCTGCTCTCTCAGATATGGATTTGAAAGAAAGTTGATAAAGGGACAATCAAATAACAGTGGCCAAAAGGAAACACAAGCAGTTTACAGAATATTTAATTGTGATTAGAGAATAACTTCAATAGCTGGTGGTAATAATAGGAAGCCAAATTAATTTGTACAATCAATTGCAACTTGTTCTCTTTTTGAGCTCTAAATGTGGAAGCTTCTCTAGTCTACAGGTTATCAGCAACTAGGGTTGCCAGGTTCTTGGCCTGATCCTGATCCTGTATCTTTAGGAGAAGAGAAAGTAAGCCAAGTGCAGGTGTTCTTGCAACATTGTAATGAGAAAAACCACAAGGTGGAATTCTTTCTTCCCCCTGCACAACTTTTAAAGATACAGAAGACCTCTTGCTTGTCATGCCCGGCTTCCAAGAGGTCTTCTGTATCTTTAAAAGTTGTGCAGGGGGAAGACAAAATTCCACCTTGTGGTTTTTCTCATTACAGTGTTGCAAGAACACCTGCACTTGCCTGACTTTCTCTTCTCCTAAAGATACAGGATCAGTCTCAGGCCAAGAACCTGGCAACCCTATCAGCAACTGAACTTACCCAGCCTACCTCAGAAATGACAATGTACTGGCCTCACACTTGAGTTCTGCTGGATAAAATCCTAGCTAACCTCAAGAGGATGAGACGATTAGCAGAAATATAGGGGCTGTGTTATTCATACATCGTCCACTACATGTACATAAAGGCAGAAATTATTTAGAGAGAGGAAAATGCTTAAAGGCAGAAATTCTTCAGGTGAAGCTTCTTCAGGACATAGATGTAGTAATGGAAGATGTGTTACTGCTTATCTTTCTGTTTGTCATATTCAAGACCCAAACCAGAAGAAAAAAAATGTTGGCAGCCCGAACCTGCTTATATCTAAAGATTTTGCTCCTGAACTTTCTTGATTGCTCACTTATGTGAAATTCCAGTACAGTAACAGAACTGTTAAAGGACTACTCGGGAATAAATGCATAATTGGCAAAGGCAACCTGCTGAGCCTGGAGATTCTCCTCCTAAGCCAACTTTTGGGGCATATATAAATTTATATTGGATTTATGCCACATTCGCTGCAACCCCATAGAATCTTGGGAGTTGCAGTTTTGTGAGGGTGCCACGAATGATATTTTAGAGATTGCAGCCCCATCGCTAAACTACAGTTCCTGGGGTTCCCTTGAGGAGAGGGAATGATGGTTAAATGACCCAGGCAGAAGTGTATATTTACTCTTAGCCTGCTCCAGTTTCCATCTTTGGCTCAGGAGTGCCTTCAGCTTTTTCTTCCTTCCCTACCTTCCAATGTTTCACAGGTGAAAACAGGACCATGCTTGTGGTGTTCCCTATTCTCATGCTGAGGGTTACTACCCAGGCTCTCTTCCCATTGCATATTGCAGAGGTAGGGTGCAAGGTATAAAGAGGACAGGGGGCTCTTGCACCTTTAGCAGTTGTGAAGAAGGGGGAATTTCAGCAGGTGTAGCTTGTCATACAAGCTTGAAATGCCATCTTCTACAAAACTACTGAGGGTGTACCCGCTTGCCCTCACTTGTCTACCCTCTACAGAAGGCTCTGTTTATTCTGTCTGTCCGTGCATTCTGTAGTGTTATTTTATCTATTTTACTCAATATATGAGTCACCTAACAAACAAAATTCTCCAGGCAGCATGCATAGGAAAACAGACAAAATTAAAACAAACTATGCAACAATTCAGTAATACCATAAAATCAAACAACAACCACAACCCAGTTTTAGATAGAATCCAGCCAAGTGTGCCCTGAAATGTTTCAAAAACCAAGAAGGGTCATGATATGGTGGGAAAGCATAAATGTCCAACAATACATTCTCAAAAGTTCAGAATGAGCCTCATCAGCATGTGAAACGGGAGGCTGTACATTAAATGGAACTTAAGCTCATGAGATATGCCCATTCCCATCCACCCAGAGTTTTGATTTCTAGGGGTCCCAAGGAGGCCCCTGAACCCTGGACGATGGGAACTCTCACAATAGCATGGTTTCAACAAGGCCTTTCCCAAAGGCAAAACGAGGGCAGTGCTTTACCTGAGACAAGTTCATAAAGATAGGAACTGTCCCTGGCAGTTGAGTCTGGTGGTCCCAATGTCATTGGGGCAGTGAATCCGTTCCGGGTGTTAGTCCAAACTTTCAAGGAGTTGAGCTCCTTGAAAGTTTGGACTAAAACCCGGAGCGGATTCACTGCCCCGCTGACATTGGAGCCCCCAGTCTCCACAGGTCCCTGGAAGAGAGTGGCTGTTGGTGCACATGTCCTTCTCAGTTTGCAAGACCTGGAATACCTCTTTCCCCTGGGTTTCCTTTCTTCCCCTGCACAGTAAGCAGGGATGGCGGAGGAGCATTTTTGTGACCCCTGCTCCTTTGCCATTCCAGAGCAGCCTGACAGAGAAGTATTCCCTCCTCTTTATCTCTACACCAGGACAATCTTTGGCTCCTGGATTTCTGTGTGCCAGGTTGCGAGTAAAGGCTAAAGTTCAGCGGGTGTAGCTATCCAGCATGGAGACAGAGTGGTGGGGACAGCTTCGCTGACTGATTTTCTGCCAGCTAGACTATTGCTAATGGTGCATAAGCTCTGCAAGAAAAAATGTGGCTAGTCTGCCCCACGTCCCTCCAATAGGTGGATCTAGACTCCAGCTATCTAAAAGGCTACCCTGCTAACTCATCCCTGACAGAGCCTTACTCCCACCATTACCTCCTTGTCTAATCTGTTATACCTGCCTTTCCCAACCTTTCGGTCCCCAGATGTTGCTGGACTACCATTCCCATCGTCCCTGACCATTGCCCATGCTGGTTAGGGCTGATGGGAGTTTAGTCCAACAACATCTAGGGACCCAAAGATTGGGAAAGGCAGTGTTATACTACAGGGGAAGGGCCATAGCTCAGTGGAAGAGCATCCGCCTTGCATGCAGAAGGTCCCAGGTTCAATCCCTGGCATGTCCAGGTAAGGCTGGGGAAGTCTCCTGTCTGAAATCCTGGCGAGCTGCTGCCAGCCACTGTAGAGATAGTGCTGAGCTAGCCAGACCAATGGTCTGATTCAGTACAAGATAGCTTCCTATGTACACTCTCCTTACAAAAATGGGGGACAGAAATAGCATAGCTGATCATTTCACCCCATACCAACTCCTTTCATCTGAAGCCTCCACTGCATAAAGCTTCACCTGAGGATTTCTGCAGCCTGAGCTTGCTGTCAAAGGCACAAGGTTGCATCCAACCGGATCCTACTCAAAAAGTCGACCCATTGAATTTAATGGACCTAAGCGAGTCATGGCCCTTAACTTTAATGGGCCTCCTCTGAGTAGAGCTGGCTGCCCATGGGACTTGGTGAGGCTGTTCCTCACCCCCTCCGGTCAGTTAGCAACCCTAGACAGAATCCAGGAGCTCTGCTAGCAATCCGTCTGCTCCAGCTTTCTGAAACGCATCTGCCCTAAAACCCACTGTTCTCCAAAACTAGAGACGAGCCCTCTGAATCTTGGTTGCATGCGCTTTCCACTCTGTAACCCAGGAACCCTCACCTGGCTAGGGAGAGAACCCAAACACTCTGGTACTCAGCACACCTCTATCTTCCCTTCCTCAGCCAGCGCTGAGGACCAAACTCAGGAGACCTAGCTCTCACCATCCCCAGCTTGAAACCACTAGACATCACTCTCCTTCTAACCCTGGGACTCCATGCTTGGTTTAATCTGTGATGCTCTTCTCCCACCTCCCAGGAGCCTCCCTGGGCTTCCCCTGCTCCCTCTCGCAAGGGCACCAGATCCCACTTTCCTGCTTCTCTAAACCGCTCCATTACACTTCCCTCCTGCAGCTGGATAGAGAACCCAGAAAGCCATCTTTGAGTGGTTCTCCGGAAGCTCTTCCTGAGAATTGCAGTGCATCCCCTACCAGGAGTTCTGGCTGTAGACCTGTGTCCCAGCTTGCTCAGCCCCGCTCATTGGTTATAGTCCCTTTCAGACAGAATCCTACCTGCTTCAACCCTTGCACCTAGCAAAGCTTGGGGAGGGGGGGATGTCTTCCTGCTCTCAAAAACCTGGGATCCTCAAAGCCACTTGCTTTCTAACCCTCTTGGCTCCTTTTCTGTGCTTGCTGCTTCAGGCCTCCCTCAGATACGAAGCCCCAAAGCTACGCATGGCAGCTGGAGCACCAGGCACGGGGCAGGCTTTCGGGCAGCCCTGTGTCTCCGCACCAACATCCTGAATCTTGCTCTCTGACGGCTTCCCTGAAGCCAGTTGCAGCTGGAAGGCAAGCAGGTCCCCAGCTGAGCGTCAGCCCTGGAGCAGGCTTTGGTAGCCCACTTGACCACTAGACTGCTTCCCTGAGGACTGTTGCTTACCTAGGAACTGAGGGATACCCCAGGCTGAGCATAACCCCCTTGTTCATCCAGGCCCCATGAAGCCTGGCTGCTCATCGGGATGGTCAGGAATCTCCCAGTGGAGTAACAGTCTTGGAGCAAACGTTCAGATAGCAGCCGCGCCTGCCTACCAGCTTCCTCAAAGCTTTGCTACATCATCGGAGGGGTCAGGAATCTCTCGTTTTAACCTCCAAGCTCTAGGCCAGCTACCCCGCCCCCGGGCTGGCTGCTCCCTGACAGATTCCTTGAGGCCTGCTGTTGGCTCAGGTAGGCTACAGCCCTCTCAGCTTAACACAAGGCTTGGCGATATTTCCTGGCTTCCCACTGCTTCTTCCAAAGCCTGCTCCTGATCTGGGAGACCAAGAGCCTCACAGCTGAGCAGTAGGCATGGGGCAGCCTTTGGGGCAGCCCTGTCTCTGTCCCCCAGCTTCCTGAAGCCAGCTGATCACCTGGGAAGGTCAGGAATCTCCCAGTTGAGCATAAGGCTTTGGGCAAGCTTTCGGGTAGCTCCCCTGCACCCTTCCAGCTGCTCATCTGGCAAGTCAGAGATCCCCCAGCTGAGCACTTAGCTGGGGCAGACTTTCAGCTGCCCTCCCCACTCCTCCTTCCCAGACGAACATGAGGCTTCAGTCTGGCAAGGCAGGAAGCTCCCAGCTGAGTTTCATGCTAGAGGAAGCTCACAGGCAGCCCTCTTGTCCCCCACCAGCTTCCTTGAAGTCTGATAGGCCAAGTATCTCCCAGCTGACCATCAGGCTTGTGGCAGGCATTGGGGCAGGCATCCAGGCAGCCCACCCCATCTCTTATGAAGCCTAATACTCAGCTGGGTGGTCAAGAACCTCCCAGTTGAGCATCAGGCTTGGGGCAGGCAACCAGGCAAGCATCTGGGCAGCCTGCCGCCCCCGCACCAGCTTTTGTGAATCTTAACACTTATCTAGGTAGTCTAACAAAGAATTCTCAGCTGAGCATCAGGCTTGGGGAAGACTTTCAGGTAGCCCCGTGGCTTCCCACTAGCTTCCTGAAGCCTGCTGAGCATCTGGGAGGGTTAGGAATCTCCCATTTGAGCATCAGGTGTGAGGCAAGCATATAGCTCCCCCCATTCCCAGCTGCTCCCCACCAGCTTATGCGAAGGTGGTCAAGAATATCCCAGTCAAGTATCAGGGGTGGGGCAAGCATCAAGAGAGCCCTCCCCACCCCCCGGCTGCTCCTCACCAGCTTATGTGAAGCCTAATGTTCAGTTGGGTGGTCAGGAGCCTCCCAGCTGAGCATCAGGCATGGGGCAGACTTCCATGTAGCCCTGTGGCTTCCCACCAGCTTTCTGAAGCCTGTTGAGGGTTCGGAATTTCTCATCAGGGCTTGGGGCAGGCATACAGGTAGCCCCCCCCCCAGCAGCTTATGGGAAGGCTTAAAGTTGGCTAGGTGGTAGAGAAGCTCGCAGTTCAGCACCAGGCTTGGACAGGTATCCAGGCAGCCCTACTCCCTGGCTGCTTCCCAGCACCTGTAAAACCTAACACTCCAGGCTGGCTTCAGATTTCCTATTTGCCCCAGGATCGACTTCCTTGAACCCTGACACTGAACTAGGTACTAGGGAATCTCCCAGCAGACCATCAGGGGGCACAGAGCTGCAGGTAGCCTCCTTGTTCCCCTCCAGGGCTCACAAAGCCTGGTGCTCATCCAGGAAGCCAGGGCTCCCCCAGCTGAGCATCAGACGGATTTTACAACTCCACCCCCCCGTGCCCCTCCAGCTGGTTTCAAGCCTAACACTCAGCTGGGTGGATATCAGGCTTGGGGCTTTCAGATAGCTCTCTTTCTTTCCCCACCCTGCTTCCCTCAAGCCTAACACTCTTTTGAGAAAGCAGGCGTCTCCCAAGTGAGCATTAGGCTTGGAGCAAGCTTTCAGGCAGCTTCTCACCCCACCTAAAAGCCTACTGCTCTTCTGTAGGGTCAGAAACTTCACAGCTGAGCGTCTGCTGGGGTAGACTTTCAGCCGTGCCAGTTTCCTTGAAGCCCAACCCAACGGTCATCTGGGAAGCCCAGATCTGAGCAAGCTTTTAGGGAGCCCTCTTGTCCCCCACCTGCTTCTTTGAAGCCTAACGTTCCTCACAGAGGGCAGGCGCTTCACCAGGGAGTACTACACTTGGGGCAAGCTCTCAGGTAGCCCCTGCACTTGCCCTCCTGCTTCCTAGCTGAACGTTTAGCCGGGAGGCAAGAAGGTAGCAGGCAGGTTGCCCAGCTGGGAAATAAGGTAGCATCCAGTTGAGGAGAAGTTAGCCAGGAGCCCTGGGGCTCTTCTCACCTACTTCATTTCGGCTTCTCTCCCAGCTGAGTGGCAGGGAGCTTCCCAGCTGAACAGGGCGCTCAGGGGAAGGTTCACATGCGTGCGTTGCCTTTGCTGCAGCCTGGCATTCGGCTCAGAAAAGAGGAGCTGAAACAGAGCTTCTGGAAGGTTGACCAGTCGCTCTGTGTCCATCTCCTTGGAGCCCTCAGCTGAGAGAGTCAGCCGAGGGCTGGGCTGCAGAGAAGTGGGAGGAACCCAGCAAAGCTGTCTTGCAAAGGTCAGGGAGGAAGAGCTTTCCCTGGGGAAGGGCCATAGCTCAGTGGCAGAGCGTCTGCCTTGCATGCAGAAGGTCCCAGCTTCAATCCTTGGCATCTCGAGGAAGGGCTGGGAGAGACTCCCATCCAAAACCCTGGGGAGCCACTGCCAATCAGTGTAGACCAGCCTTTCCCAACTAGTGGGCCACCAGCTGATGTTGGACCACAACTCCCATCAGCCTTGGCCAGCATTACCAATGCTCAGGAAAGATGTGAATTGTGGTCCAACAACATCTGGTGGCCCACTAGTTGGAAAGGCTGGTGTAGACAGTACTCAGCTCGATGGACCAACGGTCTGACTCAGGAGAAGGCACCTTCCTATGTTCCAAACCTGCTCCAGGCATGACATGAAGCAAGCCCCATTTACTGGAAGACGGTCTCAAGCAAGCCTTACAATTCAACATCAGCTAGGAAGCCTGAGTGTCAATATTAGGGTCTTGGATACAAATAAAAATAATTGTCCTCCAGCCCAGACATATTACCATTTACACCCTTCCTGGACAGACTCTTCTTCAGGCTTTCTATGTTTCTGCCTTCCCAGACCCAGAAAGTAAAGAACAAAACCTCTTTCACTCACCAAACCCAAGGCTGGAGATTGATTGGAGCAGACAGACATCTGCTGCCGTCCCACAGTCAGTTTCTCTTTGGGAGTCTTTTCTGTTGCAATGAGGCCTTCAGAGTTTTCCCTTCGCTATGTTCTTAAGAAGGGCCTTAAAAAAGAACTTTGCTGTTTAGTGGCATCCTGAGAGCAGGCGTGAAGATGTGAAGAAAAGGTGTGAAAAAAACATCACCAGTGAGGTCCAAGGGATATAATTGGCAGCCTAGAGGTGTGAAACGCATTCAGCCGCACAAAAACTTCCCCTTTTTTCCACCTTGTTTACGTCTTTGCAAAATCCAAAAATCCCAATGCTGAGAAAAAGAAAGGCTATATGAAATACCCGAGTTGGGGTTAATCTGGCCGGCAAAAACACAGACCATTTATTTATTTATTTATTATTCAATTTATCTCCTGTCCTTCCTCCCAGCAGGAGCCCAGGGCGGCAAACAGAAACGCTAAAAACACTTTAAAACATCATAAAAACAGACCTTAAAATACATTGAAACAAAACAACGTTAAAAACATTTTTTTAAAAAAGCTTTAAAAACATTATTTTTTTAAAAAAGGGTTAAAACATATTAAAGAAGACATATTAAAAGCAATTATAACACAGACACAGACTGGGATACGTCTCAACTTAAAAGGCTTGTTGAAAGAGGAGAGTCTTCAAAAGGGGCCAAAAAGATAGCAGAGATGGTGCCTGCCTAATATTCAAGGGGAGGAAATTCCTCAGGGTAGGTGCCGCCACACCAAAGGTCCGTTTCCTATATTGTGCAGAACGGACCTCCTGATAAGATGGTATCTGCAGGAGGCCCTCACCTGCAGAGCGCAGTGATCGACTGGGTATATAAGGGGTAAGACGCTCTTTCAGGTATCCTGGTCCTGAGCTGTATAGGGCTTGTTTTAATTTACTTACTTGCACAGTAATGAATTAGTTAATTAAACTTAACAGGGTGTTTTGTGTGTGTGTCCAGGAGCACTCAAGGTGATGTATATAAATATCAAGGATTCCAGAGTCTTAAACTAACTGAGGATGCAATCCTATGTGCTCTTTAGGCTGCAGTCCTAACCTCACCTTGAGTTCACTTTACTCACCACTGAGTTCAACATCCCACTGAACTCTATCAGTCACTATAAGCCATGATAGTTATGATGTGCCTGCACTGTTGGAGGCTCTATGGGTCTGAATTAGGGTTGCCAGGTTCTTGGCCTGAGACTGATCCTGTATCTTTAGGAGAAGAGGAAGTCAGCCAAGTGCAGGTGTTCTTGCAACCCTGTAATGGGAAAAACCACAAGGTGGAATTCTCCCTTCCCTCTGCACAACTATTAAAGATACAGAAGACCTATTGGTTGCCAGGCCCACACTCCAAGAGGTCTTCTGCATCTTTAAAAGTTGTGCCAGGGGGAAGGGAGAATTCCACCTTGTGCTTTTAGCAGGTAGGGAGAGCTTTTATGCTCCGGTCCTGCTTGTGGACTTTGCATGGGCATCTCATTGGCCACTATTGAGGGGTATGATATTGTTATTATTTATTTCATTTATTTATTTATTTATTTATTAAGTTTATACCCAGCTTTATGGCCCAAAGGTCCTCAAGGTGGCTTACAAAAAACGTGAACATAATACATTCATTAAACCATAATACATCAATAAAATAATACAGTTCTCAAAATTAAATAAAAATAATATAATACAACTATATAATAATATAATACGATACAAAATAATATAATACAACTACACAAAACAATTACAACAAGGAATCTTCCAAGCATAAGGGTAGCACTGTTTAACTCAGGCTTGAATGCCACTCTAGGCCTCACCTTCAGCTGCCCCTCATTTCTTGTTATCAGCCATTTTTTAAAATCACATTTCATTCCTGCAAATGATTTTCAATTCTTACTTCATACAGCTGATAAATAAAACCACAAGGGCAATATATCTATAAGTGGCATTCAATGATGTCTGCCTACTTGCACATTGGAAATCTGCTTGTGCAACAGGTATTCCCATTTCTCATCTCCTCCCTACAGTCCCCTGTCTATCCCCCCAAATCTGCACCAGAGGGTCCCCTTACCCTCCAGAGCAGATTTTGAGTATACACCGGGGGGGGGGGAGAAGAAGAAGCCCTGTTGTGTGTGAGCGGGTGTCTGTTGGTGCCACACTGAATCTGACCCAATGTCAATACATCCTGCCTTTCAATTTATAGACAAATATACAAGGCAGATGGCTGAGGGCAGGCTGAAGTTGGTGGGGCAGTGCCCAGCCTCAGCTGTGTGCATTAGTTCTAGGTGTGCTTACACTGTGAGTGCCACATTCTCCTGAATGAAGCGTACAGTGTTCGAGGATTGGGATATTTGCAGGGAGAACAAAATGCTTATTTACAAAGCAATTGTACTACTGACCTTACTGTACGCCTGTGAGACATGGACCATCTATAAATGCCATTACCAACTTCTTGAAAGATTCCAGCAATGCGGTCTCCGGAAAATTCTGCAAATTACTTGGGAAGATAGGCCAACTAATGTTAGCGTATTTGAAAAAACCAAGGACCACCAGTGTTGAAACAATGATCCTCCAACATCAACTTTGCTGGACCAGCCATGTTGTTTGAATGCCTGATCACCATCTTCCAAAGCAGATACTTTACTCCCAACTTAAGGATGGAAAATATGAGCAGCGAGAAGTGGGAAGCTTTGGCCCATGAGTGTCCCAATTGGAAGTCGGCCATTATCAGAGGAGCTATGGACTTTGAAGAAGCACGAGTACAGGGCGAAAGGGACAAATGAGATAAGCGGAAGGCACATCAAGCAAACCCTCATCATGACCATCTTCCATCTGGAAAACCATGTCCTCACTGTGGGAGGCTGTGTAGATCCAGAATTGGCCTCCACAGTCACTTATGGACCCAATGTTAAAGACCTTACCCTGGAGGACAATCTTACTTGACCACGAGTGATCACCAGTGAATGAATGAATGCTTACTTGCACACCTCACTTAGTGTCAAACTCACCATTATGGAGGCAGCAATGTTTATTTGGTCACTACTCTATCCTGTTTATGTCTAAAATAGAAGCTAGCTAGGTTGGATCTACATCTTGGGTCCCTAGGAGTACATGGATGAATGTATCAGAACTTTTATCTGGTATTAAACCTGGCTGGGAGAGAAGTGATTGAACCAACAGAGTGGGGCTCGCTCTACCTCCCTTCACTTTTGCCAAGTGTGGAGAACCTTTGGTCCTCCAGCTGTTGCTGAACTACAACTGCCACCATCCTTTACCATTTGCCATGTTTGCTGGGGCTGATGGGAGTTGCAGTTCAGCAGCATCTAGGGGTCAAAGGTTTTGCATACCTTATGCAATACTTTTGATGTAAAAAAGTAGGCTCACCATCTCTTATTATAAATGTGAACAGGGCCGATGTGAGGAATGACTAGCATGATCTAGCATGGTCATTATAAATGAACTTCTATGGACCTAGAGACTTCTACAGAACTTGCTGAGGAAGCCATTATGGCTTCCTCAGCAAACTAAAAACAATGAGAGAAGCACTCCAAAGAATGCTAAAAAAGAAACCTTTTCTTAAAAGTGCCATTTCCTGAGATTTATCCTTGCAGTGCTAGATAGACAGTATCTGTGTGAGCTGCGTCTGCCAGTTCACAGAAACTGAATAAGATTTCTCTTGAAGAAGGAACCCAGGGTTCTGAAACCTATAGAGCGGTAATAAATCTCAGTATGTAGTTGGCACTTTTGAGAACAAGTTTCTCTTTTTATATTCTTCACCTTCCTCAACAATCAATATCAAGGGTGGAGATCCTTTGATCTTTGGGCTTAATTAGGCCTGACGTAGGTCCCAATTTGGTCTTCAATCACACCTACCTACCTCACACCTAGGGTTGCCAGGTTCCTGGCCTGAGACTGATCCTGTATCTTTAGGAGAAGAGAAAGTCAGCCAAGTGCAGGTGTTCTGGCAACACTGTAATGGGAAAAACCACAAGGTGGAATTCTCCCTTCCCCCTGCACAACTTTTAAAGATACAGAAGACCTCTTGTAGGCTGGGCCTGGAAATCAAAAGGTTTTCTGTATCTTTGAAAGTTGTGCAGGGGGAAGGAAGAATTCCACCTTGTGGTTTTCCCCATTACAGTGTTGCAAGAACACCTGCACTTGGCTGACTTTCTCTTCTCCTAAAGATATAGGATCAGTCTTAGGCCAGGAACCTGGCAACCCTACTCACACCTGACTTCATGTGTGATGTCAGGTGTGAGGCAGGTAAGGACATGGTTCCAAAGGAACAGTTGGGAGCTTAAAGTGAGCTCCCAATTGTCACTTTGCATATGGGGCTTGTATCAATCAGGTGATCAACACTGATAGTGAGCCTCCCTGGGACTGGCTGCACTAGGGGGTTCCTCATTAGGATCCAACTGTGCCTGCAAATGGACTTCAAAGGGGGTTGCTGTAACTGCTGATCAGCTGGTTGGTGGATCCAGTGAGCCCTTTTGAAGATGTCATTTGATTTCATAATGACACCAGATGAGCGACTCTGCCTATCTGTCAAAGTTAGCCTGCGGGGTGGGGCGGGGGAGAGAAGGATATAGCTTTCCAGCCAGTTCCACTTCCCATCTCTGTTCAACATATCGCCCAGAAGTTCAGCCAGGAACAGTGACCAGAAATCAGGGATGGTCTCTGATAAATTAGGACTGTTGGAGTATAGAGTGCAGATGGAGACTTAGTTGAATCAGTCGATTCATTGGGTTCCTCCCTGCTCTCTAATTCCAACACTTAGGGTGGCTTTCAAGGGGTGTTTGTAGGACATGAATTGTCACCTATGTATCTTTCCCAAATTCTCATGCGCCAAATTTTCCTACAAAGATAAATGGTGCAAAAAGTGTCACCTGCTACTTTTTTGAGAGTTGTGGTGTCCCTCAAGGCATAGAGCACAGTAGGAAAAAGTAGTTTTGGGGTCTCTTGAGATGGCACCTTAAAAATGTAGAAATTCTGCTAAATGACATGTGGTTGTTAATCATTCTGCAAAAGATCTCCCCGGCAGTTGATAATCTTGTTCAACAGAGTCCCCCCTGATTTAATTTATTACTTATTATTTCCAGGGCAAGAATAATGGGATTAATTTCACTGAGGCTGAACTGCAGGGCACACATTCCATCTCCTGATCTTTGCTGCTGATGGCAATATAGCTAAGCACCAAGAGTCGGTATCAACATTTGGCTAAGTCATCCCAAGAACAGATGTGTCCTGTTTATGCAAGCGACTCTGGCCAGGTGTGTGATTCCACTTTGAGCTAAAGGCTAGTGCTGATAGTCAGATAGAGATGGGCAGATGTTATGCATGGGACTTTGAATAGAAACTCATTTCCTTATGTGCTGTGACTCAGCTACAAGTGTCAAAGAGTGCATTTGATATGGGAAACCAAAGTGAATAGCAAACTGGTAATGGCTCCCCTCCCCCTTTTTTAAATGAGAGCTTCTCACTGAGTTTTCAGTTTCTTGGCGAAAATTATTCATTTTTGTATAAATGCCTACTTAACTTTTTGGAGGCACCATGACATTGTGAACGAAAGAGAGGTTGACATATATCCGCTTCCAGTATGGAAAACTGAAACACAGCTTATTCCTGGGGTGTATAATACCTATAGCAGGGGTAGGGAAACTTTTTTAGCCTGAGGGCCACATTCCTCTTTGAGCAACTTTATGGGGGCCACATGTCAGAGGCAAAAGTGGGAAGGGCAATGAATAGATATTTCATTTCGGAATGAATTGAAGGGTGTTTCCTGAATAAATGGAAATCATTTTTGCCTCTGGCTGCAATTTGGGATTCCCTCATAACGACACAGGTTGCAACTCTAAGGTAACAAGAAGCAGTAACAGTAACAATAAGTAAGGTAATACTTTCATGAAAAATGTATGTTTATTATACGACAGCAGTAAAGACAGACATTCGGGTTGGTATATGTTGTGCAATATCCTCTGTTGTACTCAGAATTGAAATGGTATTATCTTCTTCATGGCTTTAGAATATTATTAATATATTAATATTGTTATTTTGATTTATTATCTGCTCTTCACCCTAAGATCCAGGGCAGGTCACAACGATTTAAAACACAACATTAATACAGTTTAAAACAAATTACAACCACAAGAATTGGGTGAGTCCTAAAAATCTATATCTCAAGTGTCAAAGGCCAGAGTAAAGAGGTGTGTCTTTGGTGTAAGACGAAAACTGTACAATGAGGGTGCCAGGCACACCTCTGTGAGGAGAGAATTCCACAACTTAGGGGCTCCCACAGAGAATGCCCTCTCCTGGGCCACCCCCTCCAAACTTCTGAGGGTGGTAGAACTACCAAGAGGGCTCCTTCTGGCGATCTTGATGGCTGAGAGGGTCTGTAGAAGGGAGGTGTGGTCTTTCAGATATTTGGGGTCTAAGTCATTTAAGGCTTTATACCGCATGGACACCTTGAATTGGACCCAGAAATGAACTGGCAACCAATGAAGCTGTTTTAAAGCAGGGTTTATATGAAATCTAAATGGAACCCCTAATATGGCTGTTGCATTTTGGACCAGCTGAAGTTTCCAAGTTGTCTTCAAGGGCAGACTAGGTAAACAACAATAGCTAACAAGAAAGGTGACCACTACAGAGTCACAGCAAAATGTATATGCGCAACTACATTCTGAAGAAAAGCAAAATTGTAGCACAGATGCTTGATCAACAACTGACCCAATTTGGTCAGTCCAAATGGAATACTAAGAGCAAAATCCTATTCACGTCTAATGATATATAAGCCCCACTCAGTTTGATAGGGTTTATTCTCAGATACTGTGTGTGTTATGGGATTGTATTTTTAAGGCCACGATGACACAAATGCAGTCTGCCCAGTCAACCTTCCCACTGAAGAGGATGGAGAAATCGAAGTCCTTGATTTTGTTGGTAACAAAAGAAACTGAAGGAATATACAGTCTTTTATTTTAGGCAACTCATTGCCCATCTTCAGATGCCCTCTCACTTTGTTATTTCACCTGGAATTGGGAAACAACCATAATTTAGGTTTCCATGAAAGAAAAATATGTTGCACAACCCCCCGTCGTAAGCAACCTGTTGTTCTGTTTCGCTGCCATCATTTAGTGATGTAATAATGCTGTCTTCCAACTGAATGGGGAGTTTTTTTTGTAGGGCAGATACAATGGTTTGTGGTTCCAGCAAAACTGGAACCGACAGGGCCCATCTACATCATTCACAATCAGAGAGTTGGATATGCACAGGGCCTGTTGGATCTCCATGAGATGGCTGGAATAAAATGTCCACACAGTGTGTGTGTGGGAAGTCTTTATCCATGCCCCCAATATTTAATCTGCATCTCTGAAAAATAATCCCTTGTTTACATGGAGCACGTATATAGCTTATATAAACATAATGGTTTGCAAAATATTGTCTTTTCCAGAATTGTGACTTGGCCCACCACATAAAGACCACTTAAACTGCACGTAGCTTTTTGGTTCCCCTCATTTCTTTCTTATCCTGCCTGCTACAAGTGAACTACTCGTGAGCCTCAGCTTACAAAGCATGATGAAGGACATTGTTCTTTCAGCTCTCTCTAGGCTGTCCCATGTATTTTACCTTGAAGGCAGTCACGGTGGCACTGTAGAACAGGCTCACGAGGAAAAGGATGATGAAAGTGGAAAGGATTGATGAGATGTTTTGGAGTTCTTCATAATCATCACTGTCCACAATCCCATCCATGAATGATAGATGGACGCCAGCTTCTTCTGGAGTTTAGAAAGATGGTGAAGTCTCAATAAAGTCAAATGACACAGAGGACAAGAGAGGGTTACACGAAGAGGGCAAGGAACAGAGAAGGGAATGGGGAAAAATACGTTGGGAGATATTGTAAATTCTGTTTCTAGACAGGCCAAAATCAAACCTCGATAATGCCATGTGATATGTGGAGCTGGGGAAAAAGCAGCTGATTTAGGGAAGGCATGGGAATGGTGGCATTTCTTAACATCGTCTCAAAGAAGGAGCAAAAACTTTCCATGTGCTGGACAGGGTTAAGAAATCAAATAAATAAATAAATAAATCTAGCATGCAGCCACCTCAAAGGGTTGAGCTCATGCTGATGAAACAATCGGATCCTTTAGGAGTTCTGCATGGCACAGCCTGCTTCCTGAAGGGGGTCTAGGAACCTACCCCCATACACAATGGCTCTCTCTTAACCATGTAGAGTCCTTTGGAACTTTGCAATAACTACCCTCCTGACTTGGATGGTTGACAGAACTGACAGGCCTCCTTGCAACTTCAAACATAGGCTGCCGTCATATAGAACCTACATTTCCCAGTGTAATATAGGCTGCTTTCACACATGGGGCTGATTGTGTTAGTTTAACGGATTAAAACAGTAGTGCTCCTATCCCAATTTCTAAAATTCCTTTCACGCTCAGTACCTTTTGTATTAAGGAACAGCAGCTTTTTCAGCCGATGTACTGGCATTTTGCGCAACTGTCTTTCACATTGCTTGTTTTCATCCATCACTCATTATACACATGCCCACTGTCCCCACTGCGTAGAAAGTCTAAGATCTTGTCCCATTGCCATGCAAGCCCTTTCCCTTTAGGAACTGACTTTTAAAATTATTTTAGTTGGATCGACACAGGGGTGTGTGTGGGAAATGCTGCTGTTATCTGCGCTGAAATACCAGTACAATTTTCGTCAGGCAACCCCCCCCAAAGGATGGGAATGCACTGCATGCTGGGATGCCTGTTACGTGAGCAGCTACAGCTAGCGAAAAACTCCTGCGATTTTCCAGGTTCCCAGCCTTGCTAACAGATTATTTCTGGTATCATTTATTACAGAAATTTGTGCTAAACTCCCACTACATTCCACTAGAATTCCGGAACTAGCTTGTGCATCGTGTGAAAGACCAAATATAATGCACAAATTAGCAGGTAAGAAATCATCAGAATAACGGAATAAAGTGCAGTCTGAAAGCAGCCATAGTTTTTTGGAACAATGAATGTACAGTAACAGCGAAATATGCTCTGCAATGAGAGGAGGAGGAGATGTGATGTATTTACGGAAGCTTATCTTGTGAGCCACACCTGGGTTTCTTTTGGAATTTTCTAGCCAATGTCCTGACTCAGAGTATGGATGTCCATCTTCTCAAAATAATGAGTGCTTTAGCATTCTGTGTGGTACTTATGGATCTAAAAAGTGCCTTACAATGAGTATCTCAGTTGTTGCCAGTAATGTAGGTCTGTTAGAATGACAGACAATGTGTCTTGCTGAAAGCCACTCAATGCAACTTGTGATTGAGCAGAAGGCTGAACCTGGGACTGCTGCTCTTAAATTCACAACTCTGTCTGCTGTAACATATTGGCGGGGCTTACACTGTGCATGTGTGTACACATACCAACCTTTCCTTCTGCTGATCCCTTTTAGAATTTATCCCTAGTAATAAGCATATTCAATCTAAACCTTTGTTTATCAGAAGGTGGGTTTAGTGCAGCAGAACGAACGACTGCAGGTAGGTTTAGGCAAACAGCGCACACTCTACAAGAGAAGGCGTTTCCTACTCCAGGAGCGCAATCCAGTTTAACCTGACTCCATATATGAAAGGAAGCTGAGTGTGAACAAAACCCATCCACTGAGTCTTCCCAAAGGAAATTGCTTTGTGCTGCAACTCAACGCCAATCGACACTGAAGTAATCAAGGAACGCTCCGGGGCTTTTACATTCTGCTGTTGGGCTGAGGTGCTGCTTAGTTACTCCTCTGCCTTCTACAATTTGCCATTTCCAAGGAGGAGGGGAAAATGATTCTGAATGGGAAGGACAACTGTTGTACTTTCACTGAATATGAATGAATCGAGTGGTCTAGTTTTATCCTAGTTGCGCATTCCTCACTGTGATCTGGGAGACAAAGAAGGAGATGTGGCAGATGATGACCTATGTCACCAAACAGGGACTTGTTCCCAGCCTTCCTTCTTTTCATAGCTCCTGCAAGAGTAGAGGCAACTGCAATGAAATATTTCTTGAGACTTTTTTCTAAATGTAGTGTCATTGCTATTCCATGATTGTGCATTCCTGGGCAAGCATCTGCCAAGGTTTTCTCTTTTTTGGAGGGAGGGAGGGAGAAGTAACATTATATTCAATCTTAAGGAGGAGGATCAGAGCAGCAGTACTTCTAGGCCCCTCCCATATTTTCTGTGATCCTGTGAATGACGACTGCTCTTCATAAGGATGGGGAAAGATTTGTTCTAGCCGATTAAAGACCAGATGTGTGTAGGAGTGTTAATCACTCCAACAAATGGACATTTTTTAAATTTAGTCACATGGATTAAAGGAAATGGACTGCCTTCAAGTTGATCCTGACTTATGGCGACCCCATGAATAGGGATTTTATGGTAAGCGGTATTCAGAGGGGGTTTACCATCGCCTCCCTCTGAGGCTAGTCCTCCCCAGCTGCCTAGGGCCTGCTCAGCTTGCCACAGCTGCACAAGCCAGCCCCTTCCTTGTCCGCAACTGCAAGCTGGGGGGCAACTGGGCTCCTTGTGACTCTGCAGCTTGCCCACGGCTGCACAGGCGACAGGGCATGTAACCCTTGAGCCACTCACTGGGGGTGATCTTTAGCTGGCCCTTGACACCCAGGAGACACCAGTGGCAATTTGAACTCTCAGACTTTGGACTCCCAGCCAGGCTCTCCTCCCCACTGTGCTATACCAGCTATCACATGGATAGTCTCCCTTAAAACTAATAACAGCAAAAGCAACCATCACTTTTTTACTTGTTTAGATGACCGTTCATGTTAACAAATTTCTAGATTTTTTCATTATTATGAGCCTGATATGATTTCAGGAGGTTTTAAATGTTTTATTTCTCAAGTTTTGGGTTTACATCTCTGTACTGACAATCTTGGTTGCTAGAAATGTACTTGAGGTTTTGCAAAGAAACCCTGAAAATATCATGCACTGGAACATGGGAGACTACTCTGATGGCATCACTGACCCTGTTATCACACTGTGCATTTGCTCCTTGATGTGCATTGTGGTGAATCCAAATGGAAGGCTCTAGTGTGCTTGGAAGCGCTGCCTCGCTGTTGTTCATCTAAGTCATGATTTTTTATGCATATGCATGCTTTGTTTCTTCAGTCTTTGCTTTAACATGCAAGTCAAAAATAAAGTTACGATGGATCTGGTTGCTCAAAGATAAACCTGCGTATTTACAGAGATTGAAAATCACCACCTGTGCATGAAATATATAAATATTTATGTGTGCACCAGTGTGATGATATTAAAAGAATTCTCTTAAAAATGTTTCAGTGTGTTTTGCATGTTTCTGGAAATGTGTCCAGATTATCACTGCCATGTGGAAAAGATGCAGGTTGCTTCTGGAATCCAGACAAATGTTTATTGTGGGATGGATGTCCCTCATATATGCTGTTTATTTTGCTATGTTCACATAATGTCATTGGCATAAAAATGCCAGACTCTATTCCCACCTCCATTTTAATGCTGGGGAAAATCCATTAAATTAAAAAACACGCTGTTGCCAAAACCCATTAGCAATATCTGAATGACCTATTTAAATATTAAACCCCTGTTTGGAAGCACCTGCAATGTGTGTACAGATGGTTCTCTCTGAACAGCTATTAAAACTGTCCAAATGAAATATCATTTTGCTTATATAACACTTTTTCAAAGAGCCTTGCACGACATTTCATGAAACAGTCTCTGCACGGTCCTGAGTGACTTCCTTTGGCTCTTGAGGCCATGTGTCCAGCCAGTTTCCAATACGCACAGCAGCCGAGGGTGGGTAGGCGGGGAGTGGGAGTGGCAGTCATCTATCGAGGGTCTCTGGTCATCGCCAGACCCCCTCTCCACGAGACCAAGTTTGTTGACTGCATGTACTGGAGGTTGGGCCCAAAGGGCAGTTTAGGGATTTTACTTGTGTACCGCCCACCCCGCTGCACGACAGAATCCCTGACCGAGGTGCTTGAGCTGGTGCTTGAGAAAGCTCTCCCCCAACCTATTGGTTTTGGGAGACTTCAACGTGCATGCCGAGACAATCCTCACTGGAGCCCCTCGGGATTTCATGGAAACCATGACTTCATGGGAACTGCACCTTAGTAATGTAGGGCCCACCCATGTAGCTGGTCATGCTCTTGACCTTGTGTTTGTCTCGGGAGGGGAGGGAAGTACTCTGAAAATGGGGGCTGTTCTTTCTAACCCCGTGTCATGGTCAGATCACTATCTGGTGAATATGGACCTCTCAATGCCACACACCCTCCGCAGGGGACATGGACCTATTAGGATGGTCCGCCCCAGACGCCTGATGGAGCCTATAGGATTCCTGAATGCGCTGGGAGATTTGGAGCCTGCTGAAGACCGCCCGGTCGAAGCCCTGGTGATGGAGTGGAATGGGGAGATCACTTGGGCAGTAGACCAAGTGGCTCCGAAACGTCCTCTCCCCCTGAATAGAACTCAGATAGCTCCCTGGTATACACCATGGTTGTGAGGTCTGAGACAGGAGGTGAGACAACTAGAGCGCCGGTGGCGGAAATCTCGCTCTGAAGATGATCGGACACTGGTTAGAGCAGCAATAGCTGCCTACCAAGTGGCAACAAAGGCAACAAAGAGGGAATTCTTTGCTGCCTCTATTGCGTCTGCAGAGTGTTGTCCCAGGAGGTTGTTCCAAGTGGTCCGAAGCCTGACAAGATCAGCCACACAAGACCTTCTCTCGGTCCCACCAGTTAAAACAGCTAGACTGGTGCGGACCAGAGAGAGGTCATTTTCGATTGTGGCCCCCACCCTCTGGAACTCCCTTCCTTTAGACCTCCGCCATGCCCCCTCCTTGATGGCTTTCCGCCGATCCTTGAAGACCCGGCTGTTCAGGCAGGCCTATGGGGTGTCTGGGGTGGGTTAGTTTTTAAGCTGCTGATTACATATAAGAGTGGGTAGCTTAATTATTGAACATTGTTGTTATGGTTTTATATTGTATTTATCCTATTATTGTATGTCGCCTAGAGTGGCCGTTAATTCGGCCAGATAGGCGACTCAAAAATAAAATTTTATTATTATTATTATTTTATTATTATTATTATTATTATTAAGATGACATGTGGCACTTTACACCGAAACACCTTTGGATGACTCTAAATTACACAATGATGTTGGCCGCAGAAAATCCTTAAGAGGGGATATAACAAAATGTGGTCTCCTGGATTCCAAAAGTAATGATTCTCCATCCCAGAAATTATTGTGGGGTGTGTGTGTGTGTTTGTGCATGTGTAAGGAGACAAAAAATGGAAGATGAAGCCACAGGAGAAAAGCCCAAAGAAGTAGTAAAGAACAAGCATAGACAGGAGAACAAACTTAGTAGTTGCAACGCAAACACAGACATATAAAGCTGGTTATCTAAATCATTTGTCATCCTATTCCAGATCATAGTTAAGAAGATGCTGTGGGTGGAAGTGTCAAAGAAGCTTTATTTTCCATCAGATTCAAATGGGATAAGAGGTGTCATTCCATGCACTTCTGACTGAACATTAATATTAACCCTCATATCACAATTTTTAACCATAAGCCAGATTTGTCTCCTTCTGTTTTGAGAAACATTCTGTATCACAAACAATTTTTTACTGAAAAAAAGACATGAGCAGTTAATTCCACAACATTTTGGATGCATCATCCCTCTTTTCATGGAATGGCTAATAATGATGCAAGCGGAGACCCAGCAAAAGAAACAGATGCTGGTAGAATTAGGAAGATGTGAAAGTTGTGGAGGAGGAATTAAAACAATGGTTAGTAGCAAGTGTTGGCGGTGTCAGAGAGCACTAGGGAGACGTTGACAATTGTTGGTTTACCAGTATTCTTGTCAATGGTCTTCTGAGTCGTCTGGAAGGGCAACGTCTCATGCCCCACCAAGCAAGTAAAAGTACTGCCAGAACTCCAGTCTTGTTCATTGATGGTCAACGTGCTATAGGTATAATACAGCTCAGGTGTCTTGGACTCCTGCAGGGGTTTGTTCGTGAGGTATTTGGAAGCATCCACTGGCTTATCATTCTGGAGCCATTTGACAAAGATGTCACTAGGGTAGAACCTTTTCAGCAGGCAAGTGATGGTGGCTGTTTCCTGTAAAGCCAGTTGGTCCGAGGGCGGGGGAAGGATGTACACTTGTGGCGCAGAGGGGATACCATCTGGATGGTTAGAGGAAGAGGGATGAAGACAATATCAAAGACATGTTCCTTCCCCCCCCCCCCGCAGGGAATTCTTAACCATCTTGTTTCTTTGCTTCCTTAAACTCTGATCTCTTTCACATGTGTGGAGAGAGTCAGAAAGATGAGTAAGAAGAATGCTGGAAGCCTTTTAGGAAGTGAATTGGACAATGACAAAGATCTGACCAAACTGGAGTTTTGCTGCATTGACTTTCTAACCAGCCAGACCTGGATCTGGCTGTTATTAAATACTCTGATGACATGTGTGTGTGTGTGTGTGTGTGTGTGTGTGTGTGTGTGTGTGTGAGAGAGAGAGAGAGAGAGACTGACCTTTGCTGACAGAGTCATTCCCATTTAGCAAAGGTGGACAAGTGGACTGAACTCTTCATTGCTGAGATGGGCTGAGGATAGGGGGCTTCATCTACTCTAAGAGCAGCCCTATGCAACCTATGACCCATTATGTACAATAGCCACACCAGGAATTTTTGACAGCCCATTAGGCGCTCAACTGATGCTCTGCTTTTGTTGCTAGTCTGACACTTAGGCACATGGAAGGCCACTCAATATATAGCTGAGGTGGGCTGCCTTTGTTTTGCTGGGTTCAACTTGGCCCTAAAAGGAAGATGAGAATACAGTTTCTGTGCTACAGCAGAACATCATGGCCTGAAAAGTATTACCAATCAAGTGGTGGATGAAAAATAGAAGCTCATTGTTGAAATGTAGTTTTCTTTGGAGGTAGGAAACCCGGGTTCATATCCCTTGAAGCTCACACTGTTTGGCCTCAGTCAAGTCACTGTAACTGAGTTTGGTCTACCTCATTATGATATCAGTTCCAAAGCACTAAAAGGAATTATCAAAATATTGAGGAGGACTAAAGGAAGTACTCTTTGGGATGACAGCTTATTAGTACCAGCAGTTATTGAAGTATGAACATCTTTAGGTATGCCACATGCTAAGTGAGTAGGTATTAAATCATCCTTCCTCATCCTGTTACCCTGAAGATGTTTTGGGCCACAAAGCTCATCAGACCTGGCCAGCATGGCCAATAGTCACAGATGGTGGAACCTGGGTCCAGAATATCTGGAGGGCATTAAGTTGGGAAAGTCTGTGTAAAGTGATTGTGAGGGCAAAATAAAACTATTCTGAACATCCTGGAGTCTGCCAAACCTAGAGACCTGCTGAAATCAATGACAATGAAAGTTGAGTAAGGATGGAAAGTTCTCTCAATTTCAATTTTCTCAGTTTCTAATTTTTCCAGTCTTAAATTCAGTTCTCCACATTTCTGCAGCAACTTTTCCCTGACATATGCAATGTTATAAATATTGTTTGTTCGGCAAACTTTTTGCAAAATCTGAATAAGGGCAAATTTTGAAAGATGGCTGTGTTCTGGTTCTCATATTGTTTTGGAATGTGCAAGTGTGATAGATTCGGCTTGAAATGCAACTGAACTGAATGTTTCGCCCATCCCTAGAGTTGATTTATCTTTTTTTTGTGAAGTGATGTAAAACAGGCACCTACCTTGAGGCTTGCTCAGGAATTTGACTTCAGGGTTGGAGGGAAATAAATCTGGGTGAATAATTTTGCAGATGAAGGCTTCCCCTCTGTCCCAGTCATCCGCATACACAGTCGCTACTGCATCCACGAATACCAGCTCACTGCTTTCTTGTTCCATGGGCTTTCCAAGAACAGTCTCCAGTGGTGTGTCATCAGATGCTCGTGTCCAGGTGATGTTCAGCCCTTGAAGATCTTGGTCAAAGAGTATGTTGGAAATTCTGCAGGTTAGCTTGGCCAGCTTGGTCTGGTAAACATCAGCAAAGGAGGGTGGGATGGTATCAACCTTGACAGGGACAGGAAGATCTGAGAAGAAGTGAGGACAACATTCAGTTCACGGTAAACCAAATGACATTGGCACCTCACAACCTGCTGGTCCTCATACCCAACATATTTCTGATTCAAACATCCAATGTCCTTATGAGGTTCATTGCTTATGGGCAATCAAAATTGAGAATTTCCTCTTCCTATATTCATGGAGGAGGTGCTTATAGATGGGAGACCAAATTCAATGTTTGTACACTGTGTTTATGTAAAATCCCAAATTTACAAAGCATGCATTGCTATATGTTGAAACGTACTGTTTTTGCAGTACGTGTCTTGCCCTAGAACCCACTTAGGTAAGAGAATTTCATTTCTTGTTGAGCCTTTTGGTACATATGAATTCTCATAAATTCATAGATGAGTTTCAGACAGAAATTAACAGATTATTAACAGATATTCTCAGAATACAGGCATATATACAGTATACTGAGCCTTTCCTCCTGCTGACAAGAATAGAGATGCCCCTGTAGTCTTGGAATGGTTCAGCCGGTTTCCTGATGTTCAGTTTAACTTAAGGCCACAAATTAGGGGTTTGCTGATGTTCTTTATCCCATTGAACTTCTCATTAAACACATTACAGGAGAACTTCTTGCCTCTGTTCCAGTCATTTTTAGTGATTCCTAGCTCACTCGTGATGCTGTAACTACCCTGGCCTTTTGAGATTTGTAAAGGAGGCGAGCTTGTGTGCTTCACACACATTCATTTCATCATATGACCCTATCTAGACATGCAGAAGTTACTTGTGCATAAAAATAAAATACTAAAATGATCAATAAAAGACAGTTACAAAGATATTTAAAAACATTAAAAAACTAATCAAAATCAACAGTAAAATGTAAACATATAGGAGATTTTGATTAGTTTTTAACTGTCTTTTATTGATCATTTTAGTATTTTCTTGTAAAACTGCGGTTGAGGTTATATTACATTCAAGTGCTATATAAATGTTAATCTATTAATTGGTTAATTAATTAATTAATTAATTACAAACAACATTCTCCATCTATTATCCTCTGAATCAAGGCAGGGTTTTCTTGGTACATTTGCTTTGTCCTACATTGCTGATCTGGTGACTATATCCCAAGTCTTGTGCAATACTAGTGTAACACTGTAATGTGGAACAATGCAGTGTAGGTTCCATTAAACTGTTCTGCCACGTCCAGTAAATCTGGTTTCACAGGTCCTGATCTCTCCCGTGTCCAGCTCACTTTCAAACCGTCTGCACTATCCAGATTGTTTACCACACAGGTGACTCTGGGGTCCCTGTTTACGTACAGGTCTTTGGGGGTTGGGGGTAAGGTGTAGACGCTAATGCTGGCGCACTGGCGGCTGCTGTCATCTGGGGATACAAAAACTCATGTCAAGTCACTAGTCAACCCTCCAACTCCAAAAAGGAGTTTATGCGGCATCCCTTTAAGAAGAGCATTCTGTACTGCGGAGTAAAGGGAAGCAAGAACCCCACACCTGGTGTACAGATTGAAAGAAGGAAGCAGGGTATTCTAGAATCAATAAAAGCTCCATATTCCATTATCAGTAACTGAGTGGGCCGGGCCAGTTCCCTGTCAGTCCCTCCCTCCTCCTGACATCAGCCTCTGCTACCAAGACCACATTGCTCTAGTATCAAGGACCAGGTCGACAGCAGATGATTTGAGTAACTGAGCCAGGCAACATGTTGCGGAGGAAGGAAGGTGTGCTCTGGCCCATCCCCTGGAGAGGACTTAATATGAATTGGGGAAATCCCAGCTGTGGCAGTCTGTCACTCCTGAATGTGAGAGAAGGCATATATCAAAGGACACCTGGGATGGAGCACTCCACTATGACCTCCCAGATTCCTGCTTCCAGTAGAAATGAAGCAACAACACTAAGATCAGGTGTATGTGGCAGTCGGTGGGAAAAGCCATATCTCAATAGGGACATAGTTGAAAGTGGTAATAATAATAATAATAATAATAATAATAATAATAATAATAATTTATTTCTACCCTGCCTTTTGGCCAAAAGGCCCTCAAGGTGGCTTACAAAAAACACAAATATAGAAATACATCAATAAAAATACAATTTACAAAAATTAAATAACAAATACCATTATTAAAAAAGCAGCAATTACGAGTGGTTATGTATGTCTGAATTAGGGAGGACATTGTCTACCTCTCTTTTCTGAAAATCGGGGCACATGACACTCATCAGACCCCACCCCCTTTTACTGTAAAGCCTGATGGAATCAACTTGAGTGCGTTTTTTAAAAAAATTGCTTCAAAGAGATTTCACAACTAGGGTTGCCAGGTCCATGGCCTGAGACTGATCCTGTATCTATCCCAAGTCTAGTGTTGCAACACTGGTGTAACATTGGCTGCACTGGTGTAATACTACAATGTGAAACATTATATTAGCATACAGGCCTTTGTACTGAATCCTATACACTTTTTGCAGTGTACCATAGACCTTACCCTGCAGTTCGGCTCTTAAGTAAATATAGTGATTTAAATATGTGTAGATAAGGGAAATGAACAAGACCTTTTCCAGTGATGAGGCCTTTCCTAACATTGGTACATCTGCCTTCTAGCAATGACAAGGAGTTTCTACCAAAGAGTGGTGTGATCTACTCTGATACGCAGCCTTCAGAAGTGAAGAAACTGAGAGTAATCTTACCGATCTTGGCAACCGTAGCACCCACCTTGGAAGAGCCACTTACCAAAGGGTACCTTTTCACTGGCACTGAGTGGCTTGTCGGAGGAGGAGTGGTGGACCACGCAGCTGTAGCTGCCACCCTTCCCTCCTGCTGCATCTCTGCCAATTTTCAGGATGCTGTAAGTGGCGTGCGCATTCCCGTCTGGTGTCACAGGCCCGTTGTCATACAGTGCTGCGTTTAGGGGTAGGTTGTCCTTCTTCCATGAGATGCTAATTTCCTCTGGGGAAAACCCACTCACATCGCAGACAAGAATTAGGGCTTTTGTACTGTTGGCTGAGATGTCAAGGTTGGCTCGAGAAATGGTAACGGAGGGCTTCATGGTTTCTAAATTCAAAAAAGAAGGGGGGTTGATTTTAATGGGGAATAGCAGAATAATACTTCTAATTTAAGAGACTGTCCTTATTAATGAAGTGCCTAAAGCTGCATAAGTTGCTGGATATGTGTGTGTGTATATATTTACATACACATTTAAAAACACCCACATGTCCTCCTTATTTATTTATTTATTTGATTGATTCATTGATTGATATCCCGCCCTTTCTCCCAGTAGGAGCCCAGGGCTGCAAATGGTTTATAACCTAACAACAAAAAGACTGGGAAAGGAAGGGGACAAGATATAGGGTTGGTCTAAATTGCCTCTTTTAGTGATTTTTTTAATAGTAGGAGCAGGGCTTCGGGGGGGCAGCTAAAGAGTTTCCTAAAATTACTCATAATTCTACCTTTTCAGTGGCCACTGTTTCTCCTCTCCTCTGTTAATTAGGTGCCATTTTTTCTCTCCTATCTGTCTTCTTTCTCAGATGTTCCCGGCCAGTCAGCAGTCACATAGTGAATTTGATGAAGTCATGATGATTTCAATCATCAATCAATCAATCAGATTTGGCTATGAATGTACTGTCACATCCCAGTGAGCCAATTAAGACTGAGAATCAAGCTTCCTGCATCAGGTTGACCTCATTCTAAAGGAGCAGATTCCATTGCATCCATTTTGAATTTATGCAACAACAAAAAAACTCATTCAAGAAAGAGGCTATTGCTGTAGCTGTAAATACTCATGAAAAATTTCCCCTTTGCAACTCAGACCTAACTATAGTGGGCCAGTGGGTAAAAAAAATTAATGAAATGCTTTTCTCTGTGGGACTTGTTTGGGGATGGGGAGATGTTTGCTTGTTAGCAGAGTTCATTTCTAGCAACCAGACTTAGGCAGCTATACTCACGTGCATCCTTTTGGATTGTTACTCCTTTGGTGAGTTCTTTATAGCAACTTCCAGCTACTTTGCAGGTGAAACTGGTGCCCTTTCTCCATTGTTCCAAAGATACTGGGAAGGTGTGTTTCATGGTCTGGATTCCTTCGGCGGCCTTCTTCCCCATTTCCGCCTGACCCCCAGTGCTGGGCCTGCCATTCACATCCCAGGTTACTTGGACATTTTCAAGGTTGGAGCCAGTTACAAAGCATGTGATGCTCGCCGTCCCCTCAAGTAGGTCTCTGTAGGATGGGTTGATGATGGAGATGGTAGGTTGTCGCCTAGAATCGTAGCAAGCTGGGGAGCAGATGAAGACATAGGGATGGGGGAAGATTGCATCAGTATTTGAAATCAGTGGTGCTCTTTGAATATGGAAGAAAAATTGTTTAGGCCCAAAACCTATGCACAGTTACTTGGGGACAAACACCGTTGAAACATGCAAGGGACTGGGTTGTATTATGCTAGCTTTTAAGGTAAGAACATTTGGGGATTAAAAGTGACACAATCGTGTTTATGATCTTTTTAGCTTTTAATTTTTAACATGTAGGCACCATTTTGGTCAGAGTCTGTGTTGGAATTGCTTTTTAATATGTTTTTAAAGCTTTTAAAACGTTTTTTTTTAAAAAAATGTATTTAAAGATGTTTTGTTTTAATATGTTTTTAATGATGTTTTGTTGTAATATATTTTAAAGTCTGTTTTTATGATGTTTTAGAGTGTTTTTAGTGCTTTTGTTTGTCGTCCTGGGCTCCTACTGGGAGGAAGGGCAGGATATAAATCCAATAAATAAATTTTGTGGTGATTACTTATCTCCATCCATCCCCTCTTTATCTATTTTTAAACTGTTTTTCTAATGTTTATTATTTTCCTATTATGTTGTTGTTATGTGCCTTCAAGTTGATTGTGACTTATGGCGACCCTATGAATCAGTGAGCTCCAAGAGCATCTGTCATGAACCACCCTGCTCAGATCTTGTAAGTTCAGGTCTGTGGCTTCCTTTATGGAATCAATCCATCTCTTGTTTGGCCTTCCTCTTTTTCTACTCCCTCTGTTTTCCCAGCATTATTGTCTTTTCAAGTGAATCATGGCTTCTCATGATGTGTCCAAAATATGATAACCTCAGTTTCATCATTTTAGCTTCTAGTGACAGTTCTGGTTTAATTTGTTCTAACACCCAATTATTTGTCTTTTTTTGCAGTCCATGGTATGCACAAAGCTCTTCTCCAACACCACATTTCAAATGAATTAATTTTTCTCGTATCCGCCTTTTTCACTGTCCAACTTTCATATCCATACATAGAGATCGGGAATACCACGATCTGAATGATCCTGACTTTGGTGTTCAGTGAAAATATTTATTTGCTGATGGGATCTGAGAATATTGTGTTGATAATGAATCAGGAAAGATTGTTTTGGGTTGTAAGTTACAGATAGTTCAGTGAAGATTTCAATCTACCGTGGGGCAGCTGGGAAAAAGACAAATCCATCCTAGGGATTATTAGGAAACAAATGAAAAATAAACTGGCAGTATCGTAACAGCTTCATACAAATCTATGGTGCAGCCAGACTTAGAAAAGGATGTACAGTTCTAGCCACCCTATTTGAAAAGAGCTGGAAAAGATGCAGAAATGGGCAACCAAAATGATTGGGTGTCTGGACTATTCCCCATATGAGAAAATACTAAAATCCAGGACAGACAAAAAGAAGTACTTCTTCACAGAATACCTAGGTCCTTATGTATTTTGCTGCTGCTGGAGATGGTGGTAGCCACATACCAAAAGGTAAAGGTGTCCCCGCACTTGTAGTGCGAGTCGTTTCCGACTCTTAGGGTGACGTCTTGCGACGTTTACTCGGCAGACCGTATATATGGGGTGGGATTGCCAGTTCCTTCCCCACGCACGCACATCTCTGCCATCAAGTAAGATGGCGGCAGCGGCTTCAGTACCTTAGGGAAGCTGCAGCTGCCATCTTCATTAAGGGCAATGCTAAAAAGCCGGCTGACAGGTAAGTGGGGGGCACAGATCACGGAAGGGGAGCGGATGGCTCCTCAGGGGCTCCTGTAGCTCCAGGGCCCATGGGCCAGTGCCCAACCTGGCCACCCTTTAGAACCGGCCCTGAGCCTTATCCTACATGGATTTGGCTAACCCCTCTTTAAAGCTGTCCAAATTGGTGGCAATGGATTCCACAGTTTACAGATTATTTATTTATTTATTTGATTTATATCCCACCCTTCCTCCCAGCAGGAGCCCAGGGCGGCAAACAAGAGCACTAAAAACACTTTAAAACGTCATAAAAACAAACTTTAAAATACATCATAGAACAAAATATCTCTAAAAAAGTTTCTTAAAAAAGCTTTCAAAACATCTTCTAAAAAAAAGATTAAAAATGTTAAAGAAAGGTTTAAGAACGTATTAAAAAGCAATTCCAACACAGATGCAGACTGGGATAAGGTCTCAACTTAAAAGACTTGTTGAAAGAGGAAGGTCTTCAATAGGCACCGAAAAGATAACAAAGATGGCGCCTGTCTAATATTTAAGCGAATTCCACAGGGTAGTTGTCACCACACTAAAGGTCCCTTTCCTATGTTGTGCAGAACATACCTCCTGATAAGATGGTATCTGCAGGAGGCCCTCACCTGCAGAGCGCAGTGATCGACTGGGTATATAAGAGATAAGGCGGTCTTTCAGGTATCCTGGTCTCAAGCTATATAGAGCTTTGTACACCAAAACTAGAACCTTGAACTTGGCCCTGTAGCAAATGGGCAGCCAGTGCAATTCTTTCAGCAGCGGGGTGACATGTTGGCGATACCCTGTTCCAGTGAGCAGTCTGGCTGCCGCATTTTGCACCAGCTGAAACTTCTGGAACAACCTCAAGGGCAGCCCCACATCGAGTGCATTACAATAATCCAGCTTGAAGGTTACCAGGCATGGACAACAGTGGTCAAGCTATCCCGGTCCAGAAACGGCTGCATCTGTCTTACCAGCTGAAGCTGGTAAAAGGCACTCCTAGCCACTGAGGTCACCTGGGCCTTCAGCGACAAAGATGGATCCAGGAGCACCCCCAGACTACGAACCTGCTCTTTCAGAGGGAGTACAACCCCATCCAAAGCAGGCAACTGAGCAATTATCTGAACTCGGGAATCACCAACCCATAACGCCTCCATCTTGCTAGGATTCAGACTCAGTTTATTGGCCCTCATCCAGCCCACCACCGAGTCCAGGCAGCGGTCAAGGGCTTGCATGGCCTCTCCCCATTCAGATGTGACGGAGAAATAGAGCTGGGTATCATCAGCATACTGCTGACACCTCGCTCCAAATCTCCTGATGACCACTCCCAAGGGCTTCATGTAGATGTTAAACAGCATGGGGAACAAGATGGTACCCTGCGGCACCCCACAGCACAACTGCCAGGGGGCCGAAAGACAGTCAGCCAATGCTATTCTCTGAAAATGACCTTGGAGATAGGATCTGAACCTCTGTAAAACAGTGCCTCCAATATCCATCTCGTCTCAGAAGGATACCATGGTCAATGGTATCAAAAGCCGCTGAGAGATCAAGTAAGAGTAACAGGGTTGCACTCCCCCTGTCCTCCTCCCGATAGAGGTCATCCATCAGGGTGACCAAGGCTGATTCAGTCCCATAACCAGGCTTGAACCGAGATGAAGAACAGTGACCAGGTAGCACTAAAAACCACCAGTATGAAAGAATGAGTCTGGATATTCTGTAAAAAGTGTATGAATTGGATGGCAGTTCTAGACAAAAGAACTAGTGTATGTGCCATATGAGTTTTCTTATTCTTGATGTTGCCATGATGTACCTGCCAAGCTCATATTTAGTTTATTTACTATATTTATATAAGCTGGCCAATAACATGTTCCCTGGCTGGTTGCAAAAAAGAGAGGCTAAAATACTGTTAAAATATAAGAACAAATAAAATAGCTGGATAAACACTTTTTAACCCCCACGGAAAGAGTTAAAACCAGTTTACCAGCACAATAACTTACACTTCAGACATGAAGAGCTCAGATTTGAAGACCACCAATTATTTTAACAGGACTTAGTCTATAAAAAAGGTAATCTGGCACTCAAAAGACATAAAGGAGTGCCGGGTGAACTTCTCTGCCACTACTGAGAATGTCCTGTCCCCGGTAGCCACCCACCTTCCTTCACTTGATGGAGGCACACAGAGCAGGGTCTCTGAGGAGGAACATAAAGTTCAGAGAGATGTATGTGGGATAAGGCGATAACAACCTAGGATTATATTCAACTAAGGCCTATTCGGAGGAGACCCACCAAAATTAATGCACCTAGGTTAGACATGTCCATTAACTTCAATGGGTCTGTTCTGAGTAGGGCCTAGTTGAATACCACCTACAGAAGCTGCCTTATACTGAGAGGAGAGACACACTTACTGTTTTGTTGGTTCCAGTGCAGCTGTACCTCTCTTTTCTGAAAATGGGGGCACATCACACTCATCAGACCCCACCCCCTTTTACTGTAAAGTCTGATGGAATCAACTTGAGTGCGTTTTTTAAAAAAACCGTTTCAAAGAGATTTCACAACTAGGGTTGCCAGGTCCATGGCCTGAGACTGATCCTGTATCTGTAGGAGAAGAGAAAGTCAGCCAAGTGGAGGTGTTCTTGCAACTCTGTAATGGGAAAAACCACAAGGTGGAATTCTCCCTTCCCCCTCCACAACTTTTAAAGATACAGAAGACCTCTTGGAGACCGGGCCTGGCAACCAAGAGGCCTTCTGTATCTTTAAAAGTTGTGCAGGGGGAAGGGAGTATTCCACCTTGTGGGTTTTCCCATTACAGGGTTGCAAGAACACCTGCACTTGGCAGACTTTCTCTTCTAAAGATACAGGATCAGTCTCAGGCCAAGAACCTGGCAACCCTATTCACAACGGATTGGCAGATCAGCCTATTCCCCCTCCAGGTGTGGCCTATGGAAAAACTTTGCTGTAGGTGACTAGTGTGCCCGCAGCCTTAGTCAGACCAATGATCCACACTGACTGGTAGCGACTGTACAGGGTTTCAGACAGAGAGTCTCTCCCAGCCCTACCTGAAGATGCCAGGGATTGAAATGAGAACTTCTGTGTCCAAAGCAGATGCTCTACCACTGAGTTACAGCCTTTCTCCCCCCCCCCAAATCTTTTATGGAAGCCAGTCCCAAGCCGCTTATAACATGGCTTTGTTGCTTACATCCTGGAGAGCCCCTGATAATAATGCATGAACCCAGTGACACCTCTTGGCCATCTGTCAACTTTCACCCATCCATCATTCCCTTATCCTTATAGCTGGTAGCTCTCACCATGGCAGTTGCTGGTGTTGTACATTGCCACGTTCTGGCTGCTTGGTGGGCGGCTCACTTTACACGTGTAGACGTCCCCTTTGTCCCAGCTCTGTTTGCTGACGTTCCGTCGGACAAAGCTGGAGTAGCCATGGCTTTTCTCCTGGTCCCTTCTCAGTGTTGCTTCTACTTTGCCTTGCTCCCCTTCTCCATTCTTCAGCCATTCCACAGTGGCTTTCCCGGGGCCAAGGCTCCGGAGGAAGCACACCAGCTCTAGAGTGCTCTCTGTGGCCTGTTCGCCGCAGTTGGGGGTTAAGATCTGAACCTGCACTGGCTTCGGAGGTTCGCTAATGCAATCTGAGAGGAGAGGATGGAGCACATTGTTATTAATTCATATAACAAAGCCTACAGAAAATCAGTCTAAGAGAAAGCAGGATCAAAATGCACCCTATAAAGATAGAAACAAACTCTTTAAGACAGGGATGGGGAACATGTGGTTCTGCAAATGCTGTTGGACTCTTATCACTCCCAGTCAGCATGGCCAAGTGGTCAGGAGGATGGAAGTTGCAGTCCAACCATCTGCGGAGGACTGCAAGTCTCCCAAGTCCTGAATTAAAAGAACAGTGAAATATACAATAAAATCAAGATTTTTAAAAAAGATTTTTAAAAAAGTTGCACTACAAGGATAGACTATTACCTATGCAAGTAAATGCTTAACACAAATGCCTTTAGAGTTGGAGTTTTTGTTTTAAAAGAGTTTTAAAAGAGTCCTTCACTTCAAAAGCCACATTAGAAAATTATGAAGTTTAGGAACGAACTATGTGTGATGACGTGCATAGTAAATAGCAGCAGCTGGGGTGCAGACTAATAGGGTTGGGGCTGTGGTGCACAGTGAGGGAGGTGAATCTTTCCTTTCACACGCGATCCTGACAAAACTCACCCCTGGGCATTTACTTGCGTAGGTAATACTCTATCCTTGGAGCTGCAATTTGGTGTGGGAGAGAAGAGGTCATTGATACCAATTACAGCTTCCCTCTCATGCCAAGTACCAGTGAGGGGAGGGTTCCAGAGCTTGTCAGTCAAGTGACATCACAACGATGTCATATGTTTGAAGGGGCAGCCCCACCCACCCTCCTTCTCCTCTCTGCATGTGCCCACACACCCTTCCCAAACATGCTCCAGAGGATTGGGGGGACCCACAGAACAAATTGAGGTGGGCACGGGGGTGCACGGGGAGAGGAGAGTGAAGGGAAGTTCCTCTGTATGGCCAAAGTTCCCTGTGCTAGCGGATACTGCCCTATGTCAGTTTATTACGTGTTGGCTTCAGACAACCATTTCATCATACTAGGAGGTGTGGCAGGGGAGGAATATCACCTTATGGTGACTGTTTCCCTCTCAGAACACAATTGCCAACATGAGAGAATTCCCTAAAGCATGCTGTGCCTTGAGCATGTGCTCTTAGCAGGGTGGCACCAGTTCTCTGGAATCATCTTCCCTTAGAAGGGAAGCAAGGCCCAACATTAATACTTGTTTTCAAAGCTCGTTGAAGGCCTCCCCCTGCCCCCATCCTTCCTGAATTAGTTTGTACTATTTCTGTGGCTTTTCATTTTGGATGATTTCATGGTTTTAACATTGGTTTATCATTTGTATTATGTTTTATAGTCTTTTTTTTTTAAAAAAAAACACTGCTTGGGTATTCTTTGAATGTAGAGCAGTTTATAAACTCTCAAATAAATAGCATGACTAGAATTGGCTCAGAAAATAGTATGGTTTGTTTTGTGCATGTGGCATTTTTAAAGTTTCCCCATCTCCTTTTCTCCCCCCACCGCCACCCCACTCTTAAGCATCTTACGTTTGTAGTCGAAGGTTGCTGAGATGGGATCTCTTCCTGTCTTGGGCTGTACAAGGCACTTATACGGTTTTGCCTTAAAGTCTGAAGGACTGACTGAGAGCTGACTTATGCTGAAGACCTTGTTGCTTCCTTTGCGGAGTTCTCCTGGGTACTTTTTTGCTGGACCGTTAGGTTCCCACGTGATTGTTGCAGAGCCTGGAAAATTTTCTTCAAGGAGGCAGGCCAAGCTTATGTCTTCCTCGTGGCCCCCATTGTTGAAATTGCAGCAGGACATCAGAGAAAACACAGAAGGAGATGCTGGGCTCTCTGTAGGAATTGAAAAAGAGATGGCAGGTGATGAAGAATATGAAAAGACAGAACTACATCTTAAATTATATGATGCTTAGGCTTACGATCCTGTATCTTCAGGAAAAGAGAAAGTCAGCCAAGTGCAGGTATTCTTGCAACACAGTAATGGGAAAAACCACAAGGTGCAATTCTCCCTTCCCCCTGCACAACATGCCAGGCCCGGCCTCCAAGAGGTCTTCTGGATCTTTAAAAGTTGTGCAGGGGGAAGGGAGGATTCCACCTTTTGGTATTTCTCATTACAGTGTTGCAAGAACACCTGCACTTGGCTGACTTTCTCTTCTCCTAAAGATACAGGATCAGCCTCAGGCCCTGAACTTGGCAACCCTAACAACCACAGCACATGGCTTCACTTACCTGATTTAGATCTAAGCATCACAGAGGTCACACGAAACATTACGTGCTTGCACAACCACCTATGTGGCAAGCAGCGCATCAAAACCTTCATCCATCAGTGCCGTTGCTCCACTTCCCACTCAGCTGATGGGATGAACAGGATGATTTGTATGATCCTCCAGAAATAATGTCTACCTCAGTTTACCTGGTGAGAAAGTCATTCACTGCTACCATAGACTTCAAATAAACTGTCTGTCTATTAGGCCATTCCATTCTGTCTTTTAGGGGTCTGTTAGTTCATTCTATTGTTCAGCATGAATTGCAAGTGTAGTCTAGAACAGGATGTTGACACACACACACCAACACAGGAATGGGCATAAAGTAAATCTGGATCTACTGGCAGATCTCTTGAGTGATTTGTAGTAGAATATCAAATATTTTGGACTCCCAATTGTTTAACAATGGCAACAACAAAGTGATTCCTCTCCCCACAACCATAAATTATATTGTTGAAAGGAATAAAGGTTATGGAAATGTAAAAAGAAGATTTTTGTGTGGAAGTCCTATGAGTTCTGTTCAGTTCTAATATTCAAAACTAGTTCCTGAGATCAGAATTCTTTAATTCCAAGTGTATGTCTTTTGCACCATGGTCTGGTTGGTGGAGTTCAGGGTTCTAGTAAAAAACAAGGTAGATCCTGCTAGCTTGATGTCTGCACACTCCTCCCCTAGAAAACACTCAATGGTTCCCTTTTTCTGCACATTCTAGATGAAGAATGTTAATGTTGGGTAAACTGTCTCCTATGTTAGCATGCTATTACTGGTCCTCAAACTGCAACCCGCCCGATAAGCCTGTGAGGAGCCCCACCGTTTTTTGAAAGCCCATTTTAAAGCTATTAATTTAATTGAAAGCTAGATAATTAAGAGTGGAGATTATCTGTGGCTGAAATCTTGGCAGGAAGAAAACTGGGCACATGCTTGTGCCCCACAGAATTCATATGCCTTATGTCACATAAATCCCCTTTTGGAGGGAAGACCATACACTTCACCAGGAGTACACCAAACCATAGCAACCTCTGTCAACACCCACAATCCCCCTTTGTAATCTTGGGATGCCAAACACCGCACACTTGGTGTCAGGAAACATCCCACAGAAACCAGGAAGGGGCTAATTGGGAATCAGGGACTGTGATTGATGGGGCAAGGAAGGAGTGATTTCAGTTCACGATCAATTTCTCATCTGAGCTTTAGACACAACTGTTGTCCAGATCACAGGAGCAGGAGAATGGTCACCCTTTGTGATACAGAAAGAAGCTCTACATTCCCAGGAGCTAAGACACAACTTATATACAGTTTTCCACAAATGAATGTTGATCTAGTTACTTCCAATTGTATATGGAGGACAATGCCCTGTTTACAGTTACATGCTGTGATTAATTCAAATGAACCCAAAATGTGTGAACTGCCTAGAGGACTTGGCCAATTTTGGGTGATATATAAATGCTAATCAATAATTAAATCAATAATTAAATGTTTCTAGGTCTTTGTAAATGGGTGTGTTTGCCTCCTTGGCTTCATGACTTGAGAAGCCTTTGATGGCAGGGAACACTTCTGGGCAGGAAGGGCAATTGAGAATGATGAGATGTAGTAACCACCTCTAGGAATCCACTGCTTAGTAACCACCTCTAGGAATCCTCTGCTGCAAGATGGAGTTGTGGTTCGTTAAAAATGGAACATGAGAGCTTGGGTCAATGTAACTAGTCATCCCACAACTAGCAGGTCTACCCCATAGGCCAACAACTTCACTTTCATGGCTCCCCTAATTCAAAACGTAACCCTCACCAAATCATAAACAAAAATGATCCCCAAGACTAGCTAAATACAAATATGCTAGAAACAGCCCCTTGACTTTCCTCCCTGCAAAGTATAGCTTTTCTCTGTTCTCTTGCCCTTCAACAGCATCTCCAACTTTTATCACCTTCCATCCTAAATAGAATTTTGTGGTGACTGAGGAATCTCCTCAAAAATAAAGATGGTTATCTATAGTATTAATAACCTGAGACCCAGTGTGGCGTAGTTGTTAGAGTCTTGGACTACGACCTGGGAGACCAGGGTTCGAATCCCCACACAGCCATGAAGCTCACTGAGTGACCTTGGGCCAGTCACTGCCTCTCAGTCTCATGAAAACCCTATTCATAGGGTCGCCATAAGTCAGAATCGAGTTGAAGGCATTACATTTACATCTATTATATTGTATGAATATCTTGCCATGGTTAAAAATATTTGCTGGTTAGAATAGAGGCCTTAAAATCTAAATACCCCACATTCCCAGCAGCTGAGAGGGCGCAATAGCATCTTTCCTGTATACTAGGGGGCATCACACCAGAGCTTGGAAAAGTTACTTTTTTGAACTACAACTCCCATCAGCCCAATCCAGTGGCCATGCTGGCTGGGGCTGATGGGAGTTGTAGTTCAAAAATAACTTTTCCAAGCTCTGCACCCTGTACTTTTCTGTACTCCAGTTTTGATGAAAGTGCCATGAGTGCCAGCACAAAATGGCTGCCGTGGCAGCAAAAATAGAGGTGATGCTCCTCTGTACTGGTGATTGCTATCACTGAAAGATGAAAGAAAACTCCCTGCTCACCACTGGATTTCTCAGTGATGGATGTCCCTTAGAGAGCTGCTTAGCGAGCACTGTTGATTTATTTATTATATTTCTGTCCTGCCCTTCCTCCCCAAGCAGCGCAGGGTGGTAAACAACAAAGCAGCAGAATAATACATTTAAGAAATAGAAGAAATAAAATAATTCAAAACATCAAGAACCTCTAAAAACATTTAAAAACAGTTGCATATCCTCACAGCTAATAATTTCAAGGTTGTCAGGAACAGCTATCAAGTGTCTGGGTGAATCGGAAGGCTTTAAAATTCCTCCTGAATGTTAAGAATGAGGGACACCAAAGCATGTGGGGAATCTCCACCAAGAAGGCCCTGCCATGGGTCAGTGCCATCCTGGCAGCACCTCCAACAAGGCGGTGCCTGCTGATCACAGACACCATGTTGGTCAATAGTGTGGGAGATGCTATCTTAGATATTTGGGTCCCAAGTTGTGTAGGGCTTTGTACACTAGTAATGCACCTTTCAGGGTGGGCCCTGCTGATGTGAACTTTCTCCCACAAGTTTTCTCTAAAGCCATCCCTGTGGGGAGCATCTGCTTTCAGAAATGCCAGAGAGATCTCAGTTGCTCCCTGACAGTTGAGTTGCTCCCAGCTGAATGTGAAGCACCAGAAAGTAACACTGACCAGGCTTCTAAAAGCTAGCACTTATATGAGAGACTCATACAGTGTAGGCGGAACCCAGCCACCCAGAAGGTTGTAGAAAGCAAGCATGGATAGAGCCTGAAAACTCTTAAACTGAGTGTTGGTTTCTCCCCAACATTTTCATACTTCTCAGCTGAACAGAAGCTTCTGGAGTGTTTGGGGAGCCTAGCTGAGATATTCTAGAGCCTGGGCTTAACTCAAGAGTATATACATCTCCCTGCTCGATGCTGGGTTTCCACAAGGGTAGGGAAAGCTAGCTCCTCCTTCCAAAGCCTTCCTAAAGCTCCTCCTTAGCTGGCAGAGCTAATTTGCAATTCCTACCATCCCTGCAGCTGGGTGAGTATCACACCAGTCTTCCAGGTGAGCACTGGCTTTCAGGGATGCTAGGCTAAGGAGAACCCCATTGTTCTCCCATCTCTTTGAGGAAGGGCTGCAGCTCAGTGGCAGAACATCTGCTTTGTATGCAGAAGGTCCCAAGTACAATCCCCAGCATCTGCAGGTAGGGCTAGGAATGTCCCCAGTCTGAAATCCAGGAGATCTTCTCCCAGTCATTGTAGTAGACAGTTCTGAGCTAGATGGGCTAATGGCTGAACCGGTATAAGGCATCTTCCTATGTTCCCCCTAGGTTTTTGAGAAGCTAGGGGATCACAGCTGGAGTTTACCTATGTGTAAGTATTCCAGCTCAGTGGTGGGTTTGGGGGTGGGGCACCTCTCTGCAGTTCTTCCAGCTGTTGTAAAGTTAGTATAAAGCCCGTCCGAAAGCAGTATACAGAGAACCAAGAGAGCCTAGCGGTCTTTGCTGGGTTGAAGGGAGGGCAATGCACATATACCTGCTAGAGGCTGGGTTTCTGCAAATTGTGGCAAGCAGAGGATGCTGGTTGCTACCTCAGAAGTCTCCTGGCAACTACTGCTGTGCTCAGATCTTGCATACCTGCCACTAAAGCTGCAGGTTTTAGGAAGTTTTAGCTGCCCTGCTACAATCCCTGCCTTTCCTGAGTGTCTTGGTTTCAAGGGAGCTGGAGACCTCATCGCTCCTCTCTTCTTCCTTGTGACCTGTCAGTTGGATGGTGCCCTTCTAGCTTCTCTGAAGCTCAACACTAAGTTTGAAAGCTTTCTCTACCCAGCTAAGCACAGCGCTTCGGAGAAGAGCAGAGAAGGCTCTCAGAAATTCCACCCAGCCTTTGCAAATCTGCAGCTGAACAGGCTGCCCTCCAGCTCTTCCTCGGCTAACACGGCCATCAGAGAGATTGCTCCCCTACCCCAGGTATAGCTGCTGTAGATCTGAATGGCTTGCATCCCTCTCAGTTGAGCGTTGGGTTTCTGAGGTGCTAGGAGCTTTCCCCATGATGGTTCCTAAAGGCAGAGCTGAGTAGAAAGCCATTCACCTGTTCCTGAGCTCAGCAGTGAGCTTCAGAAAGACACTGGTGGCTCCCTGAGCCTAGCTGCAATAGATCTAAATAGCCTGTATGTATCCCAGCTCAGCGTTGGGCCATGGATAAGCTATGGGGATGCCAGGAGCGGCTCTCATCAACTCAGCAAAGAACCATTCAGCTCTGTTGCTTCTCTGGCCTGGCTGTAGCTGCTACAGATCTGAAAGATCTGGTGCCTCACAGCTGAGCGGTGGGTTTCAGAGAAGCTAGGGGGCTGCCAGGTGCTTTTCCTATCTTTTCAAAGCCAGCTGTTCCCTAGGAGAGTACTGGACTTCAAAGAGGTTGCAGCTGCTAATCCTGTGCCCTGCCTAGATGCTCTACAGACCACAAAGGCTTATAGATGTAGAAGACTTGGATGCCTCCCAGCTGAGCATATGCAGTGCTCCCTCCCAATGGGGTGCTGAATAGTGAAGGCTTCCTTCTTATCAGATTTCAGGGATGTTGGAGGATTTATGTGATCTCTGGGCTGCTTGGCCTACAATTTAGTTGGGGTCTTGCATGCCTCCCCATAGAATGTTGGGTCCCCCAGGGGCATTCCCATTGACTGTGCATGTCAAAGCAGAGGGGTGGAGCGAAGGTTACTGATACCAGAATTACAAGATGGCGCATATAACCGAGCATCAGTATAAATCCTCATATTTGGAATGCACAGCTCTGTCAGTTAAACCTGATCTTTGATAAACCGCATGAACAACGAGCAATAAATCAAACAAAAATGGTTATCCAGGTAGTGCTATAAGTTGCCCTAAGCAATTAATTAACATGAATCCACATTTGTAATTAAAGACACCAGAAAAGTGAACTAGTTATTGGTTAAATCAGCTGGGCTAAGAGGAGCCCAAGCTAAGCTTCTGCCAGGTAGCCCAGTCACACCCTATTCCTCTTCCTGGAGTGGTCAGCTGCAAAATTACCACCCACATCCATCCCAAGGCGGTGAACTGGTCCTAGGAAGGAGGGATAGAAGGATCTGTCGACTTTGGTTCTCATCGTTTTTCATTTTTCCAGCCTTCAATTCCGTTCTCCACATCTCTGCAGCAATTTGCAAATCTTGTTCGAAAAAATCCTCATGAAAATTCTTCAACATTTAATGTGAATTTCTCCTAGTAAACAAATTTTGGTATACATTTGACTAACTTATTCCGTTTTTGCAAAGTTTGTCCTAACATGATTCACGTTTCTATGTTATGTTCACTAATATATTATTTTTTTATGCACACTTCCCCTAATCTATGCATTTTTGTGAACATTGGCTGGAGAACTGCATCGCTGTATTTGGATAAGGGTGAATTTCAAAGGAAGGATGTTTCAGAAAGTGCAAATTGATAGATTGCACTTTAGATGCGAACTGAATTGTATTTCTCCTCTATCCCTAGAGTCTCTATTCTCGCAGCTCATGCATATTTCTATCTTCCCAGTGCCTAGAAAGCAAAGTACAAGGCCCCTTTGACTTACCGCACCAAAGGCTGCCATTGAATGGTTGAAGCAGCCAGGGCTGTTTCTCTTGGAAAGTCCTCTCTGTTGTATGGAGTCTTCAGACTTTCCCCCCAATATTCTCAGAAACTGACCCCAAACAGGAAATTGCAGCTAGTGACATCTTTGGGACTGACACAAACCTATGAAAAATCAGCACAACATATTGTGGTTGAATGAAGTCTGGCCTGGTGGCTATAATTGGCCTCCCAAAGTGGCCACATGAATTTTTTTTCTTAAGACAGAACTTCCCCTTTTTCTACTATAGTTTATTTGTCTTGCCTTGTTTTCTTGTTTTCAAAATGGAGAAATTTGGTTACTGAGAAAACAAGGGTATGAAATATCAGAGCTGGGGTGAATTGGGCAACCTTCCTATTATACACCTGGCCATGAAGAAACAAATAAAATACTGATTTATCACTTTCTGCTAAGGGCCCTGTAAGCAAAGTATAAGTGATAAAGAAACCAAATATTCCAGACCATTAAAAAAACTGAAAGCAGATTAGCTTAGACATGAAAGAAGGACTAGGCCTCACCCTCTGAACCCCAGAATTTATTGTTATTAACCATTTCTATGTCTGCATACACACACCATAAATTTGAAGCACTTTCTGTCTCCCCGGGTTTCTTGGGAACTGCAGTTGGTTAAGGGTGCTAGGAATAGCAACTTTGTTCCCAGAATTTTTTTTTTTTGGGGGGGGGGAGAGGATGCTTTAAATGTATGCTGTGTACGCAACCTACATCACTTTTCAGTGTCCCAAATACTTTACAATTTCTATTTCATAGAACTGGGAGGAGGCAATTCCCTTCAAGACTGCTTTGGGGCCAAGATGTTCGCACAAACAGTAGCTTCTCAAATTGAACAAACTCTTGATGTTGCCCTAAGATCCCAGAGTGGGTCACAACAATTTACAATACAACAGTTTAAAACAAATTACAATCACAAGAATCGGGTGGGTCCTACAAATATACATCCAGAGCTTGGAAAAGTTACTTTTTTGAACTACAACTTCCAACAACCCAATCCAGTGGTCATGCTGGCTGGGGCTGATGGGAGTTGTAGTTCAAAAAAATAACTTTTCCAAGCTCTGCATCTCACTATATATCTCAAATGTCAAAGGCCACAGTAAAGAGGTGTGCCTTCAGCATACGACAAAACTGTATACTAGGGGAGGAAGTACTGGAGATGGTGTCATTCTATATGTGAAAGAGGGCATTGAATCCAGCAAGCTATAAACCCCAAAAGAGGCAGACTCCTCCACAGAATTGTTGTGGGTGGTGATATCATGCTCCAACAGTAACTGAGTACTGGGGGTGTTCTATCATCTCCCTGATCAAAATGCTCAAGGAGAACTTGAGATGAGAAATGAAACTGAGGAAGGATGCAAACTAGGAAATGTTGTAGTAATGGATGACTTCAACTACCCTGACATAGACTGGCTACGTGTGTGTTCCAGTCACGACAAAGAAGCAAAATTTCTAGATACCCTAAATGACTGTGCCCTAGAACAGTTGGTCCTGGAACTGACCAGAAGAATGGCGACCCTGGACTTAATCTTAAGTGGCACCCAGAACCTGGTGCGAGATGTAAGCATTCAAACCAATTGGAAATAGTGACCACAGTGTGATTAAATTAAACATACATGTAAATGACCAACTGCCAAGAAAATCCAGCATGGTCATATTTGACTTCAAAAGAGGAAACTTCCCAAAAATGAGGGGATTGGTGAAAAGAAAGTTGAAAAACGAAGTCTAGAGGGTCAAAGAACTCCAAAATGCTTGGGAGTTGTTTAAAGACACAAGAATAGAAGCTCAACTGTATACCGCAGATCAGGTAAGGCACCACCAGGGCCAAGAGGATGCCAGTGTGGTTAACGAGCAGGGTCAAAGAAGCTATTAGAGGCAAGAAGGCTTCTTTCCAAAAATGGAAGTCTTGTCCAAAACTAAAAAGGAATAAAAAGGAATGACCAAAAATAAAAAGGAATGTAAACCTTCATGGTTAAAATCCAATAAATTAAAAAAAGCCAGTTGCCAACAACCTGTTACAATATCTGAATGATCCATTTAAATATTAAGCCCCTGTTTGGAAGCACCTGCAAAGTGTGTGCAGATTATTTCCTCTGAACAGCTATTAAAAATGAAATATCACTTTACTTATATAAAACGTTTTAAAGAGGCTTGCAAAACATTTCATGAAACAGTCTCTGCATGGTCCTGAGTGACTTCCTCTGGCTCTTAAGATGCTATGTGGAGCTTTACACTTTTGAATGACTCAATTAAACAATGATGCTGGCAGCAGAAAATCCTTAAGAGGGGATATAACGAAATGTGTTCTAGATTCCAAAAATGATTATTCTCCATCCCAGATGCAGGAATGGACCTATTATGAGAATACTGTCTCCATCCCAGAGACTATTGTGGTGTGTGTGTGGGGAGATATGTGTGTGTAAGCAGAGAATGAAGTGGAAGATAAAGCCTCTGGAGAAAAAGCCAAAGAAGTAGTAAAGAATGAGCTTGAATGGGAGAACAAACAGTAGTTGCAATGCAAACACTCATATAGAAGACTGGATGTCTAATACTTTTGTCTTATTTTGAAACTTCCAGAACATAATTGAGATGATGCTGTGGGTGGGTCAAAGAAGCTTTGTTTCCCATCGGATTTAAACTGAAGTAGAGGCCTCATCCCATGATTGTGAGACAGAAAATTAATATTAACCCTCATATCACCATTTCTAACTACAAGCCAGATTTGTCTCCTTCGGTTTTGAGAAGTATTCTTTATTGCAAATTATTTTGTACTCCAACAAGTAGGACACATCACCCCTATTTTCCAGAGAAGTGCCAATGATGAAGCGAGTGGAGACCCCACAAGAGAAACACATGCTGACAGAATGGTAGAATTAGGGAGATGTGAAAGTTGTGGAGGAGGAATTACAACAATGGTTAGCAGCAAGTATTGGTGGTGTCAGAGAGCACTAGGGAGATGTTGACAACTGTTAGTTTACTCATATTCTTGTCTATGGTTTTCTCAGTTGTCTGGAGGGGCAACGTCTCATGCCCCACCAAGCAAGTATAAGTATTGCCAGAATTCCAGTCTTGTTCATTGATGGTCGCCATACTATAGGCATAATATTGCTCAGGTGTCTTGGACTCCTGCAAGGGTTTGTTTCTGAGGTATTTGGAAGCATCCACTGGCTTCTCATTCCAGAGCCATTTGACAAAGAAGTCACTAAGGTAAAGCCAGTTGATCCGAGGGAGAGGAAAGGATGCAGACATGTGGCACACAGGGAATACCATATTGATGGTTAGAGGAAGAGGGATGAAGAGAATATTAAAGACACGTTCCTTTTTTTTTCCTGCAGGGAATTATTAACCATCTTGTTTCCTATTTTTCTTAAGCTCTGACCCCATTTACATGTTTGAAGAGAGTCAGAATGTCCTTTAAGAGGAATGGTGGAGGTCTTCTAGGGAATGAAGCAATGACAAAGATGACCAAATCAGAATTTCGGGGCATTGACTTTCTACCCAGCCAGAGCTACATCTAGCTTACAGAGTCATTCCCATTTAGTAAAGGTGTTCAAGTAGATAAGTCGAGCTTTTCATTGCTGAGGTGGACTCAGGATAGGGGGCGAAACATCATAAAAGCAGACCTTAAAATACACCAAAACAAAACAACTTTAAATTTTTTTTAAAAAAACGCTTTTAAAACATCTTTTAAAAAGGGTTAAAAAACATATAGTTTTTTTAAAAGCGTATTAAAAAGCAATTCCAACACAGACACAGACTGGGATAGGTCTCAACTTAAAAGGCTTGTTGAAAGAGGAAAGTCTTCAAAACGTGTCAAACATATAACAGAGATGACGCCTGCCTAATATTTAAGGGAGGGAATTCTTCAGGGTAGGTACCACCACGCTAAAGGTTCATTTCCTATGTTGTGCAGAACAGACCTCCTGATAAGATGGTATCTGCAGGAGGCCCTCACCCACAGAGCACAGTGTTTGACTGGGTATATAAGGGGTAAGATGATATTTCAGGTATCCTGGTCCCAAGCTGTATAGGGCTTTGTACACCAAAACTAGAACCTTGAACTTGGCCCGGTAGCAAATTGGCAGCCAGTGCAATTCTTTCAGCAGAGGGGTGAAATGTTGGTGATACCCTGCCCCAGTGAGCAGTCTCGCCACCGCATTTTGCACCAGCTGCAGCTTCTGGATGAAAGATCTGAGAAGAAGTGAGGACAAGAAGTGTAGACACAAACCCCAAAATGATCAAGGGGATGGAGCAACTCCTCTATAAAGTTGCAGCATTTGGAGCTTTGCAGTTTAGAGAAAAGGCGAGTAAGAGATGATATGATAGAAATGTATAACATTATGCATGGCATGGATAAAGCGAACAGAGATTTTTTTTCTCCCTTTCTTATAACACTTGAGCTTGTGGACATTCAATGAAGCTCCATGTTGGAAGATTCAAAATAGAGAAAACAAAGTACTATGGAATTTGCTCCCACAAGAGGAAGTGATGACCACCCAATTTGGATGGCCTTAAAAGAGGATTAGACAAAGTCATGGAGGATTAGACAAATTCATGGAGGATAAAGCTATCAGGATATTTGGGGCCTAAGTCATTTAGGGCTTTAAATACTAGCGGGAGCGGAAGCACCATACAATTAGGCCTGGAAATGACCTGGCAACCAATGTAACTCTTTTAGAACAGAGGTTATATGAATTCTAAAAGCAACCCCAACCAGTAATCTGTCCATTGCATTTTGGACCAATTGAAGTTTCAGAGTCATCTTCAAGGACAGTCCCATGTAGAGCATGCTGCAAAAATCCAGCATGGAGGTCACTAGAGCATGGAGCACTGTTGCCAAGTCATCTGTGTCTGGAAGGGGCTGTAGCTGGTGAACCAGCCAGAGCTGGAAATAGGCACTCCTAGCCACCAAGATCACCTGGACCTCAGGTGACAACATTGGATCCAGGTGTACCCCCAAATTATGAACCCGCTTCTTCCAGGGGAGTGCAACTCCATCCAGGACAGGTTGTCTTCCCACCTCCTGTGCTCAAGAACCTGGAGCATGTGACTCCTCTGTCTTTTCAAGATTCAGTTTCAGGTTTTGAGCCCATATCCAGCCCATCACTACCTCCAAACACCTAACACCTCTACCACCTCTCCCAATTTAGGGGGTTATCTGCCTATTCATGACTCTTCATTCCTGATGACAGCTCCCACTCTGAGGGACACCATAGGAAAGCTCCCATGGTGTCAAACAGTAGCCTCCCATTACTACTGCCTAGAAACTTTCCTAGGGGTAGGAGCAAAACCACTGAAGTATAGTGCCCACAGTTCCAACCTCCCTGAGCCGCTCCAGAAGGATACCATGGTCAGTGGTATCAAAAGTCCCCGAGAGATCAGGAAGAATGAGCAGCGTTGTACTCCCCCCATCTCTCTCCCAACAAATGTCAGGGTGACCAAAGCAGTTTCAGTGCCATGACCAGGCCTAAAGCCAAACTGAAATGGATCCAGATATTCAGTCTCCTCCAAGCATGCCTGAAGCTGGATGGCCACCATCTTCTCCAGCACCTTGCTCAAAAAGGGGTTACTAGTAGGGTTGCCAGGTCCATGGCCTGAGACTGATCCTGTATCTTTAGGAGAAGAGAAGGTCAGCCAAGTGCAGGTGTTCTTGCAACTCTGTAATGGGAAAAGCCACAAGGTGGAATTCTCCCTTCCCCCTGCACAACTTTTAAAGATACAGAAGACCTCTTCGAGGCTGGGCCTGGCAACCCTAATTAAAAAAGAGGGTAAAAGAGCACCTCATTAGGACCCCATGGATTTCTGTTGCTTGGTGTCCAAAAAACTTATCCATCAATCACAGCTCTGACTTCACTCATTGGCTGAAAACACTGAAAGGTGAGAGCAGCCAGGCTGGCTCATTTCACAGAAATTGCTTAGAAGGCTGCCTGCGTATTTTGTTCCATAATTTTCTTTTTAGGAGGGCTCACATTTTTTTTTTAAAAAGCTCAGATTCTGGGCTACCTCTTGGGGGGCACCATGAACAGTTTTGCGGGCACCATTGTGCCTGAGAGCAATGGGCAGGCAACCCTTGGAGTAGCATGAGAGTGTTCCTAGAAACTAACCTACTGTACAAAGGTAATATTATTAATTGTTCTACCCACCTTTACCTGTGACCCCGTTTACCACAGATTTGTGGCTCTTGGAAGATTGCCCAGAAGGGAATGGAGCCCCTGGGCTGAAAAAGTTTCCCCACCTTTACAGTAGGGCATGTAGGTCGTTTCTCAAAGAGATTTGTGCTTCTGTATGTGACGTGCTCTCTCCAGAACTACCAGTCCCAGAGTCCTTTGTCCGAAGGCAGGTAGGAGTGGCAAAGCACCATGACAATAAAGGACACTGATTCCAGGGACAGAGTGAGCCAATGCTGCTGGTAGGATTACAGGCCCCAAATATATGGGAGTGAATGTCTACTCTAGTTCACATACACACAAGGGGCAAGAACAGTTAGACCACCTAGTTCTCTTGTGTACTGAGTGTGAACATGCAAGATAGGGTTCCCAGGTTCAATCCCTGAGACTGATCCTGTATCTTGAGGAGAAGAGAGAGTCAGCCAAGTGCAGGTGTTCTTGCAACTCTGTAATAGGAAAAACCACAAGGTGGAATTCTCCCTTCCCCCTGCACAACTTTTAAAGATACAGAAGACCTCTTCCCAGGCCCAGCCTCCAAGAGGTCTTCTGTATCTTGTGCAGGAGAATTCCACCTTGTGGTTTTTCCCATTACAGTGTTGCAAGAACACCTGCACTTGGCTGACTTTCTCTTCTCCTCAAGATATAGGATCAGTCTCAGGGATTGAACCTGGGAACCCTAGTGCAAGACAATATTGACCTTGGGGAGACAATTTGCTATTTTGCAATGAAAAGGTCAGAATAATAACGATTCGAAGTGAACTATTTATATAATGGTTGCAGTTTTATTGGTCGATTTAGAAAAAAATAGGACAAAATGGTTTTCATGAGGACCAACCAAGAGGTTACAAATAGTGAGAAAGCTTTGTAGGCCTTTTCTTCAGGCTAGATGTTAAAAATAGCAAAACAATTAGTGGTTTTGTAGCAAAGCCCCAAAGTGATTTAAAAAATGTAGAAAATGTAATTTCAGAATTAACAAAACTTTAATTTCATGACTCGTGAGATTGCAGATGCGGGGTGGAATTTTTGTGATGTCTTTGTGCGTGTCAGAAATTTGTGCTCCTCTCCCTGATGCTTGAGCCCCAGAGACAGCTGGATTTCTGAGCCCTGACATATCTTTATACCCTGCACGAACTATAACCTGAAAGAGCTTTTGTGAGAGAGGCCTTGCAGTAAGCAATAAGAAAACTGCATGGGAGAGATCATGGTCACATCCACACCATGCATTTAAAGAACTCTTATCCCACAGTCATGGTGTCCCCCAAAGAATCCTGGGAACTGTAGTTTGTTAAGGGTGCTGGGATTTGTAGCTTTGTGAAGGGAAACCACAGTTCCCAGGATTCTTTGGGAGAAGCCATGTGCTTTAATTATGCTTTAAATGCATGGTGTGTACACAGGGAACAGCCATCCAGCCACAGTGACTATAGCTGGTGAAGCCCAATCTGCAGCTGTTCTGCTCTATGGTCTGGGATAGTAGAATGTATGAGAGGTGCTAATATGAAGTTGGCATCAGTAGAGGTGAGCAGTTTCAGCTTATGTGATCTGCTTCATTTTTTATCCTGAGGTCCACCAACCAGAGCCAGATGCAAGATAGTGTTTTGAAGGGGCAGATATGCACTTGAAATGAAGGAACAATGAAGGTGCTTCTGATTGTCCACTCAACCTAGGATTTTGTTTCGAACCCCAGAACTGAGTTTCATTGTCTTTTCATTGCATCAGGATTGGTTGTTAATGATCAACAACAACAGGCCTGATGAACTTTGGTGCACAACGTTTTAAAACGGACTTCTCAACATATTCCTGAGGAATGGGGACCAAGTGCGGTCTCCCCTCCTGCAGTTTCCATCAGCTGGTGTTCGGAAGCATACTGTCTCTTAACTGTGGAGACAGAACATAGACATCATGGCTAGTAGCCATTCATAAGCCTTATCCTGCATGTATTTGCCTAATCTTCTTTTAAAGTCATCCAAGTTGGTGGCCATCACTGCTTCTTGTTGGAGAGAACTCCATTATTATTATTATTGTTTATTACATTTGTATACCGCCCCATAGCCGAAGCTCTCTGGGTGGTTTACAACAATTAAAAACATTAAAAAATATATACAAATATGACTTCCGGGAAGGGTGACTTAGCCTGTGCCTGCTTTTGAGACGGGCTCCTGCCTCAAAAGAAGCTTATTCAGATATATCAGTCAGTTTTTTCTTTTTTTTTTGACTGATTAAACTTCTCCCGGGTAGGGAGAAACGAAGAGATTAACCTCAAAGCCTATTTTTGTTGGGACGACCAGATCTCATTAATTTATGGGACGAGGTCCAGCCGACGAAGGTGGGACGGATTTTCAACAGCAAGCTCTATCTGTTAAAGCGAACGTTCATCTTATCTTCTAAGAGAGAACGCACTAACAGGCAAGCACCCTTCTTTCTATATTTTTCTTTTACTTGACTTAAATTGTTGCTGTTTAAAAGAGATTTGCCAGATTGATCGGTTTTTGACATCTCACTGGGGAGCCGTAACTTCTCTCTGCTACGCACTAATTAATAGCTTATCTCTGTTTTTGTTGCAAAAAGCTGTCCTGGATTTGCATTCTAAAGATACACACAGAAGAGGGATTTCTATTCCAGATTTTTATTTTGAAAAATATTATACTGTTTTGAGACTACTCTCTTTTTGGTCTATTTTATTTTGACGAATCTGTTTCTTGACGATTGCCATTAATTGTTTCGATCCTGGGAACTGCATTTTGTTTACTTAACTATTGGAGAGATAAGGCTGTCTGCTCTGTTTATACTGTGATGTCACCAAGTTTGGAGTATTAACCCAATTGTTGCTGAAATAAGAAGTGGTTTTCCTATATTTTCCTTTTAAAATGGCAATTAAGAAAGTGGCTGAGAATCTGGAAATAACTATGTTTCAGAGAATAATGGATGAGATTGAGATAACGAAAATTGAATTGAGTAAAATGAAGCAGGAGATTAAAGATATAAGGGTCCCTGTGAGAGAGGTGACCCTGGAAGGGGTCCCTGTGAGAGAGGAGACCCCGGAGATTGGAACAGGGGTCCCTGTGAGAGAGGAGACCCTGGAGACTGGAATAGGGGTCCCTGTGAGAGAGGAGATCCCGGAGATTGGAACAAACGTGGAACAGGAACAAGATTTGGAGTCTATGGACTTTAGAAATAAAATCTATTGTTTGGAACTCAATGTTATCTCTGAAGAAATTAATGAAGATTCTAGAGATAAAGTTATCAATGGCATGGATTATCTTCTGGACTGGAATGATGTGATGGAGCCCAATATAGAGAAAATCTATGGAATTAACTGCAGCCATGTGACAATGGAAAAACTTTTAAGAGATGACCCAGTGTATTTTGAAAAAAAGAACAGAGATATGATTTTACAGCAGTATTTCAGCAACTTATTCAGAATGGATGGCAAGAAAATATTTGGGATAGAGGTAATTCCCATCAGACTCTTACTATATGACTATGGCTTTGACAGCAAGATTATTATGGAATACTGATAATGGAAGATTGGATATTGAAATTACTGGACTTAACAAGACTACTGAAGATGGAAGATGGAAAATGGAACTAATAGAGATAATAGAACAATGGCTACTGAAATTACTGAACCTAACAGATTCTGATGTGATGGATTAATTGAAATGTTTATTTTGACTATGGTTATGACAATAAGATTATCATAATTAGTAATGAGATGGATTAATCGATATGCTTATCTGGAAAAAAAAATTGATAGATATATTTCTTAAAGAATTGAAACCTCTCTTTGACTTTTTGTGGAAAGAATAAAGTAATGTTTATGAGATTTGATGATTAAGTAAGATAACTACTGGAGGAAAGTGATTTTATAATATGACTTAAGAGACAGGATTGCTATATATTATAGACTTATAACTGATTTGATCTTTGACAAATGGGAAGTCAATATTTTACTCTTTATTTTTTATTTTTGTTTTTTTTTTTTTCTTTTCTTTTTTTCTTTTTGTTTAACTATTTTTGATTTTGTTTTTTGTCTTTGAATGTTTTATGATTTTGTCTTGTATGTTTTATGAAAATCTGAATAAAAATTATTGAAAAAAAAAATATATACAAATATACAAATTTAAAAACACATTTAATTTTTTTTAAAAAAAAACACATGCTAAAATGCCTGGGAGAAGAGGAAAGTCTTGACCTGGTGCCAAAAAGATAACCGTGTCGGTGCCAGGTGCACCTCGTCAAACACACCATAATTTGGGGGCCACTACTGAAAAGGCCCTCTCCCTTGTTGCCACCCTCCCAGCTTCCCTCTGAGTAGGCACCTGGAGGAAGGCCTTGGATGTTGAGTGTAGTGTATGGGTGGGTTCGTGTCGGGAGAGGCGTTCCATCAGGTATTGTGGTCCCAAGTCATGTAAACTTCAGATTAAAACCAGGTATAGGTTAGGTTAAAACCAGCACTTTGAATTGAGCTCGGAAACATACAGGCAGCCAATGCAAGCGGGCCAGAATCGGTTTTATATGTTCGAACCGTCTGGTCTCTGGTTGTATATCTATGTGCTGCGTGATGAAAGTTGCCGTGGAAAGCTGTCAAAATTTCTCTCTAGAAGTTGATCACTTTAAGTTTAACAGATTCTCTCTTTAATCTACTGCACATTATTTTTCAGGGCAAGAATTAATGTGTTAATTGTAGCAAGGCTGAAAACCATGGCATGAATTTTCCCCTGATTGTTTGCAACGTGGCTAAGAATGAAACGGCTCTATCAACATTTTGGTGAGTTATCCTGAGAACAGATGTGTCTTGTTTTCAACAACAGCTGTGGTCAGGTTTCCACTTTGAGCCAAAGGCTAGTGCTGGTACTCTGATGGAGATGGGCAGATGTGAGATGTGGGGCTTTGAATAGAAACTCATTTGTATGTGTTCTGAGTCAGCTTAAGGTAGCAAACAGTGGGTTTGCTGGGGGAAAACCAAACATCACATTGAAAATATTTTTCCTCCATGCAAGTTTTTCAGTGTCTGAGAAAAAAACATTTTTGTTAATTTTATATAACAAAACCATGGTATATGAATTAAACATTTCCAATAAAGGAAATTGAGGCACAGGTCAAACAGGGGCCCCATCTGCACTATACATTTAAACTACATTATACCACTTTAAGCAGCCATGGCTTCCACCAAACAATCCTGGGAACTGTGGATTGTTAAGGGTGCTAAGAGTTATTAGGAGACCCCCTGTTCCCCTCACAGAGCTACAATTCCCAGAATGGTTTACCAATCAATCCCTCTTCCCAGGGAGCTCTGGGAATTGTATCTCTGGTGGGAAACCAGGGTTTCCTAACAACTCTAAGCACCCTTAACAAGCTATAGTTTCCACAATTCTTTGGGAGAAGCCTTTACTGTTTAAAGTATTATGATACTGATAATTTTAATGTTTCTTGTAAACCGTGTGGAGGTTTTCTTAACAATCAAGTGATATATACATTGTGAAAAATAAATAAGTAAGTAAATAAATAGATTTATAGTTCAGATCGGGGCCTGGGTTGAGGCAGAGTTTCATGACTTCACCTGTGGTGTGTGGCTTGGTAGAGCAAACCACTGCCCCCCCTTCAGAGTTAACCAGGATTGGAGGCATGTATTGAAGGCATTCCAGTGTTAGCAACATCTATACCAAGGGACTTCAGATGTCATTGGACTCCAGCTCCCATAAGCCTGAGAGAGTATCACCAATGACCAGGGGTGATTTTTATTTATTTATTTAATATTTTGATTTATATCCCGCCCTTCCTCCCAGCAGGAGCCCAGGGTGGCAGTTGTGGAAGTTGTAGCTCAACAGCATCTGAGTGACACCATGTTGGTTACCCCTGGTGTTAATGCCTAGCATCTTTAAGCACCTGCCTGAGCCCATACTGATGCCTGGGTTATAGGATGGCCAGGTGAAAAAAAGATCAGGGCTCCTGCATCTTTAACAATTGTGTAGGAGGGAGAACAGGTGCGTAGGAGAGGAAATTTCAGCAGGTGTACCTTGTCGTGCAAGCTGTACCTGCTGAAATTAACTCTTCTAGTTAAAGATGGCCTCTCCTTTTTTAAATCTGGCCACCCTACTGACCTGGTTCCTCCTGCCTTGTTATTTCCCCCCCTAGATCAGCATTCCAAGCAGCACATGGCATGTGGATCTAGCCACACATTTCATTTCCCACAGGGCCACTAATCTTTTGGCACTTTGGGTCATTGTGGAAAATGGAAAGTATAGCTAAGCCGAGCTGACTGGCATTGCTTGGACCACTGCCACCACTGCAGGATAAGCCCACTGGGGCCCACTGAAAGAGGAGGGAACAACCAGAGGACACTTTGCCCAAGGCCTCCTCATACCTGAAGCCAACCTTTGTACTAACTCTGGTATGTTCCAGTAATCACGCTGAGCAATAGTGAATAAATAAAAAGTTACAGCCACTCAGGGAATGGCACATAATGGAGCTCACTCCCAGGAATGTCTGTATAGGATTAATATGGACTATACAGTCTATAATTAAAATTTAGTTTAATTTGTCCTCACATCAAGCCACTGAGGTGTGTCCTATTATCAGTAGGTAACTGGGGCCACCCATTTAGCCCAGAGCTAAGCTGGGCCTCAAAACTCGCGTCTTCTAATTCTAAATGCAGCTCTCTATGGCCAAGATAAAAAAAAAATTGCATTGACATTGGTTACCTTTGTTAATCACCCTTAGCCTCTTTGTACACTGGCGTTTTTTCTTCCTTTCCCTTTGTCTTTCCATTTTTTGCAGTTGCCCTCTGCCAACAAAATTTAGTCTGTAAACCCGTCTTTTTGATTGATGAATCTCAATAGTGGGCAAGGTACATTGATGGTGCTACACTGATGATAATAATCATACTAACTAGTAAACAAAGCAGAAGACTGGCTTGGTCTTAAAAATGTGTTCCTGTAAAAAAAACAAAAAACCCGCCTATTATCTCAGGACAGGTTCTGGCTGGCATTTTGCTCTGGGGAAATCTAGTGTGTTAAGTTTAATATTTGGTCCTTGCTGAGTTACACACTGAAGGCACATTTTAGGACAGGGGTGGGGAACGTCAGGGCCTGGGATTGAATGTGGACCTCCAGGCCTCTCTATGTGGCCCTTGGGACTCTTCCCACATGTGCACCCTCTCCCCAGACCACCCCCCTCACTGGCTCAGCTTCTGCATCCTCCTTGAGATGTTTTGCCCGTCTGGAATGGGTCGTTGAAATGTGATAATGCCTCTTGGTTACTTGGATGGAGCATAGAGAGGGGTTTGCAAGGGCCTGCGGAAACTGGCCTCCTGTACAAAGGTAAAATTTACATTTGTTGCTCCACCCACTTTTGTCTTTGGCCCCGCCCACCACTGGCATGTGGCCCCTTGAAGGTTGCCCAGAATTGAATGTGGCCCTCAGGGCTGACAAAATTTTCCCTCCCCTGGTTTAGGAGAATCCGTGAAGAAAGAGAAATTTGTCATAAAGGCAGCCCTCCAATCCAGGGCTTTGCAGAAGACTGAGACTGGCAACAATATATTGGAAAAAAAGAAGTTTATGTAGCAGTTGAGGTTTGATAGATCAAGTTAACATGAAAAGCTATATAATGGAGGGCAACAACATGCATGGCAGAAGGACTGCAATCAGAATCTATATGAGGACAGCAATTAATCAAGGCAAACTTAAGCAACTAACCTAAAAATAATATAGTATAACATTTATATGGGACATCTTTAGGTTCATTCTATCAGTCAATGCAAATTGGTACAATGCAACAGTGTGCAATACAATCCATCATTCTTATATAATTTTATAGCAACACATAATGGCCAAAGGTAGGAGAGGGTGGTAGTCTGATCTCAGTGCGATGTCTGTGCAGTGCTATGCAGTTTAGTATACTACAATCAAATACAATAAATCATAATGCTTATGTGTGCTCCATCATGATAAAACAAACACCAGAACCTTGGTTAATGAACAGGCACCACATATGTTTTCAACAATTATAGTTTCAGGAGAACAAATATTTAATCCTATGAACTTTAACAGCTGATTATCATTGAAAACTCTAGCTAAATCATTATCATTAATTCTCTGCCCTAATTCGTTCTCTGGGGCAAAGTGCTTATTAAAGGTAAATGGTTAGCTATGACCATGCTAAGCAGCTGATTAGCACTGAAAGCACCAAATGGCTGATCAATAGTAGGACAAAATCTCTTTTTAGCTGGACTGTAAGCCTTGGAAAACTCAGGTTTTAATTGTCCCTGAACCAAAAAGCAGCAATAGAGAACACTGTAATGCAAATATGATAGGATGTAAAGTTTCAATACACTTGAAAATGAAAATAATGCAACCTTGAAAAGTAATTGAGCACCACACAGGGAAACATGGACTGATGTTGTGCACTAAGCAAGTAAATTGGGCGTGATCGAGAACCTCATTGGTTTGGCTGATAGAGATTTAAACATGCTGAGAACTCTCTCCAGTTGAAATCAGTAGGCCTTAGAAAGGGCGGGCTCTTGGTGCCATCCATGAAAAATCTTTGCCTATCAGGGCCCTCTCTTTAAACACAGTGATAAAGCAAGGGACCAGCTGGTTATACCTGCTCCTGCCCCTTATGATCATGATCCTTTTGTAAAGCCTTTCTCACTTGATTATAGGAGGGCAAATGTGAGGTTGTATCCAATGCTAATCCTACTCAGAGTAGACCTGGTTAAAAATAATGGACATGATGAACTTGGGTCCGTTAATTTCAGTGCATCTACTCTGACTAAAACTTCATCAGTCCTGTGCTCTATTGCAAGTAGGAGGAAAGTGCGGAAAAACGCACTGTTTGGAAAGCAAAAACATCTACTGTTACTCATCTCCTACTATATTGATAATGCTTAAAAGTAAATACTTGTTCTCTGGGTTACAGATTGGTAACATGGAAACTTTCCTAGAACCTGCAGTGATGCTGCCACTGAGGAAACAACAACCCAAGGGATTTTAGAGCATTTAGTTCAGATGGCACAACAATGAATTAACTTTGGCGCTTTGCACCAATTTGGAAGGTCCATGCTCAAATCCACAGTTTCCCCCAGTCCTTCAGTTGTTGGAGTTGGAAGAGAAATCATTCATTTTGTTACTTGTGGATGATCGATGTGCTATTTTTTTGTTTATTATTTATTTCATTGTGGCTGGGCTCCCTGTTGTTGGCAATGTCAGGCTTCCTCTTTCTAACTCGGTTTCCATGCGCTTGCAGTCTGGTCATTGTGGCTCCATAGCAAGTTGTTTAGTATTTGTGACCTTTGGGATATTGTTCATGTAACCTGGGGTCACTTCCTTCAGTGGCTGGTTGACCATCTTTAGCATATGAAGCAATAGTGTCCCTGTCGATTGCTGTAAAAGCTGCGAAGGCAAACTAGGTAACACTGAAGACAATGCTTTCTGACATGAATGCTTTGTTGTATCCTCCCTTCAGAGCCATGGCAAATGTAGCAGAAAAAATTATAAGGAAGGAAGTCTGAGAGAAATGGATAACAGAGAGAAAATGGTAGGATCTTATTCTGAATATTCTTCATTGTGATGAAAAAATGCTGGTTATTTCACCTGTGGAAACAAGTGGTGGGTAGAAGCAAGAGGTTAAACAATCCATCCAAAGTTGCTTGAATGATGTGGGGTGGGGGACTACATCTCTAGGACATCTGTCACTGGATAACACAATTAGATGCCCATTGATCTCACTCCAATTTTAATGCTCTTGTGATCGACAGAGTAGGCAAATAAGTACACATACACACACCAATGGACATTAGGAAACACTTCCTAATGATGAGGCCTTTTCTCACATTATGCAGTGACTAACTCAGATGTGCCACTGAAAGTACATGCAACAGGGAACCCCAGAGGAGGTATACACTGACATAGGCTTACAAACACAAGTTTGTCCTCAGTTGCTCTTAACATTTGCCAGATGTACACACAAAATGTTTAGGTCTACACTTAAAAAGCTGATATGTCAATTGGAACAAGCTCTTTGTGGAATATCCTTCCTTTGATGTTTTGAGAACAGGCTGGGCAAACACCTCCCAGGTATGCTCTATTTGATTATACTTCTTTTTTTAAACTCTGTTTTACCTTTATTTTAGTTTATAGCTTATACTAAAGAGGTATCTTGTCAGGTTGGCAGCTGACTTAGGTTGCAGTCCCAATCCAGTTTACCTGGGAATAAGCCCCATTGAATTCAGTAGGACTTACTCTTGAGTAGACATGGCTAGGATTGCAGTGTTAGATTTTCAGTTGGCCTAGATGATTCTCTTACAAATCTGTGATTCTGTGATGTGATGACTCTGCATATAGTAAAGGTAAAGGTGTCCCCGCACTTATAGTGTGAGTCGTTTCCGACTCTTAGGGTGACGTCTTGCGACGTTTACTAGGCAGACCGTATATATGGGGTGGGATTGCCAGTTCCTTCCCTGGCCTTTCTTTACCCCCCAGCATATGCCAGGTACTCATCTTACTGACCACGGATGGATGGAAGGCTGAGTGGTCCTCAACCCCTTTTGCCGGAGATTCGACTTCCTCCTTCTGTTGGAATCGAACTCCGGCCGTGAGCAGAGCTTCGGCTGCATTACTGCCGCTTACCACTCTGCGCCACGGAGGGTCTTCTGCATACAGTAGAAGGGCAAATAACAAACCAAAGTGCGAGATAGTGTTCACAATGAATTGATGGGAGTGGGGAGTGAGAAAGCCAGTGTTTTCTACATTTGTGGGTGCTTCCAAGGTTTGATTTTAACCCTTTCCCCTTTTTACCTTGATGAAAGTGACAAGGCCCCCGTAGAAGACTGCAACAGTGAAGAGAACCATGAAAGTGGAAACTTTGTTCCAGACACTGTTGGCCTCCTTCAGTTCACTGTACTCATCTTCATTTTCATTGCGGATGTCACACACGGCAACCCCCATCACGGCACAGTCCCAGGAATCTGAACAATGAGGTGAGATGAGAAGGTTACTCCATGGAGCAGAGATGGAAGAGGAAGCCTCCAAAAAAGCGACAACAAAATACAACAGAAAAATACTTGATGTAACAGACAAGGAGATATTTTGAAGGTATTATCACTTTCTATTTGGCGACCATTGACCTCGTCAAGACCAACAGTGCTCCTAGAGCAGCTTTGGTGGATCAGCATACTGTGTGGATTTTGTTTGTGCAAAAGCTCTATCCGATTATTGGATCAGGGCACAAGATACAACTGAAGAAGAAAGAAAGAAACACCTCATTGATGATTATTTTAATATAGAGCTGCAGGATACATTAAAATTGTCTAACAGAATGAAAATCACATCTAGGGGAATGTCAAAACAGCAGACAGGCCAAATCAAGATGTCAAGAAAATTGTGTTGTTTTTGTAATGGAGTGAATTTATCTGGTGGCAAGGACAAATGGTGCAGCAAAGATGTATTTTACCAGAAAGGGAATTGGTTCTTCTGATTATGATGTTTTCAGAGGAGACATGGGCTACAAGGCATGAGTAAGAGACTCCCATCATCCACTTGCTTGTGGGGACTTCAAGTGTGCTCACTAAGGAACATCTTTGTTTTTCATGATCACATTTCAAACTATGGGCATCATAACCCTTCCATGACATTTCTTTGTTCTCCTCTTCCCACTTCACAAAGAGCTCTCCTGGGTAGAAGTCTCTGACTATGCAGAGTAGGGTTACATTTAGGTCTTCATTGGAGGACTGGTGCTGGAGGTAGACTTTTGGGGACTTCATTGTGCCTGTGTTAAAAAGGGTAAACAAATTATAAAGACTGGGATCAAAATATGTTGGAATAAAAAACTAAGGGCATATCAACATTAGAGATTTATCCTGCTTTATCAGTTTTTCCCTCTTCCCAGAAAACCCTTGGAACTGTAGTTTTTTTGTTAGTGCTGGGGGGGATGGTAGCTAACCTCTAACAATACTCTTAATACCCCCACCAAGCTACAATGGCCAGAATTCATTTGAAAGTCATGAGAATGAAACTGGCATAAAACAGGTATAAGCTCGTTGTGGATACATATAACCTTAAAATCAGTGGCTGCAGTCGTGTGGTCAGGTGGCTTTAAACTTATGGAGAAAACCTCAATATTACATTGTCTGAATTTGCTCAATATTACATTGTCTGAATTAGAATTTTGGTTAAGATGGACTAGTACTTTGATTCAGTCTCCAGTAACTTTGGTGTGTTCCTAAATCACCCTGTTCTGCTCACAGTGTCATGTATTCTCAGTCTCCTGCCCACCCTTTCTTTGTCCTCACCATTCCTTCGCTCATAGTGCTGTTTGGTTTCTCTTAGACCATTATAGATGCTACAGGTAAACTTTATAGTGGATTTCCATTCCGTTAGATTCACATGCAGTTGGCCATAGATCCAAGAAGTGCTGTTGGTTTTGTTCAAGATTTTGGTAGTCACAGTATTTATGTTGGCAGGTTCTCCATCCATTGTCCAGCTGACTGTTGAATTTGTGGTTGTATTCACAAGGGGCATCATGCAGGTTAGAGCTGCACTTTTGTTTATAAAGAGCTCTTCGAAGGGTGGCAGCTGTATTTTGATAGCTGTCTTCTTGTTAAGAGATGGGACCATTCCTTCAAAAATAAATCATCATCAGATTGAACTGGCTTGTACTTTCCAACAGTTGTTTTATCTGCTGGCTAAAGATGGTATATTGTAATGATGAATAATCCAAACACAAGAGAATCCTGTGTTGGACTAACTTGCAGGTCTTAAACAAAATATGTTTATGATTATAAACTTATTCCCAGCTATCACTGGGAAATGCCTTCTTTCTAATGCAGAAATCACTTCTATGGGAAATGAAAGTATCTTCCATTTTGGTATGAGAAAGATGAAGTGTGTGTGAAGCCAGCTCAAGAAAGTGATGTGCTCCAGCATCATGTCCAACTGATTCCACCTTCTCCTACCTCCAGGTGGAACTAGGGACTATTACCCACTGCAAGAGCAAGTGCATGTCAAATGTGACATTCAAGTGCTCTAACCAGGTGGTTACCACACCTCTGAAAGTTCTACCTTATCCCCTAATTGCCCGTTCACTTCCCTATGTACAGCTGAACAAATCAATACCAACTCAATTACCACAACAATCAGCAATCTGCTGCCATCTCCATTGATTTCCAGCTAGTATGTAGTTGTTAAAAGCACAGAATAAAAAAAGATGGAAACTTTAACTTGGTAGCATGGAAGTTCTGCTCTGTGGCCTCAGATGACCTTTAGCATCTTGGAAGGATGTATGAGTAATGATTGTTGTGGCTACTAAGTTGGGGGAGAAAGACCTTCTGCAGAGGCACTCCTGTTTTCTATTAGCGTTGGTTTCCTTCTGTTTACAATTTAGGCATGTTGTTATTGTAGCATGTATAATATTGTGACTTACCAGAATAATGCAAGTCCTTCTTAATCAAGATGTTGGTTGAGCTGTGATTGACAGTGCATGTATAGATTTCTGGCTTGCTCCATTCCTCTTCGCTGAGTACCCAACTGCAGCTCTTCTGGAACTTCCCATTGCCAAGGGGCACCAGAGCTGCAGAGTCAGTACTGCAGTTTAGACTGTGTCCTTTGGTGATCCATAGAATGTCTATATTTTGGGGATAGAAGTTGGTCACAAAGCAAACAAGTTTCTGGTGTCCCCCATCTTCTGAGGTGTGGAATACTGTCACTTGTGGGCGAGCTGGTTCCAGAAAATCTGAAATGAAAATGTGGCCTTTTTGGTTGCAAAACAGAACATGCATGTGTAGAGAACAGAATTTCCTGTTAGTTAAGGTATATGGTTAAACAACAGAGCTGGCAACCAATTAAAAGTTTGAAACCCAGATGTAAACACATTTACTTGGAAGTAAGGCCCTTCTTCACACTAATTTCAGTGGAAATAACTTGGGGAGGCTTATTTCCAATTGGTGAACATACATGAGGATGTTCAGCACCTGATGACTGCAGGGTGCAAACAGCCATCCCAGCCCAAACACCACAGACAGGGCTGTCTTACCACTGAGGTCACCTCAAAAGCATTACTCTTCAATGGAGGAAGTTCAGTGTTCATCTCAGAGTTGTGTTGTGATGATTGAGTTCATGCATGGATGAATTAACCTTAATTCTAGTTAGAACTGCTGCCGAACAATTCTATGGTTCTATGAATCATTTTTAGCTGTTATGATCCACACAATAATTTGTTCTCTTCAAGGTTAGACCTTTTCCTGTTGTTGGTAAGTAGAGCATCTTCCAGCACTCAGACTTACTATATAAATGTTTACTGATGTTTTCCATGTGAGTCAAGGACTCATGCCCCACCACACAGGTATATAGAGCTCTGCTTTCCCATTCAGATGCTGGGACTTTCAGGATGCTTTGGATGCTAAAAGTGGGGCTTCCCACTTTGCCTATTGGGGGCCCTGTGATATATTCAGAGATGTCAATGTTTCTGCTGTTGTTCTTCCACCTGATGAATATTTCAGCTGGGGAGAATCCAGAGACCTCACAAGCTAACCAAGCTACAGCTTGGGAGGAAGGTTGCATCAGTTGTGTTGGCGATGGAATGACCAAGTTGAGAGACGGAGCTTTGACATGGTTGGAATCTATACGGAAGAAGATGAAAATTGAAAAGTTGACAAGGGTGGTACTCAATTTGAAGTAAAAAGTGGGAGAGTGTAATGTTGGGGGAGTAGCAAATCACACTCTTCATATACTGGAGACAGTATTTAATTTGCATGATAAGCAGCTTCAACATCCAGCTCATAGTTAAATTATGGAATTTGCTCCCATAAGAGGCAGTGATGGCCACCAACTTGGATGGCTTTAAAAGAGGATTAGACAAATCCATGGTTGATAAGGCTATTAATGGCTACTAGCCATGATGTCTATGTTCTGCCTCCATAGTGGGAGGCAATATGCTTCCAAATACCAGTTACTGGAAACTGCAAGAGGAGAGAGTGCTCTTCACACACAAGTACTGCTTGCAGGCTTCCCATGGAAAACTGGTTGGCCACTGTGAGAACAGGATGCTGGACTAGACCGTCTATTGGCCTGATCCAGCAGTCTCTTCTTATGTTATTATGCACTATGTTCACCTGGAGTCCTACTCCTTTCTCATACATATGAGACCTGCTATGTGATGGTCCCAGGCTATGGTCTGAAAGTACATAAGGCCAGTGCCCTCCTGAAGCTAAGCAGGGTCATGTCTGGTCAGTGCCTGGATGGGAGACTGCCTGGGAACCATATGTAAGCCGCCTTGGGTTTCTATCATGAAAAGAAAGGTGGGGTATAAATGTAATAAAACATATAATGGATGAGTGATGAGGAACAGGCACCTCATACATTTTTCTCTATCAGTCTCTTGGTAGCCAGAAGACTCTTTCGTCTGGGGTTTTCAGATGCAAGCTATGTTCATATCCAGTAGTTTTTCACTTATCACACATTTCTTCTGATTTTCCCTCACCATTGTTTTTCTGGATGCTTCGCTTCATGTCTGGGAAGAGTGTGCAAGGATGAGAAATTAGACACTGGACTGTGCTGCCAGTATCCCAGTCCTGTCTGGGGATGACCAGCTGGCTTTGCAAACTCTGGGTCTGGTTTGTGTGGGTTGTGATATTTGCTTTTATGGCACTCCCGGTGTGGTTGCTGCCATTCATCATCCAGGTGAGCATGACATGGTCCAGCTCATATCCTACCACTAGGCAAGTCAGGAGGGCTTCCCTTTGAACGAGTAGTCTCTCGAGCGGAGGCTTCAAGAGGTAGAGGCTGGGGGGTGGGATGCTCTTTTTACATGCTAGAGGGGAACAAAAGACAAAGATGACTTTTAAAGATGACCAGAGCTAAACATTTGGCAGGAAGAGATGGAGAAATGGAGCACACTGAGAATGGAAAAGGAATTGAGGCATGGGGGTTCCCAGCCTTTTCAACATCACATTTGGAAACTCCACTGAACTCCTTGCAGTGGTAGTAAAATCAGCCACTTTACCTTCCTGTAGAATGATGCCTTCATTGGATAAGTTGTGAAGAACTTAATCTCCACAATCTATGCCTAGCACAATATTACAGAGCATGCTGGGATAATCTACTGATGAAGTTTCACTCCCTGTTGGTCTGGTGACCTCAGGTCTAACAGGAGCCAAGGAAAATGGAGGACAGCAGGATAGTAGAGCAAAGGCATGAATTTGCTTTCTGAGAAGATAAATACCCCCCCACAGAGAGAGAGAGAGAGAGAGAGAGAGAGAGAGAGAGAGAGAGAGAGAGAGAGAGATTCTGCCATAGGGTTGAAAGATCACCTGTGCACTTGCTGATACTGCTTGTCTGGATGTCTTTTGTATCAGGTTGGGTCACCTTGCAGGTATACTCTTGTAGATTGTTCCATTCCTTCAGAGGCACGGTCAGGTTCTGGCTGGTGTAGAACTGGCCACCACTCTGCTGAAAGGTTTCTGGCTTGGATCCTGGTCTGGATTGAGCCTTTCCACCTTTCTCCCAGGTGACTTCGATGCTCTCTAGGAAGTAGCCATGGATGGAACAGAGTAAAGTGATATCACCCTTGTTTCCCAGGCCTGTGCTCGGACAGAGTGGGTTAGTGCTGAGAGTCAACGAGAGGGCTGTAGACACAATCCAGTCTGAAGAGAAAGATATATATAGAGAAAGGTATCACTTTTATTTAGATTAATTTTGTTAGACTGTGATGAATGTTGGAACCTCCAAAATAGCACTAGTGACCTTAGAATGAAGCCACCAATATCCTGGGCATAGTATGTCCTATCTATATTCCCTTTCTTTCTTCCTCCACCCCGGTATCTCAGTTTTTTCACTGTTGCTTCTGACTATGGCTCACCTGCCAGACCAGCTGTTATAAACCAAACAACTTTGTCTCTTAACTCCTTTCCCACTATCCAACTCTACAAGTCTCTTTCGCTGCCATGACAGCTCTAACAGGCCTGTCTTAACTAGCTTGCTTAATTTTCATTAGCTAATGGAGAGATTTGGCACAGAAATTTTGGCAATTTGGTGTGTGGTTTATTGCTGTACTTCACCTTTTCTAGAGATGCGCCGGACAATCGTTGAATTTGTTTCCAGGTGCATCACCTCACATGTGTTGATCTCCCCTTCTTGCCATTGGGAGATGGAGATATTCAATTGATTGCTGGCTCTGTATGTCCTGTCTGCCATCTTCTGTTCCATAAATGTTTTGTTCTTGTTTTGTGGGCCACCCTTCCACTCAATGATCACATTTTGGGGTCTGTAGTTAGAGGCGATGCATTCCAGCGTTACTGTTTTCTTTTCCTGATCTATTGACTGCAGGAGTTCAACAGTAGGCACTTGAGGCTGGTCTGTGAAGAAACTGCAGTTATAGGTAACCATAATAATGGGAAAAAAGAGTATCATTGTAGGATGGGCAAGCAAGACACCAAATTACCTGTGTTAAGCAAAAGGAGTCCCTCAGGAGCATAAGCAAAAGAAATGAAGAAATTCTTCATGAGTCAAGCAGGGCGAACAGCAAACCAGGACCTTGTGTGTCTTCCCAGCGCAGGCAGTAGAAGCATTGCTGTGCGATAGGTGTGAGAAGCTGATAGAACTGAATTTTGGGCATGCCCAGAACGTGTGGCAGGGGCCCAAGTATCACTCACATGAACCCAGCAGTACTTGATCTAGAGCTGGGGTCCTTTGGTCAATGAAATTAGAGTTGTGCTGAATAAGGGTACATTGTCTTCACAACTGGTTCCATCTAAAGAGAATGCTTTCTTGATTGTCCTGTCTGTGCGCTGAGTTCAGAGGACAAGAGAATTCTGTGTGGGTCCACACTTTGTTCTCCTGGAGACTTACCAGAGCCAATGTTCCTCAGGTGAACGTGTGAACTTCTCCCCATTGAAAAGCAGAGAAGTGAGGCAAGCTGGTATAAATACTCTGCCTGTGGTGTTTGATTTCTGATGGCCATCTTGCACGTGCAAGTCATCTCCAGAATCATTTGTGCAATGTGTGGACTTGCCCTGTGGCTTTCCTGAGAGTGTTGCAAATGTCTTCTACTTGCACTAGCTTTCAGAGACTAGGGTTAAGTATTACACTGTGGGTGAGATTTCAGGAGATATTTTATTGAAGCTAAGTTACACCTTGACTTCAGTGTTGTTGTATGTCACGTTGCATCCTGTGAGTGCCTACAAATGACTCTTAGCACTCATGCGCTCCCCCTCCCTTAATACTCTTTTATCTTTTTGCAGTTACAACCATTGCCTGAGTGCTAGGCAGGGGTACGTAGACATTCCTAGAACTGTTGAAAGCAATAGGGTGGTTCAGTGTTGATCTTCCTCTTTGATGCACTCTATCTACTCTCCTTTGAATCAAGGCATGGTTTTCATGGTGCAGTTGCCCTATCCTACACCGCTGATCTGGTGGCCATATCCCAAGTCTAGTGTTGCAACACTGGTGTAACATTGGCTGCACTGGTGTAATACTACAATGTGAAACATTATATTAGCATACAGGCCTTTGTACTGAATCCTATACACTTTTTGCCGTGTACCATAGACCTTACCCTGCAGTTCGGCTCTTAAGTAAATATAGCGATTTAAATATGTGTAGATAAGGGAAATGAACAAGACCTTTTCCAGTGATGAGGCCTTTCCTAACATTGGTACATCTGCCTTCTAGCAATGACAAGGAGTTTCTACCAAAGAGTGGTGTGATCTACTCTGATACGCAGCCTTCAGAAGTGAAGAAACTGAGAGTAACCTTACCGATCTTGGCAACCGTAGCACCCACCTTGGAAGAGCCACTTACCAAAGGGTACCTTTTCACTGGCACTGAGTGGCTTGTCGGAGGAGGAGTGGTGGACCACGCAGCTGTAGCTGCCACCCTTCCCTCCTGCTGCATCTCTGCCAATTTTCAGGATGCTGTAAGTGGCGTGCGCATTCCCGTCTGGTGTCACAGGCCCGTTGTCATACAGTGCTGCGTTTAGGGGTAGGTTGTCCTTCTTCCATGAGATGCTAATTTCCTCTGGGGAAAACCCACTCACATCGCAGACAAGAATTAGGGCTTTTGTACTGTTGGCTGAGATGTCAAGGTTGGCTCGAGAAATGGTAATGGAGGGCTTCATGGTTTCTAAATTCAAAAAGGAAGGGGGGTTGATTTTAATGGGGAATAGCAGAATAATACTTCTAATTTAAGAGAGTGTCCTTATTAATGAAGTGCCTAAAGCTGCATAAGTTGCTGCATATGTATGTGTGTATATATACACACACACATTTAAAAACACTCACATGTCCTCCTTATTTATTTATTTATTTGATTGATTCATTGATTGATATCCCGCCCTTTCTCCCACTAGGAGCCCAGGGCTGCAAATGGTTTATAACCTAACAACAAAAAGACTGGGAAAGGAAGGGGACAAGATATAGGGTTGGTCTAAATTGCTTCTTTTAGTGATTTTTTTAATAGTGGGAGCAGGGCTTCGGGGGGGCAGCTAAAGAGTTTCCTAAAATTACTCATAATTCTACCTTTTCAGTGGCCACTTTCTCCTCTCCTCTGTTAATTAGGTGCCATTTTTTCTCTCCTATCTGTCTTCTTTCTCAGATGTTCCCAGCCAGTCAGCAGTCACATAGTGAATTTGATGAAGTCATGATGATGCTATGTAGCCAATCAGATTTGGCTATGAATGTACTGTCACATCCCAGTGAGCCAATTAAGACTGAGAATCAAGCTTCCTGCATCAGGTTGACCTCATTCTAAAGGAGCAGATTCCATTGCATCCATTTTGAATTTATGCAACAACAAAAAAACTCATTCAAGAAAGAGGCTATTGCTGTAGCTGTAAATACTCATGAAAAATTTCCCCTTTGCAACTCAGACCTAACTATAGTGGGCCAGTGGGTAAAAAAAATTAATGAAATGCTTTTCTCTGTGGGACTTGTTTGGGGATGGGGAGATGTTTGCTTGTTAGCAGAGTTCATTTCTAGCAACCAGACTTAGGCAGCTATACTCACGTGCATCCTTTTGGATTGTTACTCCTTTGGTGAGTTCTTTATAGCAACTTCCAGCTACTTTGCAGGTGAAACTGGTGCCCTTTCTCCATTGTTCCAAAGATACTGGGAAGGTGTGTTTCATGGTCTGGATTCCTTCGGCGGCCTTCTTCCCCATTTCTGCCTGACCCCCAGTGCTGGGCCTGCCATTCACATCCCAGGTTACTTGGACATTTTCAAGGTTGGAGCCAGTTACAAAGCATGTGATGCTCGCCGTCCCCTCAAGTAGGTCTCTGTAGGATGGGTTGATGATGGAGATGGTAGGTTGTCGCCTAGAATCGTAGCAAGCTGGGGAGCAGATGAAGAGATAGGGATGGGGGAAGATTGCATCAGTATTTGAAATCAGTGGTGCTCTTTGAATATGGAAGAAAAATTGTTTAGGCCCAAAACCTATGCACAGTTACTTGGGGACAAACACCGTTGAAACGTGCAAGGGACTGGGTTGTATTATGCTAGCTTTTAAGGTAAGAACATTTGGGGATTAAAAGTGACACAATCGTGTTTATGATCTTTTTAGCTTTTAATTTTTAACATGTAGGCACCATTTTGGTCAGAGTCTGTGTTGGAATTGCTTTTTAATATGTTTTTAAAGCTTTTAAAATGTTTTTTTTTAAAAAAATGTATTTAAAGATGTTTTGTTTTAATATGTTTTTAATGATGTTTTGTTGTAATATATTTTAAAGTCTGTTTGTATGATGTTTTAGAGTGTTTTTAGTGCTTTTGTTTGTCGTCCTGGGCTCCTACTGGGAGGAAGGGCAGGATATAAATCTAATAAATAAATTTTGTGGTGATTACTTATCTCCATCCATCCCCTCTTTATCTATTTTTAAACTGTTTTTCTAATGTTTATTATTTTCCTATTATGTTGTTGTTATGTGCCTTCAAGTTGATTGTGACTTATGGCGACCCTATGAATCAGTGAGCTCCAAGAGCATCTGTCATGAACCACCCTGCTCAGATCTTGTAAGTTCAGGTCTGTGGCTTCCTTTATGGAATCAATCCATCTCTTGTTTGGCCTTCCTCTTTTTCTACTCCCTCTGTTTTCCCAGCATTATTGTCTTTTCAAGTGAATCATGGCTTCTCATGATGTGTCCAAAATATGATAACCTCAGTTTCATCATTTTAGCTTCTAGTGACAGTTCTGGTTTAATTTGTTCTAACACCCAATTATTTGTCTTTTTTTGCAGTCCATGGTATGCGCAAAGCTCTTCTCCAACACCACATTTCAAATGAATTGATTTTTCTCGTATCCGCCTTTTTCACTGTCCAACTTTCACATCCATACATAGAGATCGGGAATACCACGATCTGAATGATCCTGACTTTGGTGTTCAGTGAAAATATTTATTTGCTGATGGGATCTGAGAATATTGTGTTGATAACAAATCAGGAAAGATTGTTTTGGGTTGTAAGTTACAGATAGTTCAGTGAAGATTTCAATCTACCGTGGGGCAGCTGGGAAAAAGACAAATCCATCCTAGGGATTATTAGGAAACAAATGAAAAATAAACTGGCAGTATCGTAACAGCTTCATACAAATCTATGGTGCAGCCAGACTTAGAAAAGGATGTACAGTTCTAGCCACCCTATTTGAAAAGAGCTGGAAAAGATGCAGAAATGGGCAACCAAAATGATTGGGTGTCTGGACTATTCCCCATATAAGAAAATACTAAAATCCAGGACAGACAAAAAGAAGTACTTCTTCACAGAATACCTAGGTCCTTATGTATTTTGCTGCTGCTGGAGATGGTGGTAGCCACATACCAAAAGGTAAAGGTGTCCCCGCACTTGTAGTGCGAGTCGTTTCCGACTCTTAGGGTGACGTCTTGCGACATTTACTCGGCAGACCGTATATATGGGGTGGGATTGCCAGTTCCTTCCCCACGCACGCACATCTCTGCCATCAAGTAAGATGGCGGCAGCGGCTTCAGTACCTTAGGGAAGCTGCAGCTGCCATCTTCATTAAGGGCAATGCTAAAAAGCCGGCTGACAGGTAAGTGGGGGGCACAGATCACGGAAGGGGAGCGGATGGCTCCTCAGGGGCTCCTGTAGCTCCAGGGCCCATGGGCCAGTGCCCAACCTGGCCACCCTTTAGAACCGGCCCTGAGCCTTATCCTACATGGATTTGTCTAACCCCTCTTTAAAGCTGTCCAAGTTGGTGGCAATGGATTCCACAGTTTACAGATTATTTATTTATTTATTTGATTTATATCCCACCCTTCCTCCCAGCAGGAGCCCAGGGCGGCAAACAAGAGCACTAAAAACACTTTAAAACGTCATAAAAACAAACTTTAAAATACATCATGGAACAAAATATCTCTAAAAAAGTTTCTTAAAAAAGCTTTCAAAACATCTTCTAAAAAAAAGATTAAAAATGTTAAAGAAAGGTTTAAGAACATATTAAAAAGCAATTCCAACACAGATGCAGACTGGGATAAGGTCTCAACTTAAAAGACTTGTTGAAAGAGGAAGGTCTTCAATAGGCACCGAAAAGATAACAAAGATGGCGCCTGTCTAATATTTAAGCGAATTCCACAGGGTAGTTGTCACCACACTAAAGGTCCCTTTCCTATGTTGTGCAGAACATACCTCCTGATAAGATGGTATCTGCAGGAGGCCCTCACCTGCAGAGCGCAGTGATCGACTGGGTATATAAGAGATAAGGCGGTCTTTCAGGTATCCTGGTCTCAAGCTATATAGAGCTTTGTACACCAAAACTAGAACCTTGAACTTGGCCCTGTAGCAAATGGGCAGCCAGTGCAATTCTTTCAGCAGCGGGGTGACATGTTGGCGATACCCTGTTCCAGTGAGCAGTCTGGCTGCCGCATTTTGCACCAGCTGAAACTTCTGGAACAACCTCAAGGGCAGCCCCACATCGAGTGCATTACAATAATCCAGCTTGAAGGTTACCAGGCATGGACAACAGTGGTCAAGCTATCCCGGTCCAGAAACGGCTGCATCTGTCTTACCAGCTGAAGCTGGTAAAAGGCACTCCCAGCCACTGAGGTCACCTGGGCCTTCAGCGACAAAGATGGATCCAGGAGCACCCCCAGACTACGAACCTGCTCTTTCAGAGGGAGTACAACCCCATCCAAAGCAGGCAACTGAGCAATTATCTGAACTCGGGAATCACCAACCCATAACGCCTCCATCTTGCTAGGATTCAGACTCAGTTTATTGGCCCTCATCCAGCCCACCACCGAGTCCAGGCAGCGGTCAAGGGCTTGCATGGCCTCTCCCCATTCAGATGTGACGGAGAAATAGAGCTGGGTATCATCAGCATACTGCTGACACCTCGCTCCAAATCTCCTGATGACCGCTCCCAAGGGCTTCACGTAGATGTTAAACAGCATGGGGAACAAGATGGTACCCTGCGGCACCCCACAGCACAACTGCCAGGGGGCCGAAAGACAGTCAGCCAATGCTATTCTCTGAAAATGACCTTGGAGATAGGATCTGAACCTCTGTAAAACAGTGCCTCCAATATCCATCTCGTCTCAGAAGGATACCATGGTCAATGGTATCAAAAGCCGCTGAGAGATCAAGTAAGAGTAACAGGGTTGCACTCCCCCTGTCCTCCTCCCGATAGAGGTCATCCATCAGGGTGACCAAGGCTGATTCAGTCCCATAACCAGGCCTGAACCGAGATGAAGAACAGTGACCAGGTAGCACTAAAAACCACCAGTATGAAAGAATGAGTCTGGATATTCTGTAAAAAGTGTATGAATTGGATGGCAGTTCTAGACAAAAGAACTAGTGTATGTGCCATATGAGTTTTCTTATTCTTGATGTTGCCATGATGTACCTGCCAAGCTCATATTTAGTTTATTTACTATATTTATATAAGCTGGCCAATAACATGTTCCCTGGCTGGTTGCAAAAAAGAGAGGCTAAAATACTGTTAAAATATAAGAACAAATAAAATAGCTGGATAAACACTTTTTAACCCCCACGGAAAGAGTTAAAACCAGTTTACCAGCACAATAACTTACACTTCAGACATGAAGAGCTCAGATTTGAAGACCACCAATTATTTTAACAGGACTTAGTCTATAAAAAAGGTAATCTGGCACTCAAAAGACATAAAGGAGTGCCGGGTGAACTTCTCTGCCACTACTGAGAATGTCCTGTCCCCGGTAGCCACCCACCTTCCTTCACTTGATGGAGGCACACAGAGCAGGGTCTCTGAGGAGGAACATAAAGTTCAGAGAGATGTATGTGGGATAAGGCGATAACAACCTAGGATTATATTCAACTAAGGCCTATTCGGAGGAGACCCACCAAAATTAATGCACCTAGGTTAGACATGTCCATTAACTTCAATGGGTCTGTTCTGAGTAGGGCCTAGTTGAATACCACCTACAGAAGCTGCCTTATACTGAGAGGAGAGACACACTTACTGTTTTGTTGGTTCCAGTGCAGCTGTACCTCTCTTTTCTGAAAATGGGGGCACATCACACTCATCAGACCCCACCCCCTTTTACTGTAAAGTCTGATGGAATCAACTTGAGTGCGTTTTTTAAAAAAACCGTTTCAAAGAGATTTCACAACTAGGGTTGCCAGGTCCATGGCCTGAGACTGATCCTGTATCTGTAGGAGAAGAGAAAGTCAGCCAAGTGGAGGTGTTCTTGCAACTCTGTAATGGGAAAAACCACAAGGTGGAATTCTCCCTTCCCCCTCCACAACTTTTAAAGATACAGAAGACCTCTTGGAGACCGGGCCTGGCAACCAAGAGGCCTTCTGTATCTTTAAAAGTTGTGCAGGGGGAAGGGAGTATTCCACCTTGTGGGTTTTCCCATTACAGGGTTGCAAGAACACCTGCACTTGGCAGACTTTCTCTTCTAAAGATACAGGATCAGTCTCAGGCCAAGAACCTGGCAACCCTATTCACAACGGATTGGCAGATCAGCCTATTCCCCCTCCAGGTGTGGCCTATGGAAAAACTTTGCTGTAGGTGACTAGTGTGCCCGTAGCCTTAGTCAGACCAATGATCCACACTGACTGGTAGCGACTGTACAGGGTTTCAGACAGAGAGTCTCTCCCAGCCCTACCTGAAGATGCCAGGGATTGAAATGAGAACTTCTGTGTCCAAAGCAGATGCTCTACCACTGAGTTACAGCCTTTCTGCCCCCCCCCAAATCTTTTATGGAAGCCAGTCCCAAGCCGCTTATAACATGGCTTTGTTGCTTACATCCTGGAGAGCCCCTGATAATAATGCATGAACCCAGTGACACCTCTTGGCCATCTGTCAACTTTCACCCATCCATCATTCCCTTATCCTTATAGCTGGTAGCTCTCACCATGGCAGTTGCTGGTGTTGTACATTGCCACGTTCTGGCTGCTTGGTGGGCGGCTCACTTTACACGTGTAGACGTCCCCTTTGTCCCAGCTCTGTTTGCTGACGTTCCGTTGGACAAAGCTGGAGTAGCCATGGCTTTTCTCCTGGTCCCTTCTCAGTGTTGCTTCTACTTTGCCTTGCTCCCCTTCTCCATTCTTCAGCCATTCCACAGTGGCTTTCCCGGGGCCAAGGCTCCGGAGGAAGCACACCAGCTCTAGGCTGCTCTCTGTGGCCTGTTCGCCGCAGTTGGGGGTTAAGATCTGAACCTGGACTGGCTTCGGAGGTTCGCTAATGCAATCTGAGAGGAGAGGATGGAGCACATTGTTATTAATTCATATAACAAAGCCTACAGAAAATCAGTCTAAGAGAAAGCAGGATCAAAATGCACCCTATAAAGATAGAAACAAACTCTTTAAGACAGGGATGGGGAACATGTGGTTCTGCAAATGCTGTTGGGCTCTTATCACTCCCAGTCAGCATGGCCAAGTGGTCAGGAGGATGGAAGTTGCAGTCCAACCATCTGCGGAGGACTGCAAGTCTCCCAAGTCCTGAATTAAAAGAACAGTGAAATATACAATAAAATCAAGATTTTTAAAAAAGATTTTTAAAAAAGTTGCACTACAAGGATAGACTATTACCTATGCAAGTAAATGCTTAACACAAATGCCTTTAGAGTTGGAGTTTTTGTTTTAAAAGAGTTTTAAAAGAGTCCTTCACTTCAAAAGCCACATTAGAAAATTATGAAGTTTAGGAACGAACTATGTGTGATGACGTGCATAGTAAATAGCAGCAGCTGGGGTGCAGACTAATAGGGTTGGGGCTGTGGTGCACAGTGAGGGAGGTGAATCTTTCCTTTCACACGCGATCCTGACAAAACTCACCCCTGGGCATTTACTTGCGTAGGTAATACTCTATCCTTGGAGCTGCAATTTGGTGTGGGAGAGAAGAGGTCATTGATACCAATTACAGCTTCCCTCTCATGCCAAGTACCAGTGAGGGGAGGGTTCCAGAGCTTGTCAGTCAAGTGACATCACAACGATGTCATATGTTTGAAGGGGCAGCCCCACCCACCCTCCTTCTCCTCTCTGCATGTGCCCACACACCCTTCCCAAACATGCTCCAGAGGATTGGGGGGACCCACAGAACAAATTGAGGTGGGCACGGGGGTGCACGGGGAGAGGAGAGTGAAGGGAAGTTCCTCTGAACGGCCAAAGTTCCCTGTGCTAGCGGATACTGCCCTATGTCAGTTTATTACGTGTTGGCTTCAGACAACCATTTCATCATACTAGGAGGTGTGGCAGGGGAGGAATATCACCTTATGGTGACTGTTTCCCTCTCAGAACACAATTGCCAACATGAGAGAATTCCCTAAAGCATGCTGTGCCTTGAGCATGTGCTCTTAGCAGGGTGGCACCAGTTCTCTGGAATCATCTTCCCTTAGAAGGGAAGCAAGGCCCAACATTAATACTTGTTTTCAAAGCTCGTTGAAGGCCTCCCCCTGCCCCCATCCTTCCTGAATTAGTTTGTACTATTTCTGTGGCTTTTCATTTTGGATGATTTCATGGTTTTAACATTGGTTTATCATTTGTATTATGTTTTATAGTCTTTTTTTTAAAAAAAAAAACACTGCTTGGGTATTCTTTGAATGTAGAGCAGTTTATAAACTCTCAAATAAATAGCATGACTAGAATTGGCTCAGAAAATAGTATGGTTTGTTTTGTGCATGTGGCATTTTTAAAGTTTCCCCATCTCCTTTTCTCCCCCCACCGCCACCCCACTCTTAAGCATCTTACGTTTGTAGTCGAAGGTTGCTGAGATGGGATCTCTTCCTGTCTTGGGCTGTACAAGGCACTTATACGGTTTTGCCTTAAAGTCTGAAGGACTGACTGAGAGCTGACTTATGCTGAAGACCTTGTTGCTTCCTTTGCGGAGTTCTCCTGGGTACTTTTTTGCTGGACCGTTAGGTTCCCACGTGATTGTTGCAGAGCCTGGAAAATTTTCTTTAAGGAGGCAGGCTAAGCTTATGTCTTCCTCGTGGCCCCCATTGTTGAAATTGCAGCAGGACATCAGAGAAAACACAGAAGGAGATGCTGGGCTCTCTGTAGGAATTGAAAAAGAGATGGCAGGTGATGAAGAATATGAAAAGACAGAACTACATCTTAAATTATATGATGCTTAGGCTTACGATCCTGTATCTTCAGGAAAAGAGAAAGTCAGCCAAGTGCAGGTATTCTTGCAACACAGTAATGGGAAAAACCACAAGGTGCAATTCTCCCTTCCCCCTGCACAATATGCCAGGCCCGGCCTCCAAGAGGTCTTCTGTATCTTTAAAAGTTGTGCAGGGGGAAGGGAGGATTCCACCTTTTGGTATTTCTCATTACAGTGTTGCAAGAACACCTGCACTTGGCTGACTTTCTCTTCTCCTAAAGATACAGGATCAGCCTCAGGCCCTGAACCTGGCAACCCTAACAACCACAGCACATGGCTTCACTTACCTGATTTAGATCTAAGCATCACAGAGGTCACACGAAACATTACGTGCTTGCACAGCCACCTATGTGGCAAGCAGCGCATCAAAACCTTCATCCATCAGTGCCGTTGCTCCACTTCCCACTCAGCTGATGGGATGAACAGGATGATTTGTATGATCCTCCAGAAATAATGTCTACCTCAGTTTACCTGGTGAGAAAGTCATTCACTGCTACCATAGACTTCAAATAAACTGTCTGTCTATTAGGCCATTCCATTCTGTCTCTTAGGGGTCTGTTAGTTCATTCTATTGTTCAGCATGAATTGCAAGTGTAGTCTAGAACAGGATGTTGACACACACACACCAACACAGGAATGGGCATAAAGTAAATCTGGATCTACTGGCAGATCTCTTGAGCGATTTGTAGTAGAATATCAAATATTTTGGACTCCCAATTGTTTAACAATGGCAACAACAAAGTGATTCCTCTCCCCACAACCATAAATTATATTGTTGAAAGGAATAAAGGTTATGGAAATGTAAAAAGAAGATTTTTGTGTGGAAGTCCTATGAGTTCTGTTCAGTTCTAATATTCAAAACTAGTTCCTGAGATCAGAATTCTTTAATTCCAAGTGTATGTCTTTTGCACCATGGTCTGGTTGGTGGAGTTCAGGGTTCTAGTAAAAAACAAGGTAGATCCTGCTAGCTTGATGTCTGCACACTCCTCCCCTAGAAAACACTCAATGGTTCCCTTTTTCTGCACATTCTAGATGAAGAATGTTAATGTTGGGTAAACTGTCTCCTATGTTAGCATGCTATTACTGGTCCTCAAACTGCAACCCGCCCGATAAGCCTGTGAGGAGCCCCACCGTTTTTTGAAAGCCCATTTTAAAGCTATTAATTTAATTGAAAGCTAGATAATTAAGAGTGGAGATTATCTGTGGCTGAAATCTTGGCAGGAAGAAAACTGGGCACATGCTTGTGCCCCACAGAATTCATATGCCTTATGTCACATAAATCCCCTTTTGGAGGGAAGACCATACACTTCACCAGGAGTACACCAAACCATAGCAACCTCTGTCAACACCCACAATCCCCCTTTGTAATCTTGGGATGCCAAACACCGCACACTTGGTGTCAGGAAACATCCCACAGAAACCAGGAAGGGGCTAATTGGGAATCAGGGACTGTGATTGATGGGGCAAGGAAGGAGTGATTTCAGTTCACGATCAATTTCTCATCTGAGCTTTAGACACAACTGTTGTCCAGATCACAGGAGCAGGAGAATGGTCACCCTTTGTGATACAGAAAGAAGCTCTACATTCCCAGGAGCTAAGACACAACTTATATACAGTTTTCCACAAATGAATGTTGATCTAGTTACTTCCAATTGTATATGGAGGACAATGCCCTGTTTACAGTTACATGCTGTGATTAATTCAAATGAACCCAAAATGTGTGAACTGCCTAGAGGACTTGGCCAATTTTGGGTGATATATAAATGCTAATCAATAATTAAATCAATAATTAAATGTTTCTAGGTCTTTGTAAATGGGTGTGTTTGCCTCCTTGGCTTCATGACTTGAGAAGCCTTTGATGGCAGGGAACACTTCTGGGCAGGAAGGGCAATTGAGAATGATGAGATGTAGTAACCACCTCTAGGAATCCACTGCTTAGTAACCACCTCTAGGAATCCTCTGCTGCAAGATGGAGTTGTGGTTCGTTAAAAATGGAACATGAGAGCTTGGGTCAATGTAACTAGTCATCCCACAACTAGCAGGTCTACCCCATAGGCCAACAACTTCACTTTCATGGCTCCCCTAATTCAAAACGTAACCCTCACCAAATCATAAACAAAAATGATCCCCAAGACTAGCTAAATACAAATATGCTAGAAACAGCCCCTTGACTTTCCTCCCTGCAAAGTATAGCTTTTCTCTGTTCTCTTGCCCTTCAACAGCATCTCCAACTTTTATCACCTTCCATCCTAAATAGAATTTTATGGTGACTGAGGAATCTCCTCAAAAATAAAGATGGTTATCTATAGTATTAATAACCTGAGAGCCAGTGTGGCGTAGTTGTTAGAGTCTTGGACTACGACCTGGGAGACCAGGGTTTGAATCCCCACACAGCCATGAAGCTCACTGGGTGACCTTGGGCCATTCCCTGCCTCTCAGCCTCAGAGGAAGGCAATGGTAAACCACCTCTGAATACCACTTACCATGAAAACCCTATCCACAGGGTTGCCATAAGTTGGAATCGACTTGAAGGCAGTCCATTTCCATTTTCAATAACCTCCCAACATCGGATGGAGGAAGCACACCCACCATCTTGAAATTTATGAATCCTTTCCAAAATCATTTTGAACACTTTAAAGTCCCCCAAATAGCCCCCCCCAAGTCCCCTCCATCCCTTATTGCCTCTGGCTGAAATAGCAGTTTGGGATTCCACTCTGATTACAGGTAGCAACTACAGTGACAGTAACAATTCACAACCACAAGTAAGGCAAGGTTTGACGAAGAATATATCTTTATTGCCATATGATATAGTAATCTCAATAAAATCATAAACATTCTAGTCGGCACATGTTGTGCAACAGTCCTCTGTCTATTGAACTTAAAAGTGCAATATTATCTTGAAGGCTTTAGACCAGGTGCACTGATGTAGCTGGAATAAAACATGACTACCACAGAGATACAGAAAAATATCCACACACATATATACACACAGAAAAGCGAAGCAAAAATTGCACCATGGATCTAAAATGTAAACAGTTGGCCAAAATCTAGTCCAATCCAATGGAAATCCTAAGGCCATGATATGAAGCAAGATGAAAATGCAAACTCCCCCAATAAATCCTCCCTCTTCTGCAAAAGAAGGCGAAGATATCAAATCCTTTATTATGTTGCTGATGAAAGAGAGTGAAAGAATGTGGCGTCTTTAAGAATAGTCACTGTCCGTTGTCAGAAGACTCTTCATGTTGCTATTTCACCTGGAAGTGGGAAAGGAGGAGAATTAATGTGACTTCTGAGGAAGCACTTCATGCAAGAGCTTACTCCTTTGCAGCCTCTTTGTCATCCTGTGGAATGTTGACTACTCCCGTGAAGTCATAAGAAGGTTAGGCTTAATAAGGGGCACAGACTGCAGGGAAAGAGCAAAGGGGGCAAATTCAGTTGGTGACAGTTGGAGTGGGTAGAGAAATGAACGGGGGAGAAGCTGACACATTATGGACAAGGGTTGCTGAGTGAGGAATGAAGGTTGGGAATAGCATCTTAGGAGAGGAGCCAAGGTAGACGAGATAGGAGAGAAGGGAGTGGACATACAAGAAAACAGAGGATGAGTGAGCATCAGCAACAGTTTGAAGTGTGACCAACAATGGTTTTCATAAAATGTTGTCTGTTTTTGGCTTGGTCTGGCCCTCCCTGTGAAGCTCACTTGCGCTTTGGCTCTCTCAGTCCCGCTTACTATAAGTGAATGACTATTCTCCTCAGTTTTCCAAGCACAATCAAGGACATTTAGCTTCAGTACCCTCCCTTCCCCTTCCATCTATTTTACCTTGATGACAGTCACGGTGGCACTGTAGAACAGGCTGATGAGGAAAAGGATGATGAAAGTGGAAAGGATCGATGTGATGTTTTGGAGTTCTTCATAATCATCACTGTCCACGATCCCATCCAGGAATGATAGATGGACGCCAGCTTCTTCTGGAGTTTAGAAAGATGGTGAAGTCTCAATGAAGTCAAATGACACAGAGGGCAAGAGAGGGTTACACAAAGGGGGCAAGGAACAGAGAAGGGAATAGGGAAAAGATACTCTAGGAAGTTTAGATAGGCAACAATAAACATGTGGAATGGGAGGGCGGGGAGAGGAGATGAGGGCGGAATGGTGGCTTTTCTTAACACTGTCTTGAAGAATGAACAAAAGCATTCCATCCACTGGAGAGAAGACATGGGAGCTGTTAAATAGTGTAATTATTGTTAAGCAAATGATGAATTACTCCTTGGCTAACGGTGCCTCAGACACACCAGAATCCTGCAATTGTGGTGATGGGGAGGCAAACTGAATATCTATCTATCTATCTATCTATCTATCTATCTATCTATCTATCTATCTATCTATCTATCTATCTATCTATCTATCTATCTATCTATCTATCTATCTATCTATCTATCTATCTATCTATCTATCTATCTATCTGTCTGTCTGTCTGTCTGTCTGTCTGTCTGTCTGTCTGTCTGTCTGTCTAATCTCCTGCCCTTAAAACAAATGAAAAATGATACAAACATCTAAAATATGTCTGTCTGTCTGTCTCAGTTCATGGGAATGAAGGTAATTACATGCTGCGATGAGGGGCAAAATGGTAACGTTGTGAATGGTTTCATGTATCCACCTTTCGTTGTGTTATCAGTATGGAGGAATAAGCAAGTGAGCTGATGCCCAAAGAGCTGAAGTCATGTTGATGGAGCCATAGATTCTTTATGAGTTCTGCATGGAAAGGCCTACTTAATGAAAGGGGGATAAGATGTCTGCAAGATGGTGCACACCTTAACCATGAACTTGGTAATAATTTTCCTCCTGACCCTGATGGTTTTGTTAAGCCCTTGAAAGTATTGTAAAGGAACCTTTCAACTTGCAAAAATGGCTTGTTACAATACAGTTATTTATTACAGAGCTATAATATGGTCTGGCTCAATTTTTGGAAGCAGTTGAGGAAAACACACTCTGCAATGAGGGAATGACAGAATGAGAAAAGATGTCTTATTTTTGGGATGTCTTTGCAATGAGAGAAGATGTCTTATTTTTGGGATGCCTTTGGCTGGGAGTTCCTTTATGTGTCACTCATGGGTTTCATTTGGAATTTTTCATTAAATAAGCTTCCACAGAGTTCAGATGTTTACATTCTGCAGATATTGAGAGTTATTTTAGTATTTTATATACTACTTTATGAGCCTACAAAGGGGCTTACAATTAATATCTCATTTATTACCACAACTCTGGGTCAGTCACAATGTGAAATAAAGTGGTTTGCCCAAAGACACCTGCTAAGATTTGGGGCTGAAAATTGCACTTGGATCTTCTGGACATAAAAGGCAGCCCTCTACCATATTACCATGCAGCGTATCCTATTTCGTGTGTGTGCATTTATGATGTCCATATGAGCATACCAGTCTATCATTTTGTAGAATCCCATTGGATTTATCTCTGGTTATAAACATAAGTAATGTAAACCTTGGTTGATTTATATGTAATCTAAACCTCAGCTGCCCACAGAGTGGATGCTATGTATTAAGATGCCCATTCTAGATATGTAAGGAAATTGAACTTAAATAGAATCCATTCAGTGAGCCTTCCTAATATGGTACTGGGTTCCAGCTCAACAAAATGCGGAAGTCATTTATGAGCCATCCGGGGTTCCTATACATTGCACAAGGGTGAGGTTTTGGCCCATCCTAGTTTCTTTGCACCACTTTTCCCCAGCTTGCCACTGCTGGGAAGAAATGGAACATAGTCATCCGTTCCTATTGATACTATTGCACTCTGATGCCTATTGATCATTATTTAATTATACATAAATAGAACAACTGAAGAATTGCTTGCCTTTGCCATAGTCAAGCATTCCTCCGCATGGGTTGAGGGAGAAGGAAGAATATATGGTACACGAATGACCTATGCCTCCAAATGAGCACCTTGTGCTTGCAGCCATTCTCCTCCCACCCCCACCCTCAGCCCGGCTCCTGCTAGCATAGAGTCACCTGCAGTGAATGCTTCCTGGGTGCTTTCTCTAAATGAGGTGTAATTGCCATCCTATGGTCATGAGTATTTGAGGGATGCTTTTAGAATAGTATGTTCAGTGTGGAGGTTCAGATGAGCAGTGCTTCTGAGTCGCTCCCATTTTTTTTATGATCCTATGAGTGATTGCTGCTCTCCATAAGGATGATGACCTGATCTGGCCAGGGGTGTGTGTGTGTGTGTGTGTGTGTGTGTGTGAATGGTTTCAACAAGTTTTTTTTGGTCAAAATCAGCTGCATGGATTTTTGCCCTCTGAAGCTAATAATAATGAGAGAAAAAAGGTAAAGGTGTCTCCGCACTTATAGTGCGAATCGTTTCTGACTCTTAGGGTGACGTCTTGCGATGTTTACTAGGCAGACCGTATATGTGGGGTGGGATTGCCAGTTCCTTCCCCGGCCTTTCTTTACCCCCCAGCATATGCCGGGTACTCATTTTACCGACCATGGACGGATGGAAGGCTGAGTGGACCTCAACCCCTTTTACCAGAGATTCGACTTCCTCCTTCCGTTGGAATCGAACTCCGGCTGTGAGCAGAGCTTCGGCTGCGTTACTGCCGCTCACCACTCTGCGCCACGGAGGGTCTTCAATAATAGTAATGGTTGAGGTAACTCTTCATGTTACCAAAGCTCTACATTCTTTCATCAATATGAGATTTGATGAGTAAAGTTATTTGTGCATTTTTTATGCTCTTTTTCTTAATGTATAGGCTAACATCTGTGTACTGAGAATCTTTGTCGCTAGATATGTACCTGTGGCTGCAAGAAAATCTCGCAGGTGTCATCCACTGATGCATGGGATGGCTTCAACACCACTTTACTTTATTGCGCATTTGCTGCCTGAGAACTGTGTGCTGTGGTGTACCCAAATGGAAGCCTCTAGCATGCTTGGAAGAGCTGCCTTGCTATTGTCCAGTTATACGATTGCTTATCTGCACATCTTGTCTTTGCTTTGATTTGTATGAGAAAAATAAAGATATGCTAGATCAGCTTTCCCAAGACAAGTCTGTGTATTAATCTGAGACTAAACTTTAAGACCATACCCTTTGTGTTAATACTGAAAGAACTCTGCTCTGATCAGATACCTTGCACATCACTTTTAGTTTGTTTCAAATTCTTTCTGAAATCTCTCTTAACAACTTCTTTATTGTGTGTAAAGAATGCAGTGTAGATATAGGTGGTTGCTTGTGAACACCCAACAAATGAGACATCTCCTTGCTCATATAAGACCCCAGTTTCTGCATGTACAGAGTATTTTCCTTGCGTCCTTAAGATGCTAGGGGGAGGATGAGCTGAGAATGACTCTAAATTACATAATGATGTTGGAGCCAGAAAATTCATGAGAGTGGATATAAGTAGCTTTCTTAACCAGATGTAGAAACTGAACAATTTAAAATAAGGACTTAATTGTGTATGTGGGAGTATTTGAAGTGAAAAAGGAAGCATTGGAAGAAAGAGCCATGAGAGAAAAGACCAAGGGGGGTAGGGAGAGAGAGAAAGGTATGGTTGCAATAAGGAAGTCGATGCAAACTCTCACACACCATTCAGTCTCAGATATCTCATGCTTATAGCATCCTTTGGAAATCCCATATAATAGCTGAAAGGATGCTGTGGGTGGAATTTTCAAAGAAGCTTTATTTCCCATTGTATTCCAATGGGAGTTGGTTGTCTCATTCCACGCTTGTGCAATTGAAAATTAGTATTAACTCTCATATCAACATTTCTCACAACAAGCCAGATTTTCTTTCTTTGGAAAAAAACACACACTTTATTTTTTCAAAAAGATGTGGCCAGTTAATGCTTTTAACATTTAAGACACATCTTTTCTTAGATCCACCACCAACCCCCAGCTTTCCACTGAAGGATCAATCACGAAGCAGGAGGAGATGCAACAAGGGAAACAGATGCTGGTGGTAATAGGGGGATGGAGGCTGCTTAAGAGAAACTATCACGATGGTTAGTAGCAAGTGTTGGCAGTATCGGAGAGCACTAAGGAGACGTTGACAATGCTTGGTTTACCCGTGTTCTTGTCCACAGTCTTCTGAGTTGTGCTGATGGGCAGCGCCTCATGTCCCACCACACAAGTGTAGGTGGTTCCCGCAGCCCAATCCTCTGCACTGATGTTCAAGACACTGTAGATGAAGTACCTGTCGCGTGACTTGGGCTCCAGTGTGGGTTCGCTGGTGAAGTATTCTTGACTATTCACTGGCTGATCATTTTGAAGCCATTGCACAAAGATATCACTGGGATAGAAATGGTTCGCTTGGCAAGTGATGGTGGCAGTTTCCTGCAAAGTTAGTTGTTCTGATGGAGGGGGAAGGACGTAGACAGATGGGGGAGATAGGGGGGCACCTGGAAGGTGAAAAAAAGAAAGAAAAGGAATGAAGAGAATGTCAAATGTGCATTCCTTACAATTGTTTCATGAAACCTGACTTAAATGTTCACCTCTTGGATATTTAGGGTAGCATGTTTTGAGAGAGGCAGGAGCGTAGACCCTTTCAAAAGGTGAACTGGAGAAGTCAATTGGTGAGATAGCAAAATTGACCAAGTCACAGTTTTGATGCAATGGCCTTCTATGGACCATAAATGGACCTAGTTTTTATTGATCAGTTTTTACTGATCAGTTTGATTAGATGGTTTTCCCTAAGGGACAGAAGACAGTTCTAGACTAGAAGATTCACATTGCTGGCAATATCATTTCATCTGTTTATGTATTTTTTTAGCCTAGTGTAGTGGTTCCCAAACTCCCCCCTCCCCCGGAACACTTGAAAATTGCTGATGGTCTTAGTGGACCACCTAATGATTTTTCTGCCAGTTGTAGCAACTGTAGCACGTTGTGCTGGATGCCGTATGATTTTTAATTGTATTTTTATTGCTTCTTTTCTTTCTTATATTGTATTTTATTGTAATTATAATTTCCATCAAATTGTAATAAAATAAAAGACAATATAACAAATAAAAGAAGCAATCAAAATACAGTTAAAAATCAATATGAATATTTAATGCGGACATGCCGTGGACCACCTGAATGAAGCTCGTGGACCACTGGTGGTCCATGGGCCACTGTTTGGAAACCCCTTGTCTAGTGGTTATTCATTTAAGAGAGGAAGAGAGAGAGTCTTGCTTAGCGTGTCCTTCCCATTCAGCTCTTCGGCTATGTGGTCCATGAATGGGGAGGTGGCGGCCTTCATTCCGGTGGGCCACAAGTTGTGTGCAAGCTTGTTCTAGAGAGAATACAGGTTCTGTCCTACAGCAGAGGAGCGTGGACTAAAAGTAAACTGTGTGTGGATCAGTATGAGCCCACAAAGAAGTGCTGAAAATTAGTGTGCTTGATTTGGATGTAGGATGTAGTATTCAGATCCTTTCAAGCTCAATGGTTGGCCTTCATCCAATCACATTCAGTTTGGCCTAGCTCAAAGGTTCATAATGGTAAGTGTTCTACAGCAGCTATCAAAATAATAAGCAAGAAAGGTGCTCATTGGGATATCATAAAAGGAGCCTGTTGGCCTCAGTATCTACTGAAGTAAGGACATCCTTGGGTATGCTGAAGGAGTTTTTGAAGGCTTCCTATCTTCTACCAAATGCTTTTGCTGCAGGTGATGCTAATTATTCTGAGGGTACACTAGGATTATTCTGAACATGGAGCCTGCCAGACCACTGAAACAAATGGCACTAAAGCTTAATCTTTTCATGGGGTGATGTAAAACAGGTACTTACCATTAAGCTTTTTCAGGGTTTTTTCTATAGGTTCAGGAAGTAATCCTGGGAAAGCAACTTTGCACGTGAAGGTTTGACCTTTGTTCCATTCTGTTGCACACACGATGGTTGTAGCTTCAATGTATCCCAGGCCATTTCCTTGATCTTTCAACTGTCCCAGTTCAGTGTTCAGTACTTTGTTGTCAGATTCCAGTTTCCAGGTGACATTCAGTGCCTTACGATCCTGTTCATAGGGTATGTTGGAAATTTTGCAGGTCAGCTTGGCTGACTTATTATGGAAGATGTCAGCATAGGATGGTGGGATGGTTTTCACATGGACATCTGTGTTGCAATCCTCTGAGGAGTAACACAAGAGGTGTGAGAACAATGTTCAGTTCCATGGTAAATAAAAAAATAGCACACCCTGGCAATTCATATACTGCTGGCAATTAATGCTTCCAACACCCAACTTACTTAAGAGTCTCCTTCCTTATGCCTGATCAAAACCTCTTAGCAGTTGCTAATTACTGGTTATGTCTAATATGTAGTTTGGCCCTAAGTTCAACTGAGAATCTCCTCTTACCACCTATGCACCACAGAATGGGGCTCTTGGGGGACTGTTCCACAGTTGCCTGAGATATTTGGAAAAATGCAGTGTACAGATTTTCTGTTTGGCCTGGTTTTGGACTAGCTACTAGCTTTCAGAATCATGGTCCTTTTAACTGGTAAATCTGAGTTAGGAGACTTTGCTTTCCCTCCTAAAATTCATTTTGTTTCTAGAATAATGTCACCATGGGTCTTGAGTGTAGATGATATAACTTGGCAGATTAGTATCAGAACATGGATGAATTGAGATCCCACCCAACACTGCAATTAATGTTGCTCTCTCCTAAGGAGATGTTAAAGGATAAGTTTATTTTTAATAAGGTTGCACTGAGTAGTGGGGCTGAAGAATGGGATTATTTGGTTACACAGCAGGAAGCAGGGAATCATGTAACTCCATGACTGCAAGAACCTCTACACAAAAAAGTCTCTTCTGAATTTTCAAATTTCTCATACCTTGACAAAACAAGCTCCTGTGGATCTCCATTGTCCCAGTAAAATCCTTCTCTTTCACCGTGCATGTGAAGTGAACATCAGCATTCCAGTCGTTCTTAGTGACTATGAGTTCACTTCTGATGCTGTTACTGCTGCCCCCTAAGACTGGCGTGGTGGTGGTGAAGCCAGAATCAAGTATCTGTCCCTTCTTCAACCACTGAAGTGTGGCCTGCTTGGTGCAAAGATTAGCAGCAGTGCAGGTGATGGTGGCATTTAGGTAAGGACCAGAAAATGCTCCAAGGGGTGGTGCACGCACAGACATTTCAGGATCACAGCAGTTGGATGTTGATGCTTGAGAAGTAAAGAAAATTACAAGAATTATGGCAGGTGGATACAACACCTTAAAAGCAAAATGTAAATATGTTGTTGCTGTTGTTGTTATGTGCCTTCAAGTCGATTACGACTTATGGCAACCCTATGAATCAGTGACCTCCACGAGCATCCGTCATGAACCACCCTGTTCAGATCTTGTAAGTTCAGGTCTGTGGCTTCCTTTATGGAATCAATCCATCTCTTGTTTGGCCTTCCTCTTTTTCTACTCCCTTCGGTTTTTCCCAGCGTTATTGTCTTCTCTAGTGAATTGTAAATATGCAAGAACTGAAATTACATACATGGGGAGATTCAGATCTATCTAGGAATCTGTGTTCAACCAACTTAAATGATTGTCTTCTAGCAGTATTGTGACCCACACTGGAGAAATGGCTCAGTCTCAGAACAAATGAATGGAAAAGGCATTGCTGAACATGTGCAGTGCACCTTTCCCATGATACAGGAGAAGAATGTCCTACAGAGCCATATCTCTGATTAAGGGGTGGGATTTCAGGGTAGAGGTTGCAGCTTTGAGCTCCTCTTTCAGAAATAAATCATCCTAGGCAGGAAAACGTTAGGTTTGAACTAGACTTCAGGAATTATTCATTGCCTTAAGAAGATATAGATGTTGTGTAGCACTTTAGGGACTACCTAATTGTGGTATGGAATGTACAGTTCTTGCAAGAGGCTGCTTCCTATTAAAGTACATGCCACTTACAGAATCATAGAATAGTAGAGTTGGAAGGGGCCTCTAAGGCTATCGAGTCCAACCCCCTGCTCAATGCAGGAATGCCAATCAAAAATTCCCAACAGATGGCTGTCCAGCTGCCTCTTGAATGCCTCCAGTGTTGGAGAGCCCACTACCTCTCTAGGTCATTGGTTCCATTGTCGTATGGCTCTAACAGTTAGGAAGTTTTTCCAGAGGTTCAGTCGAAATCTGGCTTTCTGCAACTTGAGCCCACTTATTCTCTACCTAGTTGTTGCTAATCTTCTTAAATTGGCCCTTTGTTGTTATGTACTGTTGCGGATGTTGAACAAGAGAAGACAAATAAATTCACTTACCCTGACGAGCAACTCGAACCACTTTGTTTCCAGCAGAGTGGACAGCCTTACAGTAAAACGGCTGCAGATTCTTCCATTCAGCAGCAGAGACGGCTGCTTGGGAGCTTGCGGTGTAAGTCCCAGCGGTGAGAAGAGACGGAAACCACTTGGTTGTGATTGTGCTGTCGCTGACATTGTTCTTATTTTCCCAGGAGAAAGTGACTGAGTCAGGCAGGTAATTCTTGGCAATGCACCCGATGGTGACTTTATCACTTTCTGTGATGCTCTCAGGAGGAGGAATGAGGGGGAAAAGAGTGGGGGCAGTTGGGGAAGCTGAGGAAGAAGAAAAGCAAAAGGATGCAGGATTTTTGGAAGGTGTTAAATGTTCAGTTGGGATTAACAAACTGAAAGGAAGGGCGCCATTGCTTTGTTGGGAAAGAAAGACAAGAGTCTCTCTCTCTCTCTCTCTCTCTCTCCAGTATTCCTTAGGTGGCTACAAGGATGACATTTTAGATGTATTCATATTTAAACCTGTTCTATATGAAATATACTCACTGTTCTCTCTCTTTCTGTAGAATTTATTTCATTCTAGTTTTCATTCCCATGGCAAAACTGATCTACTGTGAACCAGTGTAGTGTAGTTAGGAATTTGAGCTATGAACCAGGAAGCCTAGTCAGTGCAGACATACATGACTATAGTTTCACCACTACCTCTCAGCCTTGCACCCCCCTTCTGTGATATGGAGATAACGAGATTGGTCTGCGTTACAAGATTGTTGTCAGGATTGCTCAGTTAACACACATAAATCATGTTGAGCACTTAGAGGAAGTGTTAGTGTGGTGCAGTGGTTAAGATGTTGGACTATGACCTGGGAGACCAGGGTTCGAATCCTCACACAGCCATGCAGCTCACTGGGTGACCTTGGGCCAGTCACTGCCTCTCAGCCTCAGAGGGAGGCAATGGGAAACCCCCTCTGAATACCGCTTACCATGAAAACCCTATTCATAGGGTTGCCATAAGTCGGGATCAACCTGAAGGCATTTCCATTTCATTTTTTTTACATACATACATATAGCATTATTACTGAAAGACCTCAACTGAAAGAACAAGGGCAAACCATGCCTATTTTCCCGCTTTCATCACTGAGAAACAGCAATCTACCAAAGATCTGGAAAAAATGGTGGTCAGCTTGCTTGCAATACCCATTACAAAGGAGGTTTACCCTCAGTGAAGGAGCAAGGGCCATTGGAGAAGCTTTTTTGTTATGTTGCTTCTCCAGAGGTCATTTTTGCCGGAATCCATGTTGGGAACCATTCTAACTATGTCAATTGAGCATGTGGATTTTGAATATCCTTGTTTACTCAGTAGTAAGTTGAATGGAACTCAGTGGGGGTTGCGGCTACGGAAGTGTGTATAAAATTTCAGCTAAAATAAGTTGGCAGTGAAGAGAATGTACTGAGGAGTAGAAACATGGTGGTAATTTTTGCTTTCTGTAGACTTTACATCTGACGTATTGTTGTGTTACTTGCTTCATTATAACACTTTTAGAAAGCTAGCTGCTCCCTCTGAAATAGTCACATTTTTAAAAATGTGGGCAACTTCAGGCCCAGTAAAATGGAGCAAAGATTTTGGTGGGATGCTAATGTCAACATGCAGTGAGCACACACATTTCCTCCATCAAAAGTCACTCACAAGCCATTTGATATTCCTATTACTGTTGAACACCTCTATATAATACAATGTCCATCCAATCCAGTTCAGCATATGCCAGCCCAATCCTTTGAAGAACTGAAATGATTTTGTAAAAATTCAAGCTTGTTTAAAAAGCAAAGAAAATACAAAATTCAGAGACAGAAGTTGAACATCTTTCATTGAATTATCCTTATTAAAACAAAAAAAAACTCCTTAGCTATGTCTGTCTTTTCCAGTCATAGAGAAATCCTTTAGTCTGCTTTTGAACCATCAAAAGGAATCTGCATTGTTGCCAATTAATACTTCTGATGTCAATGAACACCCCCATCCCCCACAAAAGACCCTCACATGGAAACACTGCTTTAGCTTCTGGTTATCATAAAGACCCTGTAGACCTCAAAGCATGAGGCACACTGTCAGTTGGATGGCTGACCTTTGTGACATACAAGTGGGACCCTTAACAAAATGTTATAGTGTATTCCTAATCTCCGAGCAGGAGTGCTCCTTTTCAGGGTTCCTGACAACCAGCCATGCTCTTTTTCTAGATGCTATGAACTTGAAAGCAGATCTAGTAGGGCATTTCTTGTCCAACTGACTCTCAACATTCTGTGGTTACTGAGCATGCTCAGTCTTCATTGCGTGTTTAGATATTTTTTGCCCTGCCTTTTAAAGATTATACTTCTGGAAATCTTGGGGTTCCTCCAAACTTGCTGTTACCCTCCCTCTTATTTCTCAGTGATTGTGTTTTGGCTCCAATGTTGACAACTCTTACCACCTGAGCTTGTTATTAGAGGGAGAGAGGTCTGCAGGCATGCATGTGTCAGGCCAGCCACAGCCGGGCTGGCCCATGTCATCTAGAGCAAGCATTCCTAACTAACTTGAGCATTTGAAACACCCGAGAAATGGTACATGTTCTTCTCCGCATTTCATACTAGTTCAAAGTCCCTTTGATGATTATGCAAGTGACCTTTTCCGGCTAGACTTGCACTAGTATCGGCAAGCTAAAGTATCTCCAGAACCTATGTTCAGCTGGGAGATTTGCAACCTGGCTAGGAGGCACCTGTTCCTCCACCAACAGCCTTCCTAAGCAGCAGAGAACGGAGCGGCTTATATGCCTTCCAACTTAGCACTGTGCCTGGGAGAGCCAAGAGGAAGTCAGTTGATCCACCGTACTTCCCAAAAGTTATGCTTAGATATGCTTCTCAAATGCCACCTCCCATTGTTGCTGATGCTCAGTATCACTTGGGAATGAGGCAGGCGACTGCTGAGTGCTGGAGACTCTGGTGGCTTCCTCCTGCTTTCCCAAGAATGCTAATAAATTGTGAGGATTGGATACTTTCAAACTGAGTATCAGGTTTGAGAGAGGCAGATGGAGGTGAGTGCAATGGAGACAAATTGCTTGCCCCCCATAGCCATTCTAAAACCTGGATTAAACTGAAGTTCACAGTTGTTACTTACTGAACAAAAGACCATAGGAAGCTGCCTTGTACCAAGTCAGAGCATGGGTCCATCTAGCTCAGTACTGTCTACACTGACTGGCAGCAGCTTTCCAGAGTTTCTGGGAGGACTCTCTCCCTGCCTTACCTGGAGATGCTGGGGATTGAACCTGGGACCTTCTACATGCAAGGCAGATGCTCCACCACGGAGCTACAGCCTTTCCTCTAGACTGTTGAGAGAAACCAATTGCTCTCCTCAACTTTTCCAAAATCTGCTGCTTTGCTCCTGGTTATTATTTATGTATTTATTAAATTTATATCCCACCCTTCCTCCCAGAAGGGGCCCAGGGCAGAAAACAAAAATCACTCAAAGAGCTTTAAAACATCTTAAAAATGAAAGAACGCTGCAACATATTAAAACATCTTAAAAACGTCTTTAAAATATCTTAAAAAGCAATTCCAGCACAGATACAGCCTGGGTTAAGCATTAAGCTTCAGGAAGGGCTGAGGGGGAGGCTAGTTGCCGTTTTAGCCTCCCCAAAGCTGATGCTGCACCGTTCTCAGCAGGGAATCACCCAGTTCCTCGGCTGAGTGTCTCGACTCGGGGAGCATGAGGAGGAGAGGCCAGGCCTCTGAAAGCCGGTGCTGATCCTGGAGACTTGAATGCCTCCTGGCTGAGCAGTGGGGTTCAGGGGGCCACTGTGCCCCCCCAGTTTCCCAAAGCTGTGCCAGCCTAACAGGGAGCCATGCAGCTCTCCCCCAGTGGAGTGCTTGACTTCAGGGTGGCTGGAAGCCCATCCCAAAGCTGGCACAGAGCTGGAGAGCTTGCATGGAGAGGAGACAGACTAGGTGAACTCCAGGTGCTCCCCGCTAGCATCTCTCGAGCTGGAGGTCAGCTGAGAGCTGTGCATTCCTCAGCCGGCCTCCCAGCACCCTAAACGCTCAGGGAAATGGGTGCTGAGCTACTGAAAAGGTTGGCGGGGAAGCCTAGCTGCTTCTCCCCCCAAACCAGCTCATCTAGCGGAAGGTTTGATTTCAAGAAAGCCGGGGAGGAGAGTCTCATGGCTGCTTCAGTTCTCCCAAGGCTTGCAAGCGCTCTGGCTTTTGGATGCCACTTGGACGAGGCACAGACGTTCCTAGAACCCCCTTGGCTTTTCTGAAGCTCTGCTGAGTTTCAAAGCGTGCCCTCCCCGGCTGAGCACTGTGCCTCAGAGAAGCTCAGGCTGACATTTCCCCCAGCCTTTCCCTTCTCACAGGTTTGGCAAGCAGTGGAACCACATGTCCCCAGCTGCCCACTGCAGAAAGACCCCAGTTGCTCCCCCTGTCCTAACTTTACTCTCTATAGACCTGAAGTGGCTGCAGGACACCCAGTTGGATGGGAAGTTCCAGAGAAGCTAGCAGCTTGCCATGAGCTTTCCAGAGCTCTGAGGTCAGCGGCTCACCCTTCCACATCTAAATCCTGGGCTTTTCAGGTTGCTTTCCTTGTCCTGGCTGATGCTGGCATATATATCTGGAAGGGATGCATGACACCGAGCTGAGCAGTGGAGCTTCAGAGAAGCTACTGGGGAGCCTGGAAATATTCCTCCACCGTTCTCAAAGCTGCAGCAGCTATTTGGTTTCCTGCAGATGAGTGCTGGGCTTCAGGGGAGGCTGCAGTTGCACTCCCTGCTCTAGCTGCCCTAAATCTGGGAGGCCTCTGTGCATTCTGGCCAGCGTTGGGCTTCCAGCCAACTAGGGGATGCCAGGAACTGCCTCCGTTGTGCCCAAAGTCAGTGCCAAGGCTGAAGCTGCCCAAATCTTCCCTAGGAAACCCCACCTCACCCACTGCTGCTCTAGCCCTGAAAAGATTGCGCATCTCCAAGCTGGGCGGTGGGCTTCAGAGAAGTTAGGGGGTACTGCTGGTGTTCTCCCCACGATTCTCAGCTGAGCAGGGAGCCCTCAGTTCTTTCCTTAGCCGAACATTTGGTTTCGGAGAGGCTCCAGGGAGCCTCCATGTAAGTTGTAGCTGCTAGAGACTTGAGAGGCTTGCATGCATTAGAGCTCAATGCCAGGCTCCCAAGACTGGGGATGCCAGACGTTACCCCCATCCCCAAAGCGAAAGCACAGTCGTGCAACTCTTCTCTAGCTAAGCCCTGGGCTTCGGAGAGATCCCAATGGCATCTCCACCCCAGCTACCATTGCTGTAGTGCCAAGAAGACTTCTCCTAGCTGAGCGGTGGGCTTCAGAGAAGCTGGTGCTTTGCCCACCTGCTCTCCAGTTCTTTCACAGTTGAGCGCTTGGCTCCAGAGAGACTCTGGGTGCTCCTCCAACTCAGCTGAAGCAGCTCTGAATCTGGATGGCCTGCATGAATACACCAGGTCAGGGTTGGCTTTCAAAGGAGTTTCCCGAAAGCTTTTCCTAGCCACGGTTGGGCAGCAAGCCCTCCAGTGTTTCCCAAGCCGAGTACTCGGCTTCACATGGACTCTCGTGGTCCCCTCCACCCTTGCTGTAGCTGCTAGACCTCGGAAAGGCTTGCAGGTTCCCCAGCTGAGCAGAGTGCTTCAGAAGACCTAGGGGCTTGCTGGGAACTTTTGTCATTGTTTCCAAAGCCGTTATGTCAGTAGGGAACTACCCCACTCTCTCCCAGCTAAGTGCTGGGCTCCAGAGAGACCGTGGTTTGCTCCGTGACCCCTACTGCAACTACTATTGATCTGAAAGACTGGCAGATCCCCCAGCTGGGCAGTCAGAGGATCTAGGGGGCTGCCAGGTCTCCCCTCCCAGACATGCTGAAAGCTGCAGCCGGGGAGGGAGCCATCCAGCTCAGCCTCAGTTGGCCACCGGGCTTCAGGTATTTGCTGGCTGTTCTCCCTACACTAGCTGTAGCTGCCATAGGTGGAGAACTGAAGGGGATTGGTGAGGCTTGCATTGAGCCCCACTTTGGTGCTGGGCTTCAAAGCAAGTGAGGGGGTCCTAGGAGCTACTCACATGGTCCTCAAAGCCACAGCTCTGCGGGGAACAATGGAGCTTTTCTCTAGCTAAGTATCTGGCTTCAGAGAGAATCTGGCTGCTCCTCTACCTTAGCTGTAGCTCCTAGAGATTGGAGAGGCTTGCATGGGTCCCAGCTTAACATTGGGCTTCCAAGATGGTAGGGGGCTGCCAGAAGCTCCACACATGATTGTTAAAGCCAGGGCTGAGGGGGAAAGCTGCCCAGCTCTTCCCCAGCTATGCCCTGGGCTATCTCCTAGCTTAGCACTGGGCTTCGGAGAAGCTAGGGGGCTGCCAGAAGCTTTCCCCATTGTTCCCCAAGCCAGGGCTGAGGGGGAACACTGCCCAGCTCTTCCCCAGCTATGCCCTGGGCTACAGAGACTATAGCTGGATCTCCAACCCAGCTACAGCTGCTGTAGCTCTGAAACGCTTCCCTATCTCTTAGCTTAGTACTGGGCTTCAGAGAAGCTAGGGGGCTGCCAGAATCTTCCTCCATCGTTCCCCAAGGCAGAGCTGAGGGGGAACGCTGCCCAGCTCTTCCCCAGCTATGTCCTGGGCTACAGAGACTATAGCTGGATCTCCAACCCAGCTACAGCTGCTGTAGCTCTGAAACGCTTCCCTATCTCTTAGCTTAGTACTGGGCTTCGGAGAAGCTAGGGGGCTGCCAGAATCTTCCTCCATCGTTCCCCAAGGCAGAGCTGAGGGGGAACGCTGCCCAGCTCTTCCCCAGCTATGCCCTGGTCTGCAGAGACTATTGCTGGATCTCCAACCCAGCTATAGCCGCTGTAGCTCTGAAACACTTTCCTATCTGTGAGCTGAGCAGTGGGCTTCAGAGAATCTAGGGGCTGCAGGTGCTTCCCCTGTCACTCTCAAAGCCAGCGCTGAGCATGGAGAACCCCAGCTTTTCTCTGGCTGAGCACTGGGCTTAAGGTTGCCCTCCTTGCTCCAGCTGTAGCTGCTATAGCTCTGAAAATGTTTCCTATCTCCTAGCTGAGCAGTGGGCTTTGGAGAAGGTAGGGGGCTCCTGGTGCTTCCTCCATCATTCTCAAAGCCACAGCTCAACACGGAGCCATCCAGCTTTTCCCCAGCTAAGCAATGGCCTTTAGGTTGCCCACCTTGCCCCAGCTGTAGCTGCTGTAGCTCTGAAAAGATTCCCTATCCCCTAGCTGAACAAGCTAGGGGGCTGCCAAACTCTTCCCCCATCATTCCCAAAGCCAGAGCTGAGGGGGAAGCTGCCCAGCTCTTCCCCAGCTACACACTGGGCTACAGAGAGACTACAGTTGCATGTTCATCCCAACTACAGCTGCTATAGCTCTGAAAAGGTTTCCTGTCTCCTAGCTGAGCAGTGGGCTTTGGAGAAGCCAGGGGGCTCCTAGTGCTCCCCCCATCATTCTCAAAGCCACAGCTCAACATGGAGCCATCCAGCTTTTCCCCAGCTAAGCAATGGCCTTTAGGTTGCCCTCCTTGCCTCAGCTGTAGTTGCTGTAGCTCTGAAAAGATTTCCTATCTCCTAGCTTAGCACTGGGCTTCGGAGAAGCTAGGGGGCTACCAGAAGTTTCCCCCATTGTTCCCCAAGCCCAGCTACACCCTGGGCTACAGAGATTATAGTTGGATCAGCAACCCAGCTACCGCTGCTATAGCTCTGAAATGTTTTCCTATCTCCTAGCTTAGCACTGGGCTTCAGAGAAGCTAAGGGGCTGCCAGAAGCTTCCCCCATTGTCTCCCAAGGCAGAGCTGAGGGGGAATGCTGCCCAGCTCTTTCCCAGCTACATACTGGCCTACAGAGAGACTACAGTTGCATGTTCATCCCAGCTACAGCTGTTATAGCTCTGAAACATTTTCCTATCTCCTAGCTGAGCAGTGGGCTTCGGAGAAGCAAGGGGGCTGTCAGTAGCTTACCCCATCATTCCCAAAGCCAGGGCTGAGGGTGGAAGCTGCCCAGCTCTTCCCTGGTTCAGCAGTGGGCTTTAGGTCGCTTTCCCTGTCCCAGCTACAGCTGCTATATAGCTCTGAGAAGATCCTTAGCTGAGCGGCCAGCTTTGGGGAAGCCAGGGGGCTCCTGCTGCTTCCCCCATCATTCTCAAAGCCACAGCTCAACACGGAGCCATCCAGCTTTTCCCCAGCTAAGCAATAGCCTTTAGGTTGCCCTCCTTGCCCCAGCTGTAGTTGCTGTAGCTCTGAAAAGATTTTGTATCTCCTAGCTTAGCACTGAGCTTCAGAGAAGCTAGGGGGCTGCCAGAAGCTTCCCCCATTGTTCCGCAAGCCCAGCTACACCCTGGGCTAAAGAGACTATAGTTGGATCTCCAATCCAGCTACAGCTGCTATAGCTCTGAAACATTTTCCTATCTCCTAGCTTAGCACTGGGCTTCAGAGAAGCTAGGGGGCTGCCAGAATCTTCCTCCATCGTTCCCCAAGGCAGAGCTGAGGGGGAACGCTGCCCAGCTCTTCCCCAGCTATGTCCTGGGCTACAGAGACTATAGCTGGATCTCCAACCCAGCTACAGCTGCTGTAGCTCTGAAACGCTTCCCTATCTCTTAGCTTAGTACTGGGCTTTGGAGAAGCTAGGGGGCTGCCAGAATCTTCCTCCATCATTCCCCAAGGCAGAGCTGAGGGGGAACGCTGCCCAGCTCTTCCCCAGCTATGCCCTGGTCTGCAGAGACTATTGCTGGATCTCCAACCCAGCTATAGCCGCTGTAGCTCTGAAACACTTTCCTATCTGTGAGCTGAGCAGTGGGCTTCAGAGAATCTAGGGGCTGCAGGTGCTTCCCCTGTCACTCTCAAAGCCAGCGCTGAGCATGGAGAACCCCAGCTTTTCTCTGGCTGAGCACTGGGCTTAAGGTTGCCCTCCTTGCTCCAGCTGTAGCTGCTGTAGCTCTGAAAATGTTTCCTATCGCCTAGCTGAGCAGTGGGCTTTGGAGAAGGTAGGGGGCTCCTGGTGCTTCCCCCATCATTCTCAAAGCCACAGCTCAACACGGAGCCATCCAGCTTTTCCCCAGCTAAGCAATGGCCTTTAGGTTGCCCACCTTGCCCCAGCTGTAGCTGCTGTAGCTCTGAAAAGATTCCCTATCCCCTAGCTGAACAAGCTAGGGGGCTGCCAAACTCTTTCCCCATCATTCCCAAAGCCAGAGCTGAGGGGGGAAGCTGCCCAGCTCTTCCCCAGCTACACACTGGGCTACAGAGAGACTACAGTTGCATGTTCATCCCAACTACAGCTGCTATAGCTCTGAAAAGGTTTCCTGTCTCCTAGCTGAGCAGTGGGCTTTGGAGAAGCCAGGGGACTCCTAGTGCTCCCCCCATCATTCTCAAAGCCACAGCTCAACATGGAGCCATCCAGCTTTTCCCCAGCTAAGCAATGGCCTTTAGGTTGCCCTCCTTGCCTCAGCTGTAGTTGCTGTAGCTCTGAAAAGATTTCCTATCTCCTAGCTTAGCACTGGGCTTCGGAGAAGCTAGGGGGCTACCAGAAGCTTCCCCCATTGTTTCCCAAGCCCAGCTACACCCTGGGCTATAGAGATTATAGTTGGATCAGCAACCCAGCTACCGCTGCTATAGCTCTGAAATGTTTTCCTATCTCCTAGCTTAGCACTGGGCTTCAGAGAAGCTAAGGGGCTGCCAGAAGCTTCCTCCATTGTCTCCCAAGGCAGAGCTGAGGGGGAATGCTGCCCAGCTCTTTCCCAGCTACATACTGGCCTACAGAGAGACTACAGTTGCATGTTCATCCCAGCTACAGCTGTTATAGCTCTGAAACATTTTCCTATCTCCTAGCTATGCAGTGGGCTTCGGAGAAGCAAGGGGGCTGTCAGTAGCTTACCCCATCATTCCCAAAGCCAGGGCTGAGGGTGGAAGCTGCCCAGCTCTTCCCTGGTTCAGCAGTGGGCTTTAGGTCGCTTTCCCTGTCCCAGCTACAGCTGCTATATAGCTCTGAGAAGATCCTTAGCTGAGCGGCCAGCTTTGGGAAAGCCAGGGGGCTCCTGGTGCTTCCCCCATCATTCTCAAAGCCACAGCTCAACACGGAGCCATCCAGCTTTTCCCCAGCTAAGCAATAGCCTTTAGGTTGCCCTCCTTGCCCCAGCTGTAGTTGCTGTAGCTCTGAAAAGATTTCGTATCTCCTAGCTTAGCACTGAGCTTCAGAGAAGCTAGGGGGCTGCCAGAAGCTTCCCCCATTGTTCCGCAAGCCCAGCTACACCCTGGGCTAAAGAGACTATAGTTGGATCTCCAACCCAGCTACAGCTGCTATAGCTCTGAAACGTTTTCCTATCTCCTAGCTTAGCACTGGGCTTCAGAGAAGCTAGGGGGCTGCCAGAATCTTCCTCCATCGTTCCCCAAGGCAGAGCTGAGGGGGAACGCTGCCCAGCTCTTCCCCAGCTACGTCCTGGGCTACAGAGACTATAGCTGGATCTCCAACCCAGCTACAGCTGCTGTAGCTCTGAAACGTTTTCCTATCTCCTAGCTTAGCACTGGGCTTCAGAGAAGCTAGGGGGCTGCCAGAAGCTTCCTCCATCGTTCCCCAAGGCAGAGCTGAGGGGGAACGCTGCCCAGCTCTTCCCCAGCTACGTCCTGGGCTACAGAGACTATAGCTGGATCTCCAACCCAGCTACAGCTGCTATAGCTCTGAAACGTTTTCCTATCTCCTAGCTTAGCACTGGGCTTCCGAGAAGCTAGGGGGCTGCCAGAATCTTCCTCCATCGTTCCCCAAGGCAGAGCTGAGGGGGAACGCTGCCCAGCTCTTCCCCAGCTACGTCCTGGGCTACAGAGACTATAGCTGGATCTCCAACCCAGCTACAGCTGCTGTAGCTCTGAAACGTTTTCCTATCTCCTAGCTTAGCACTGGGCTTCAGAGAAGCTAGGGGGCTGCCAGAAGCTTCCTCCATCGTTCCCCAAGGCAGAGCTGAGGGGGAACGCTTCCCAGCTCTTCCCCAGCTACGTCCTGGGCTACAGAGACTATAGCTGGATCTCCAACCCAGCTACAGCTGCTGTAGCTCTGAAACGTTTTCCTATCTCCTAGCTTAGCACTGGGCTTCAGAGAAGCTAGGGGGCTGCCAGAAGCTTCCTCCATCGTTCCCCAAGGCAGAGCTGAGGGGGAACGCTGCCCAGCTCTTCCCCAGCTACGTCCTGGGCTACAGAGACTATAGCTGGATCTCCAACCCAGCTACAGCTGCTATAGCTCTGAAACGTTTTCCTATCTCCTAGCTTAGCACTGGGCTTCCGAGAAGCTAGGGGGCTGCCAGAATCTTCCTCCATCGTTCCCCAAGGCAGAGCTGAGGGGGAACGCTGCCCAGCTCTTCCCCAGCTACGTCCTGGGCTACAGAGACTATAGCTGGATCTCCAACCCAGCTACAGCTGCTGTAGCTCTGAAACGTTTTCCTATCTCCTAGCTTAGCACTGGGCTTCAGAGAAGCTAGGGGGCTGCCAGAAGCTTCCTCCATCGTTCCCCAAGGCAGAGCTGAGGGGGAACGCTTCCCAGCTCTTCCCCAGCTACGTCCTGGGCTACAGAGACTATAGCTGGATCTCCAACCCAGCTACAGCTGCTGTAGCTCTGAAACGTTTTCCTATCTCCTAGCTTAGCACTGGGCTTCAGAGAAGCTAGGGGGCTGCCAGAAGCTTCCTCCATCGTTCCCCAAGCCAGAGCTGAGGGGGAATGCTGCCCAGCTCTTCCCCAGCTATGTCCTGGGCTACAGAGTCTATAGCTGGATCTCCAACCCAGCCACAGCTGCTATAGCTCTGAAATGCTTTCCTCTCCTAGCTTAGCGTTGGGCTTTGGAGAAGCTAGGGGGCTGCCAGAAGCTTCCCCCATCGTTCCGCAAGCCAGGACCGAGTGGGCTAAGTTGCCCAGTTCCTCCCTAGCTACACACTGGGCTACACAGAGAGACTACTGTTGCATCTCCATCCCAGCTGCAGCCGCTATAGCTCTGAAATGTTTTCCTGTCTCCTAGTGGGGCAGTGGGCTTCAGAGAATCTAGGGGCTGCCAGGAGCACCCCCCACCACTATGACAGCTGAATCTGAGCAGGGAGCCCTCCTGCTGTTCCCCCCGCTGAGCACCAGGCTTCAGGGATATTCCAGTTGTTTCCCCTGCCCTGGATTATGGCTGCTGTAGAACTGGATCTAAAGCTGCTAGAGGCATGGGAGGCATGCCTTCCAGTACCAGTTGAGCACCAGGCATGAAGCTTGCTCCGTCCAAGGCTCCCAAAATGCAGAACAATGTGGGTTCCTTTTTGTCAAATTTGGGGGAACCCTGGTGGGTCTAGTGGACCACCTGGACACTCCAGAGCCAGTAGTCAATTGGGAAAAAGGTGGCGTGTTGGATCCCAGGAACCCTAGTCTGTTGTGGAGGGTGGGTGGTAGGGAAAACTACTGCTCTATACACCCCACTAAAGAACTGAGCACGTATGAATCCTCATCTTAGGAAAAGCCAATTAAACATTAAAAAAAAATTCCGTACATGATTAATTCACTGTTAAATGGATAAATCATCTAGCAGTGATCAAATAAAAAGCTTCCCTGAGTCTATAAATTCGGATAATGAAAAATAATTCAGTTTGTTAGTCAAAATTCCAAGAGAGCTGACCACTTATCTGAATCAATCAATCAAACTAAACTACAAAGAGAGATGGAAATTTCAATCAAAGGGAAGGATGTACTCCACAAAGATCAAATGTATTAAAACCCTGACTGCATAGCATAAAGGATAAAACAAACCCAGTTAAAATAGAAAAATAAAAGATGCCACCAGCCCGCCCCATTCACTGAGAACATAAAAATGAATACCCTGGTTACTCAGAAAAAACAGCAATAATAAACTATAGTTTCCTGCCACAAATACAGTCTCTGTTAAAAACGATGCCTCCTGAATTCACAAAAATAAGCAACAAAAGAACACACTATTAAAATACCTCTATATATTAATGCAGAGTATTAATAAATGTTCACTTTTTTTGTAGTGGATACAAATAATAATTGACATATTCTAAATTATAGCAAAAATATCAAACACGTTTTAAAACTTATAGAGAAAAATCAAAGTGTTTTTTTCTTACCATTTAACCTTATGATTTCTACATGAAAAAGATTCACAAACCGCTAGAGTTCCAGAACCAATTGCCTACGGAACAGATGCTGGATTTTTTCTTCCTTAAACCAAAACATACTAAATCGGGGGGGGGGTTGTGGAGAGGGGAGGACAGGTGTTATTGTGTTGTTTTCGAAACATTTGGGGCTATTTTCAATCATGTGAAACCACTCCAGCTGCCAGAAAAATCATCAAATGGAACATAAGGTCTTAAAATGAACTGAAACCGAGAAACGAATCTCTAGCCATCTGCTGTTAGCCATCTTAACTCCCCCCAGATTCCTATTTTCTGATCAGCCATTTTAGTTTCACAAAAAAGAAAAAAACCCAACCCTTTAAAATCTTTTATTGATTACTCTGTTTATTATAGATTCTGATGAATATTAATCAGTACACTTGAGCCTGCTGTTAATTTCACTATGTTTGAGCATCAGGAGTAAGATGCTATTTACCCAAAGGCTTAATCTGAGCTGGATGCCTCCAGAATCTTAATTCAATGGCAGGGTCCAGCCTCAAGAAAAAAAAAGAGTAAGTCTCTACACATGTTAAAAGTGCTTTCCCCTCACCATGGAAAATAAGTAGACCCGCCTCCAAGTCAGTAAGATGGGTAACAGTCAAATTCAGAAAGAATGAAGGACAAAGAAATAATCCAGAAAGAATTCAGAAATAATCTAGAAAGAATGAAGGACAAAGAAATAATTTAGTGGCATATTAGAGATGTTTAAGCTTATTGTGGCATGAATTTTAGGAACGAAACTACTGAACCCGAGGCACATTATCACTTCATTGATCTGGCAAAGTAGGAACTTTCCTGTGAAGCTTCATTCTGCAATACTTTCTGAGTCTTTAAAGAGTCACAAGAGTCACTTTTGTCACTAATGAAGGGTAAACAGAATGAAACAAACAGATTAAAGAATAAGTGATTGAGAAAGAGCGACTGTGGAGACACACAGACAGAAATATGGTGGATAGACAAGTTTCTAAATTATGCATTTGTTATAAAAATGCAGTTCCATTTCTGCATTTAAACTTTTGATTCAATAACAAAGAAAATAAGAAGTTCCCGAGGGACAAATGTCCTATTTTCCCCTTAGTAAATCTATAACACATATGATTTCAGCCTGCAGTTCATACAGACTCTTAAAATGCTTTGGAGATGGGAAAACTGAGCATTCTCCTCCCCAAGAGAAATCCTATCAATTCAGTGATGAAATTAGCTCTGAGTTAGAAGAATATTGATTTACCTGAAGTAACGGTGACCATTGTCCCCTGTCCCCAGTAGTCGAGTCCATAGTTACACACTAACACAATTGTCTGAAGATACTGTACTTAACATTCCAGATTACTAAGGACAGCGGTAACATTACCAGAAGATCTAAATGCCCCCTCCATTTCCTTAAATCCCTCCGGATGAGTTTTTCTTTAATCTCTTAGAATGAATCTAATGGATTTTGATTCTAAGAAAAGTTCTTCATATGTATTCCCCTATGTTAGTCAAGTCTTTTTGTAAGAGCATGTTATAAGAACAGATTTGTCAACACCAACCTTTCTAGACTCTTGCAAATGTATAGAAAACATAGTAAAACATTTTCAGCAAAAGGAAAAGATAATTGTAGAGATGGAGAAAAGTGGGTGACAGAATAATTTTGGTTTCTGGTTTATGAACTATATGGGAAATTATATTTTGAATTCTCACTGAAATGGAGCTCAGTAGATCCAAAGAAAGTTGCCTTAGGCTATCAATAATTACAAGGAAGATAATTCTAAATGAGTACATTAGAAAAAGAAATAATTTTACCTGATGTAACGGTGACCAGGGTGCCTTGTCCCCAGTAGTCAAACCAGTTATCACATTGATATATGTTTATGGGGAAATGCTACAAGAACTTTTACTGATCAGTTGTATTTCTGAGTTGCTCAGTCAGGGTTCTTTTATGCTCAGATAATTTATTAAATCTTCAATTATGCTCAATGGGTTTTTAAGACTGCACATCTATGCACAGTTACTTGGGAGTAAATGCCATGGAATTCTATGGCATTTAATTCCAAGTAAACATCCGTAAAATATGCCTGTACGAAAAGTTTTCTTTGAAGTTTAAGATTTTTCAGAGGATGGGTAGAAAAAAAAAGTTCTAAACCTACTTTAAATCTCAATCCTAAACACAAATATTAGAAGTAAACTCCACACCAATTTAAAAAGGTATGCTTTCTAAAAAAGTGAGTTTTAGATTTCAGCTTGGTGACTCTCTAAGAACCTAAGAATGGTCTTTACAGATCTGACCAAGGGTTAATCCATTCCATTCCTTGCTGCCTTCAGCAAGTGGTCATTCTAATTACTCTGGAACAGTCTCATTAAACTGAATTGGATCCTCTTGAAGTAATACTGTAACCCTCCTTCAGCTCCCGGAACATGGTCCCCAACAGGAATGCTTAAGATCCAAAAAGGTAACAATAGGAAAGACTAACTTTCCAAAGATCTCACAAAAAGAAGAAAAAATTGTGCACTAAAAGACAATAAGCGAAGAAAGGAATTAAAATCATACCTGATGTAACGGTGACCATGGTTCCTTGTCCCCAGACATCAAAGTAATCACATTGCCTCAACTCTCTCTATGCCATGCACAAAAACCTAACGAGGAATACTTCTGTCCTTTACAACCCACAAAAACTGTGGCTATCCTTCGAATGATAGTTTTCAGCCTCCCTCCCCAATATCGATGGAGGGGATTTCAATTGACCGACAATACAGAACGGAATTAAATCTTGATTGCTCGGGACTAACTGAGTGCTTTAATAAAAACAACAAAGAGCCTCTTGGCACCTTAAAGACAGGAAAGATTTATTGTGGCAAAAGCTTTTCTAGACTCTGTGGCATATACCACAATAAATATTAACCTTTAAGATGCCAGATGTCACTGGCCTAGTATAAGATACTTTAATGAAAAAGTTACAGAATTTAAGAAAGCACGTGTTTAAGTTTAAGAATGCATTTCTCTGAATTCCCTGCCTTGTCATAAACTTTGTTTGTGTCACTGGCTGAACTGATGTATAATTAAGATATTTATTTTAGCCTAAACTTATTACTCTGACATAATTAGTTGGAGTAAGGTAATCTATGCAGCCAATTTGAGACACAAGGCTGCTGTTTTTCTGAGAAACACTTTGGGGAAAAAAATAGAAAAATCACACACAACTGGACAGAATGAAAAAAGCAAATTGAACTTACCAGTGGTCACTGTAACCGAGGTGCCTTGGCCCCAATAGTCGAAAGCGTAGTAGTCACAGTAGTATTAATCCCTGCCTCTAATGACTAAAAACATACTGGTCCCAAAACTCAAGATGCCAGAGGTCCCGTTTCCTATGTTGCCCTCCCATTCTGTATTATATTTATGCACACAACTATACTTTCCTTCTCTTTTAATTGAAATTGTGTTTCCTCTTGCCTTGTCCATTTAGAAAACACCTACCCCCATCTTATTATTTATATATTATTTAATTTGTATCCCACCCTTCCTCCCAGCAGGAGCCCAGGGCGGCAAACAAAGCACCAAAACCCTTTAAAACATCATAAAAACAGATCTTAAAATACATTAAAACAAAACAGCATTAAAAACATTTTAAAAAACAACCTTAAAAAAGGGTTAAAAACATTATTAAAAAACATATTAAACGATTCTGACACAGATGCAGACTGGGATAGGTCTCAACTTAAAAGGCTTGTTGAAAGAGGAAAGTCTTCAAAAGGCGCTTAAAAGATAGCAGAGATGGCGCCTGCCTAAAATTCAAAGGAAGGGAATTCCACAGGGTAGGTGCCGCCACACTAAAGGTCCGTTTTCTATATTGTGCAGAACGAACCTCCTGATAAGATGGGCATATAAGGGGTAAGACGGTCTTTCAGGTATCCTGGTATCTTGCATTTAGGACATTAAAAAACAAACAAACAGCAAGTATCTTACTGGCAAAGATCTGGATTCATTACTTAAATCAAAGGAAACATTGAATGGAAAACCTTTACCTGGAGTTACGGTCACCACAGTCCCTTGGCCCCAATAATCAAAGGCAGCATAGTAATCACATTGGTTAATCTGCCTATGCTGCATGAATAATAACTAAATAATACTGTTCTGCTGCTAAGACTACCAAAGGAAGGGTATTTGCCATTTTCTCTGACATCTATGTACACAGGACTTACTGGATTACCTTGTATAGTTGTCAATTTTGTACCAAATCAGTTTCTGAAATATGATGCAGAATCATAGCATCATAGCATAGGAGAGTTGGAAGGGGCCTATAAGGCCATCAAGTCCAACCCTCTGCTCAATGCAGGAATCCAAATCAAAGCATGCCCGGCAGATGGCTGTCCAGTTGCCTCTTGGATGCCTCCAGGTCAGAGAACCCATTACTTCTCTAGGTCATTGGTTACATTGTCATATGGCTCTAACAGTTAGGACGTTTTTCTTGATGTCCAGTCGAAATCTGGCTTCCTGCAACTTGAGCCCATTATTCCATGTCCCGCACAGAATAATGAAACTATGAAATGTATATCCTGCCTGGAGTTCCATTCTTCCTGGAATCTATGAAACATTTTCATTTAAAACTAAACAAACAGCGATATCTATAGTATAGTTAGGTCTGATTCAAAGCATAAGTATCTCTGGCTTTGGTGACAACCCTACCTTTTTTTAAATGAACATTTCAAGTAAACAGATTTAAATAAGTATGAATCTTTTTTTTTTACCTGAAGTGACGGTCACTAGAGTTCCTTGCCCCCAGTAATCGAAGTAGCCATAGTAACACAGCATTTAATTCTCTATTGACAGGTGTGCAAAATCCTGATTAGAAACTGCAAAAGGATCTTTTCTCTCTTTTCTCACCTGTTGTGACCATGAGGAGAGTTTCTGGGCCCCAGGAGTCAAAGCAGGTAAAGAAGCACATTGAATATTAACTTTCCACTCAATGGTCCACATCCAGCGTATTGGGAAGTGCTGACCGGCATGGGAATGTAGGGATGTAGCCAACTAAATTATACTCAGAGTTGAACCACTGATAGTAATGGACCCAAGCTAGTTGTGCCCATCAATTTCATTTGGTCTACTCTGGGCAGGACTAACACTGGATGCAACCCATAGGGTTTGCTCACCAAACTAAGGGGGATCATGTTTATACTTAATTTCTTCTTGAGTACACCCAGTAAAGATCAAGATCAGATACCTTGCTTGCTCTATAGACAGAAGGGAGTTGTGGCACTAGAGAGACAAGACTTTACACTCACAGGAATGAAGCACATTTCCTTCAAAGATTAAAGAAGCCAGAAAACAGCAACAGAAGAATGAACGAAACTCGGTAAGTTAAGAACAGGAATTCTAAGTAACTTTCTACAGATAGAAATAATGGGGATTTTTTGTTTTTACCTGCAGTGACAGTGACTAGGGTCCCTTGTCCCCAATAGTCGAATATCCCATAATCACACTGATTAAATCTCTTTTCCATGTTATACAAAAAGTTCACCCGCAATTTATACAGGGAATTGGAGGACTTCAAGATGAACTCCCGAATTCAGTGGTTGCAACCCCCAATATTCAAGGAGAGAATTTACTCATAAGTAAGAGTGCTTAGACATGGGGTTTATGCTGCTACCTTTTAAATAATACCTATGCGCCTATAATTATTTCATTCATCGGCATTGCAACTCACATAAATGGAAATTCTCAGATTTAACCCGGAATAGACCATATACCAGTTACTCTGGTGCAACCCCCATTGACAAGGTCAGATACTCTAGTCTACAGTGAACAGGTTGTAAATTGCAGCATTTATCTATGGAACCTCACAAAGAATTATATTCCTTTTAAAAAAAAATGTATTTAACCTTGTAGCTCTTGCAAGAAAACTAATGAAACAACTGGCTCCAAATCCTTCTTTTGGAGTTAACAGAGTCCTATTTATCCAGAATTTAAGAGAACAGACAGAAAGTATCATATTTGCTAGCCTGATCTAGTTCAAACATTTATTGCATTTGAGAAATAAAAATTATTACCTGAAGTGACGGTCACCAAAGTTCCTTGTCCCCAATAGTCAAAATTCCAGTTACACACAGACATTTCTAACTGGGAACTTGGCACAGAAACCTCATTCTGGACATATGTCGGCCCAATGATGAAATCCCCTCCCCTTTTGGCTTCAAAACAATTTTCAAATGTCTCAAAATGACTGCATTTCACATGACACAGATGTCTTAAGAAAATAAAGTTCCAAGATTAAATGGATTAGATTAGAAAAAGCTTTTTACCTGATGTTATGGTCACCATTGTCCCTTGGCCCCAATAATCAAAGGGGCTGCACATTAGCATTGTTCTGCATTTCCTCTGTACAAAAGCCTTGTAATGTGGACACCTCTATTTAATTTGATCATAGGTTGAAGTAATTTAGGCTTCAACTTGTCTGCAGAGTGCTTCCATAAATTTCAGCAAGAATTTCAGGACTGAATTCGCTGAAAGATTTCACGGCTGGGTGGGATACTTTAAAGCCTTTCTAGACCATTTCAACATCTGTTGGCTTCACTGATATATTGGGCACTGTGCTCAACTCCATTCTCTCTCTCCTTGCTTCTATGCCCCTCTCTTGAATGCAGCCTTTCTGTCTACTCATAAACTGTGACACAGTCTTGGTCTATTTATGGCAGAGATGGGGAACCCATGGCCTTCCACATGTTACAGTATTGGACTCCAGCTCTCATCAGCCCCGTCAGCTAGTATGGCCAGTGGTCAGGAATGTTGGGATTTGTAGTCCAGCAACGCCTGGAAGGCAACAGATTCCCTACCCCTGATCTATGGGCTACTTTATAGATTATTTTCAACCAAGATTTTAAAAGTCAAGGTGTAGGTAGGTTCAGAAAAAGAAAAGAAACTTAGGGTACCTTCACGTGTTCTGGAAAAGGCAGATACTCATGTTTCCACTATGTAGTCTTTCCCTGAAACTGGTATGATATTGACGTGAATCTGACTATTCCAAAATGCCTCTGATATAGTTTTTAAGCTCTGTGACAATGAAAATTAGCCCTGGAAGTAACCCATGGGTCTTTCCCCCCCCACCGAAAGAAGTCCAGTTATTTCATATTTGTTTTAATTAACCTGATCTGTATTTGACTCGTTGAGGTCCTCCATTTATTTCAATGGAATGAAAGACTGAAAGTTTAACTTGATGATCAACATGAACATCCCTAAGGAAAAGCGACCTAGATCTTAATATTTACACAAGAAAATAACATTTCAATTACTGTTTAATAACTTGCAAGCATGTGCTTTTAAAACAAAAGGCACCAAGATCTGGTTGCCACTGACAATTGCTATGAAAGTTCTCATAACTGAAAAGTTGTACAAAAGTTTTCAGTCGTATTGTAGAGGCTTACCCGATGTGATGGTCACCAGGATGCCTTGTCCCCAGTGATCAAAAGCATTCCAAATCACCACAGCATCCACGTGTTCACGAGCATGCAGACCATCATCAAAGTCATCAAAAGCATCCGAAATGACACACAGTAATCTATTGCCCAAACTACACTGTTCAGATACTCCTAAAACCCAATACCTTTGGAGTTCATGCTAGAAATAAAGGCTTGATTGAGAGGTTAGATATTTACCTGAGGAGACGGTAACCAGGGTGCCTTGTCCCCAGTAATCAAAATCATACCAGCTGTGGCACAGTCATCTATGCCCCAAACCATTCTGTTCAAATGCTTATGGAAGTGTGCACCCCCAAACCCAACATATGTAGAAATGAAATTTGATTGAAAAGCAAAATACTTACCTGATGTGACAGTAACAAGAGAGCCTTGTCCCCAGTAGTCGAAAGCTCCCCAGTACACAGTAACACTCGCCCTTTAGGGTTCTGCACAAAAATGTATCCACGGAAGCCAGTGTCTGCTTCTTGCTTAAGACCCTGAACAGAACTGGCTATGCCTGGAGACTTCCGGCTGTACATTTTCTGATAGTTACTTTTATGTCCCTTGTTCGAATAGTTAAAATACGGGTTCTATGGTAGAGTGGTATCTAAGCCATGTTGCATCAACACATGGATGAAGTCCAACAACAATAATAAAAAGCAGCAAATAGGCACACGTTTAGGACCTAGGAAGATGCTAGAGCAATGGTTCCCAAACTCCGCCCCCCCCAGACCACTTGAAAACTGCTGATGGTCTTACAGACCACTTAATGATTTGTCTGCCTGTTGCAGCAATTGCAATGTGCTGTGCTAGATGCTGCATGGTTTTTTATGGCATTTTTATTGCTTCTTTGGTTTCTTACGTGGTATTTTATTGTATTACAGTTGCACTCTGTAGAATTCAAACTGAAATACAATATTGCCCTTGAGGTTGGTCTGGAAGTTGCAGCTGGTGCAAAATGTGGTGGTGAGACTGCTCACTGGGGCAGGGTATCGCCAACATGTCACCGTGCTGCTGAAAAAATTGCACTGGCTGCCCATTTACTACTGGGCCAAGTTCAAGGTTCTGGTCTTGGTGTACAAAGCCCTATACAGCTTGGGACCAGGATGCCTGAAAGACCGTCTTACCCCTTATATACCCAGTCAATCACTGCACTCTGCAGGTGAGGGCCTCCTGCAGATACCATCTTATCAGGAGGTCCATTCTGCACAACATAGGAAATGGACCTTTAGTGTGGCAGCACCTACCCTGTGGAATTTGTGCCATCTCTGTTATCTTTTTAGCGCCTATTGAAGACTTTCCTCTTTCAACAAGCATTTGAAGTTGAGACCTATCCCAGTCTGTGTCTTTGTTGGAATTGCTTTTTAATGTTTTTTAAACCTTTTTTCCCTAAACAATATGTTTTTTAACCCATTTTATTTAAAGCTTTTAAAAAAATGTTTTAAAAGTTGTTTTGTTTTAATGTATTTTAAGGTCTGTTTTTATGACGTTTTAGAGTGCTTTTAGTGCTTTTGTTTGCCGCCCTGGGCTCCTGCTGGGAGGAAGGGCAGGATATAAATCATAAGAACATAAGAAGAGCCTGCTGGATCAGGCCAGTGGCCCATCTAGTCCAGCATCCTGTTCTCACAGTGGCTACCCAGGTGCCAAATAAATAAATAAATAAATAAATAAATGAAGGAATAAAAATAGAATTAAAATCAATAATAATGTTTAATGCGGACAGGCCATGGACCACCTGAATGAAGCTCACAGACCACAGGTTGGGAACCACAGGGCTAGAACACATTCCATCCTAAAAAACAGTGACTCATTTTGTGTGTGTCTGCAAAAAAAAAAAATCAGTCTGCATGAACTTATGAAGCTGCAGTGAGGAAAAGGAATATTTTGTTTTACCTGAAGTAACAATGACTGTTGTCTCTTGGCCCGATAATCAAAGGCATCATAGTAGTAACAGTTGTATCTATCCTAACTGGGCCTCTATAAATACTCTGTTTTCCTGGTTTGAATTCATAGATGACACTTGTATCAAATTCAGAATTATTTTGAGCGGTCAATGGATGGGAATGGTCTACTGTGAATTTTTCCCATGATTTTGACTCACTTTTTAAAAGCTTCAAAACAAGGCTGCAATCTTATACACACTTACCTGGGAGTAAGCCCCATTGAACTCTATGGGACTTACTTCTGAGTAGACCTGCATAGGCTTGCACTGTAAGCAGGGTATTTTATTGGACCAACTGTTGTTGTAACGATGCACAGCCTTTCAGGCCAACATAATTTTATGTTTGGCCAACATAATTTATTCCATGAAAATATATATTTTAGTCTATTTCATGGGGCCTAAATAACTGCCAATAAGAGTCCAAAAACGCTTTTCCAGAGTGGCCCTTATTTATGAAGCTAATGGTGAGGGGTAGATGCTTAAGGGCCGGGGTGTGTGTGATTAACCAGTTACAATTGACTGAACTTCAGCTGGTGCCTTTGATTTTAACAATCATCCGTAATGAAAACTGGTTTTTGGGAAGGATCCCAATTAAGTCAGAAAGGAAAAATGGTATATATTTATCTGACATAACTGTGACCAGGGTTGCTTTCCTCCAGTAGGTGAAGTAGTTATGGTACATCATTCAATTTTCATCTGCTAGACATGCAAAACCCCTTTTTAAGCTACTGAATGCATCTGTCCCTAAAATTCTACCACCGAAAACAAGGTTGGTATGATTATGATTATTTAAAAAACCTATTTTGCCCCAGCAGTCAGTGTGCCACATCCATTAATCTCCGACCTCAAGAGATCAGAAACATTGGATTTTGTGAGGAAGCGCTATTAACAGATGCATCAGATGTGATTTTCTTGAGCAAAGGCATCAGATGCTGCTTAGTTTGCTGTGCATTCAACTCATCTTACAAAGACCTAGAAGCAACCTAGGATGAGATTCCTGGAACATGCAGAGGGAATTTTGGTAGATGCCATGTCACCCCTGCAGTCCAGGGGCAGTTGGACCTGCTGAAATTCCTTCCTTTCTCCAAGATTCAGGAGGACCCTGGCGCTCCTGGATTGTATCTGGTCACCCTAAAAAGAGCATTGTGTCATAAGGTGATTGAGAAATAAAGCTTATTATACTTTTAGAAGGATAAAAACAAGGAGAACAAATCATTCTCAGGATTTAAGAAGTAACCAAAACAAAACCACAAAAAGGTTCATGAATGGAGTAAAGAGAATGAACATGATCAAAACAGCAAGCCTCTGACCTGAGGTTTCTCTTCCCCAATAGTCCAGACCCCAGCTACCATAGCTCTTGGGCCCTTCTGTCAAGCTCTGTATTTACTGTAGCTTGCATTTCCTATCCAAACTGGATGTGAGGGCAGGAGATCCATGATGGGATCTCCCCATGGTTTTTAAACAACTGAATAGCAGCTCTCTCTACACACACCCCATGTTCTTTTCCTGATGATGAAGCTGCCATTTGCTCAGAAAGCAACAACTTACAGGTGTCTGTTTCAGATACATTTGAACTCCAACAATCCCCAGCCCTTGAAAATTGCAGAGTGACTCTCTTTGTGCCTTCAGGTTCCCCCTCTCCTGTGTTTCTCCTTAGTCGACTTCCTCAGTTACGCAAAAGATCCTGATAATCTTTGCTGCATTAGCCGCAATATCTTTCTCATGGTTATCTTTGCATTGACAATAATAATTAGGGGATGGTGCTTAGCCTGATTTACCTGTGGTCGCGGTAGGGGTGGACTAATCTGTCAGTTTTTGGATCTCTCATTTTGATTCATTTCTAATTTTTCCAGTCTTAAATTCAATTTTCCACATTTTTGAAGCAACTTTTTAAAAAAAATCCTTATGAAAGTTCTTCAGGATTTTAGTACAAATTTCTCCTAATACACACATTTTTGTATGTTGTTTTGACAAATATACACATTTTTGCAAGTAATTTCCTGTAATATAATGCTTGTTTGTATGTTGTTTTCACTAATATGTGCATTGATATGCACATTTTACGTTAATATATGCATTTCTGTACACAATGCTCGGCTGGAGAACTGCATTGCAAAATTTGGGGAAGCAAGAATTTTGAAGGATGGCTGTGTTTCAGTTCACATATTTTTGAACAGTTTTGAAAAGTACACACTAAAACTGACTTGAATTTCTCCCCCATGCCTAGGTTGCAGAAACTTCTGTTCCTTGGTCCTAGTAGTCAAAATGAGTACAGCTGTTTGTTAAAAACAGGACTTGTTTGCATTGAAAAGATTCCAAGAAATCCTATTCTAAGCAATTTTTGGAAAGTGTGGTAAAGAGGGAAATGATTGTGTATGTAGTGTTGGCAGATAGTGGAGGGATCCAAGTGGGAAGACATGAGAGCCACATGTACCATTGAGGCATTAGATGTGGTAGCAGAAGCCATACTTTTGAAAAGAAGAGGATGAATGAGACCTCCTTTGATCAGTAATGGTCATTGCTGAGTTACTTCAGATATAGCGAAAGTGAACCTTTATAGATATTGTCATTGCATGGTACCGTGATAGATTTCTTGCTATTAATAGCAAGCAATAAATAAATATTTTAAAACATATTTAAGAAGCATCTGGGCATGGTCTGAACAATCTCGCCACAGATTTATCTAGAATTTATCATGCTTCCTTTATTAATTTTTTTTAAGGGGAGGCTCTAAAATGCCTACTTTTTGCCATAGCTTTGTTCTGTGTATATAATATACAGGAAGGAATTTTCCCCCCCTTTTTTGTAAGATAAGGGCCTCATGACTATTTTATTTTGTTTTGAGTCAGCGACAATCATATTTGCATCTGAATCCCATTAGGGTTGAAAGAATCTGTCAGTTTCAGTTTTCTCAGTTTCTAATTTTCCCAATTTTAAATTTGGTTCTCCACATTTCTGCAGCAATTTCCGATTTTTTAATTTTAAAAAATCCTCATGAAAATTCTCAAGCATTTTAGTGTGAATTTCCCCAAATGAACATATTTTAGTGTGCAGTTTTGACTAATTACACATTCTTACAAGCAGTTTTTTCCTAATACATTTTATTTGTTATTTTCACTATGTTCATTTTTATGGACATATTTCCCCAATATATGCATTTCTATGGACATTGTTTGGCTGGAGAATTCAGATAATGCGAATTTCGAAGGATGGCTGTGGTTTGGTTCTCATATTGTTTTGCAAAGTTCAAATTTGATAGATTTGGCTTTAAATATGAACTGAATCAAATTTCTTCCCCATCCCTGATCCTAATATATGCATTAGTATGAAGGGTGGCTTAAAAGTATAACAAATGCATAAATAATTGGCTTATTGCATCAAATGTAAACTACTTCAATGAAAATGTCATCACAGCTTTTGGAATTGTCTTTATTTCCTTAGAACAACAGAACAAAAACTTGTGTATTTTGGTGTTATCATAATAATGCTTCTCCCGCCCTTCCATTGTTGAATTTTTGAAAAGTTTCAGATTTCTGAGAGGAACATACTCCAATTGTTGAGAAATCTGAAATTCATCAGATGTAGGTCAGGATCTAAACAGCTAATGCTATCCATCTGAAGGGAGATGTTGGACTGGAGTTCTTCCATCAGCAGATCCCCTTGCCACGCCGCATAAAAAACTGAATTTGAAACTGTTATTTGCAAAAACTGACATTCAAAAGCAGTTTATGATATGGGATGTGTGTATGATAGGTGTGTACATTGCCAAAAATCCCACTGGTATTCTTAAGCCCTCAGGGGTCGTTGCTCTTTTGAACCTAGCCAGAATGTTATGGGAAATAATACCCCAGATGAAACTGAGAAGGATGTTTGCCTCCATCAGAATTCAGGAGTGCTGGATTTTGCTTGCAAGCTACTCATGTACCACATTTTGCCTTCCCAACTCACCAGGAAGTTGGTTGGGATTTAACTATCTACTGCTGTTGAATTAGAAAGTGCGTGTGTGTGTAAAAGGTTTTTGTGTGAAGACAGATAAATATTTGCTGCATTCAGAGTAGGAATGGACAAATCTGTCAATTTTGGTTTTTCTCTGTTTATCATTTTTCTAATCTGAATTCAGTTCACCGCATTTCCATACCGGTTTGCATTTTTTTTAAAAAACAACAACTCCTCATGAAAATTCCAAAATGAATTGCTTCTAATATTTGCTTTTTTGTGGAATTTTGCCTCACATACGCATTTTTGCAAAGTAATTTCCCCTTATGCGTATGTTGTATGTTATTTTACTCTAGTACATACATTTTTGTACACATTATTTGCAAAGCTCAGGGAAGTGTAAATTTCAAGGAATACCAGTGTTTCGGTTTGGATAATGTTTTGGGAAGTGGAAGTTCCTTCCCTAATTTTAAGGCATTTGTTTTCACAGAACACAGTAGAAAGCACTTCCACTATGTTGCAATGTATATGATTTTGTCAAAAGTTTACACTCTAAACGATATAAATCTCTGCAGAGTTCCTTTGTGCACATGGAGGTCTGCATGGCCAGGTGCTCTCCCATTCTCTTCAATATCAGAGGATGTTCCATTGTGCCCAAGCACTGCATACAGCACAGCCCACTGGAGAGTTTTCAGAGTTCTTTGTACGTACCGAAGTGAGTCATTTAGGTGCACTGAAACTGCTTTGTGAAGAAATGCCCTTTACATGTGGGAAAATAATGGCCTCCAATAATAGGCAACCCTCACCTCAGTATATTTAGCCCTCCAATAAATACATTATTTATTTTACATTTATATTCTACTTATCCTCCAAGGAGTTCAGGGTGATGTACATGGTCTTTCCACTTCCCCATGTTGTCATCACAATAACCCTGTGAGGTAGGTTAGGCTGAGAGAAAGTGATTGGCACTAGGTTAGACAAATTTATGGAAGAAAAGCCTAAATAGAATCTCCTTGTGCAGAGGCAAGGGTACTCTGACAACGAGATATTGAGCTGAATGCTCCTCACTTTCAGGGACTGCTTGTGAACTTCCAAATATATCTTGTTTGCCACTACTCAAAGCAAAATGTTAGGTTAAGGTTGACAAGGTACCTGAGTACCTTGATTTGACAAGGCACTTCTTATGTTCGTGTGCATCTTAATTAAATATATTTATTTAAAAAATCACAACCACTCTTCATCTAGACAGATCCCATGTCAGGGTAGGCAAATGGAACATATTCAGAGGCAATATTTCTTGGAGCCCCAGATGCCCCTTCCCTCCTTTCACCCTGCTTCTGAACTTCCAGAGATCACCTGCTTGGCTGATTATTGTAAACAGAATGTTGGAATGGATCTTTGCTGGATCCAGCAGTTCTTCTGTTCTTACGGTCACCCACAATATCCAGAAGACGACAAAAGTCATCTGTATTGCACCACAGATGGAATTAGATTAAGGTTGACAAGGTTTACTCTTTTTGTCTCCAAAAGGGTTTTTGTATGGGAATGTACCACTGTGAGGTCCCCCCCATCCACAATGGGTGAAGCCTTGACAAAAACTGTTTCCTCTCAGTGTGTAAGAATTCTTTAATGTAAACATGATTGTGGGCATCCTGGCCCTACTGATATGCACCAGCTGTGATGGAGACTCAGCTGTGCCAGATTAGTATGCTCAATTTCTTGGCAGACTTTGGCTGCAGTCCATCAGCTGTAGGGTTGCCCCCAGGTTCAATCCCTGAGACTGATCTTGTATCTTTAGGAGAAGAGAAAGTCAGCCAAGTGCAGGTGTTCTTACAACCCTGTAATGGGAAAAACCACAAGGTGGAATTCTCCCTCCCCCCTGCACAACTTTTAAAGATACAGAAGACCTCTTGGAGGCTGGGCCTTTAAAAGTTGTGCAGGGGGAAGGGACAATTTCACCTTGTGGTTTTTCCTATTACAGGGTTGCAAGAACACCTGCACTTGGTTGACTTTCTTCTCCTAAAGATACAGGATCCGTCTCAGGGATTGAACCTGGCAACCCTAATCAGCTGTGACTTTTAATAATCATTCACTCTCTGAAGATGTTCTGTTGCCCACAAGCAATGTCTTTTATTTCACCCTTTTATCAGGGTGCCCTCTAGCTAGTGTCTTGCTGTGACATATACCACAGCAAAACCATGTTTGAGCTTCTCAGATTGCCTTAATGGCGGTGTTAAACTTCAGGCTGGATCAGTGATGGATGGGAGAATATCTGCTTTAATCTTTCTCTCCCTTGCAACAAACATGGTCCTGTGGGCCAGCCTACCAGTGCACATGGGATCAACCATGTTGTAAAACCGCCCAGAGAATTTTGGCTATGGGGCGGTATACAAATGTAATAAATAAAATAAAATAAATAAACCATTAAGGCTCTATCGCTAGACATTGACATGGGAGCCAGATTTCAGCTGTGATGCTTTCTCCCATGTAAGTGGGGCTAGGATTGCAGCCTAAGAAATTAAGGCTGCATTTCTACACACACTTACTTGGGAGTTCCACTGAATTGAGTGCTTACTTATGAGTAGAACTGCATAAGATTGTATTCTAAAGCCAATTTCTGTTGTTGTAAGGATGTATCAGATTGCTCTGGAAGTAAATACATGCTATTAAAAGCTATCTTTGCAGGCTTGACTTAGGCATTTGATATTATGGGAGAGAAGTAAATATCCCCTGCCCTCATTACCCCAGATCAGGAGATTCTTAAGCGTGGTGGTCTCTACTAACTGGCCTAGACCTGGGCTGCCTTTCCTGCACAGGTTTTCCTAGATTGCTGAACAGCTTCTCCCAGCCTCATTCAAATAAAAGAGGCCATTCATGCACTCCTATAGAAAGACAGTTCCCCCTCTGCACCCTGACTATAGGGTAGCTGTTTGCACATCACACCCTAAAAAGAGGATACATTTTGGCATGAACTTTGCATGTGCTGATTTATATGTATGGCTACAATGAAATAATTTCTATAATTTTATCAGAAATATAATATATCTCACCATCGTGGGAAGACTGTGACCATTGTCACTCATGTGCTTGTCCAGTCTGATGTGCAGGTGGTAAATTTGATGGGCAAATTCAAGGTCCCTGCTCCCCTGTCTTAGGGATCTTTGCTTTTAAAACAGACTTTAATAAGATAAATAAATAAAGGCCACCCTACCACATTTGCTTAACATGGACCAAGCTTTTAATAAGCTGCTGATGTAAATGAGGGCAGTTACCGTGATGTTTGGCACTCAGCGCCTTTTTCAAAGGGGCAGATGAGTGGACAGAATAGTTCAGTGGTAGAGTTGCATCAGAATGAATTGTGTGTATTATTCTTTTCAGAGGGTTATCTTGGGATGATGATGTCAACAAAGACCTGACTTTGGCATGCCATTATTAAAGGGGAGGTTTTGGTGGCTTCAGAAGAGGGCATCCTTTTTTTCTGCACACATCCCAGCAAGCAGTTTTTGTTCTGGGATGTCATTCTGTGGCCGCTATATCTTCCCACAATGGCTTGTATTGTCTTGGATGTGTCTGTATTATTGTAGTCCCAAAAGATGAATTCTGCCCTAGAAATTAACAAATACATGTTGGAGAAATTTCTCTGTCCTTCACATGGCTATTTTCTCTTGACTTATAAAATAAATCATTCTCTTCATCATCCACAATTCCATGCGTGTGGAGATTTAGCATCTCCAGAATCATAGCTTTTTAAAAAGGGCACGTTTCTCGCCCTTGGGACTGTAAAAGTACAACTGAACGTGCAATATGAGCAGTGCACAAAGAAATCTCAGAAGTAGCTAGGGTGGGATTGTGGAGGGCTAGGGGAGGGAAGCAAGATTTTCAGAAGTCATGTAGCTGAATCTGAGTGCTTTGGATAGTTCCAGTCCCCCTGATGAGTAGCAGCAGAAGGATAACTTATGCAAAATGACACAGCTGGCATAGCACTGTCGGGAGGAGAGCCTGGCTGGGAGTCCAGGGTCTGTGAGTTAAACTCCATGCTCGTGTCTCCTGAGTGTAAAGGGCCAGGTAAAGATCACTCCCACAGTGAGTGGCTCAGGGGTTACGTGCCCTGCCACCTGTGCAGCCGTGGGCAAGCTGCACTGTCCAAAGGAGCCCAGTTGTGGACAGGGAAGGGGCTGGCTTGTGCAGCTGTGACAAGCTAAGCAGGCCCTAACCAGCTGGGGAGGACTAGCCTCAGAGAGAGGCAATGGTAACCCCCCTCTGAATATGGCTTACTATGAAATCCCTGTTCATAGGGTAGCCATAAGTCGGGATCGACTTGAAGGCAGTCCATTTCCATTTCCATGCAAGATGACGACATTTGCACCATAGCATTTGGTGTAGAATTTTGTAGAAAGAAACAAGTTAGTAAATAAAGCACTTCAGAAGAATAGCTGAAATCAGGGTGGTGGTGGTGGTGGGGAAGAGAGTCTTAACTCTATAGTCTCCAGTCACTCGAAATATTGGACTGCCCTTCCTAGTTAAGATGCTTTCATTGCATGAAAGCTCAAGGGAAAGCTACTTGGTGGTGACTTTTCCACCTCATAAATGGTTGGTTGAACTTAGAAACATAGGAAACTGCCACTCATCCATCTAGCTCAGTATTGTCTACCCTGGTTGACAGCAGCTCTCCAGGGTTTTAGATGGAATCTCTCCCAGCCCTGCCTGGAGATACCAGGGATTGAGCCTGCATGCCAAGCAGATGTGCTGCCACTGACCTATGGCCCTTCCCTGACTTGCCCCACAGCCCCATTCCGTAATCTCCGGTGTCCATTTAGTTGATCTCAAGAAGGCTGAGAGGAGGTTCTCTCTTTCTGTTGCCCCTCCCCCAAGCTTTCAGCATTACATTCTTTTATTTCCTTCATCTCCTCTCCTCAACCAACCGCAGGGCCTTTGCCAGCTTCAAATGTGGGAGGAAGCAGAAATAGAACAGGCTTCCTGTCCAGAGTTAATTTTGGACCCCGAGAAAGGGGGTGGGGGAGAGAGATGGCTCTTTTATTCCCTAGCACCTTCTCTGAGGGCTTCTTTGGTGTTAAAGCTGGCTTCGACTATCCAGAGAAGCCACGACAGTCAAGGCGGACATGGAATATTTTGAGATAAAGAAGTAAGGCGGAGGCAGAAGGGAGCAAGAAATAGAGTGCTCAGTGTGGAGTTAAGTGGGAAGTTACAATAAATAGATATTTATGAGAAGAGATACAGAGGAGAGATGAAGAGGTAGCTGAAGGGTTTTTTTCCTTTTGGAAATATTCATATTAATACTGATATTTTGAAAGGAAATATCAATATTTTGAAAGGAAATGCTGACAAATTAAAAGGAAATATCGATAAATGGAAGACCCTATCAATACAAATATCAATAGTAATATCAGTATTTTAGATATGGTTTTTTTTTTTTACGAAAACAAATCCATTTTTGAAAATAGACATGGAAAGTCACTACATAAAAATCCAATCCGCAGCAATAGCGAATGTGAATTAATGGAAAAGTACCAATTGGGTGGAATTCTTGCTCATCCCTAATAGAGGGGTATACATGTGTTGTTGTTTATTATGATGAATATGTTGTTGAGAGGGAGTGTGAATCTGTCCCTTGATGGCTTTGCAAAATAATGAAAGCTGAATTCCAGCGTTCTCTTGCTTTGTGAGATGAGAGACTAACCAACCTCAGCTTGCACTTGGAGGACTGCAGGTCTATAAGCAGGTGAGGTGCCTCTATTGTCCTTCTGTTCTCTATTTGATCCTCGCTAGTTTGTATATACATGTACATATATATGGATGCTCCCTCCATTCTTTGAAATCTCAGGTGCATTCCGAGTCTGAAATCCATTTTCCTGAAGTCTACGCTGGGATCATTCATTGTACTCATGCCTCATTGGTGCAGAGCTTGGAAAAGTTACTTTTTTGAACTACAACTCCCATCAGCCCCAGCCGTGCTGGCTGGGGCTGATGGGAGTTGTAGTTCAAAAAAGTAACTTTTCCAAGCTCTGCATTGGTGTTAATGGGCCTAACATCAAAGCAATTGGTTGGATCCAGAGGAAGTTAGTAACAATGAAAGGAGCCTTCCCCAACCTGGTGCCCTTCAGATGTTTTGGACTACAAATTGCAGGGAAAGGGCAATGTTTAGCATCATCAGGCAGGCCGATATCCCTGGTCTCTGTCTCCTTTTTGATCCCACTCTGCATTTTCTAGATTATCACCATCCTACAGTTTACTCTTGGTATTTGTATGAGTAGAAATCACTGTGCCTGGTGTGTCCACAATGATACCAACCCTCACAAAAAAAGATAACCCTCTGCTCTGGACCATAGCCTGTAATATCCACTGAGACACTAAGACCAAGTGGAAGGGATGGGTCAAGGCAGACGTCATTCCTTATGATCAATTGACAGGCAGATAAATGTGCACGTTCATTTATAAATTATTTTAATTTTATCGTTATATTTATATCCCACTTTTCCTCCAGGGAGCTCAAGGTGGCATACAAACATGGTTCCTCCAATTTTATCCTCACAACAATCCTGTGAGGTAGGTTAGGCTAAGAGAGAGTGACTAGCCCAGAGACACCCAGTGAGCTTTGTGGCCAAGCGAGATTTGAACCCTGAGCTCCCAGGTTCCAATCTGACACTCTATCCACTACATCATACTGGCTCTCCATATATTATATATTGTAATACAAGATATATATTACCTACATTCATGTATGGATTTCCATATCATCATTTCCCAGTCATGTTTTTTTTAAAAATGCCAAAAGGTCCTCTGAGAGGACTGGGTCTTCTTTTCATTTCCTTTGCTTTTCCTTCTTTATTTTCCTGCTGTTTTTGATAATGGGATTTTTTTTAATATGTTGGAATTTAGAATTCTATATTTAAAACAATAACATCCATTACTTTAAACCACACAAAAATATATTATTCATAAAACTGTACGTGGTTCTCAATCCGCCTGTTTTGCTTTGATTTGTTTGCAGTCCAGGCAGTAAGTCAGTCAGCAAAAAGAGGAGGCTCAATAACAGGGCCGGTTCTAAAGGGCGGCCAGGTTGGGCACTGGCTCGAGGGCCCCGGAGCCACAGGAGCTCCTGAGGGGCCCTCTGCTCCCCTTCCACGATCCGCGGCAGGAGCTGCGGAGTGCAGGATAGGAGCCACCCGCCATGCCCACCATCCCCCCGCTTCACCTACCTTGCTCTGCTTTTCTTTGTGGTTGCGCGCGCGTTGGACGCACAGGGTTGCCATCAATTAAGATGGCAGCCGAGGTTTCAGTAAAGGACTGAAGCCTCTGCCACCATCTTGGTTGATAGCAGCAATGCGCACATTGCGTACCATCAACCAAGATGGCAGTAGAGGCTTCAGGCCCTTACGAAAACCTCAGCCGCCATCTTGTTTGATGGCAACCCTGTACGTGCTGCGCGCGCAGCCGCAAAGAACAACAGAGCAAGGTAGGTGAGGGGGGGATGGCGGGCATGGCGGGCGGCTTGGCGGATGGCTCAAAAGCTTTGGACTGTCTTGTGATATGTAGCACGGCTCCTGCCATGGATTGCGGAAGGGGAGCGGAGGGGCCCGGGGCAGGCTGATGCCCAAAGGCCCCGGCATACCTGGAGCTGGCCCTGATTGGATGCAGTTATACACTGGTAAGTGCCTATGGTAAGCTGTATTTAGGGGCAGTAAGGGCAGCAAAAAAACAATATTTTGCTTTCACTATCAAATCATCACTCTGCCACCCAGCGGAGCTCTTCAGAATTGTCCGGGGGCTATTACACTCTGGCCCCAGGGACATGGTAGAAGCATCTGAGGCCCGCTGTAATGAATTTGCTAGGCACATCCAGGACAAAATCTCTAGCATCCCCCAGGACTTAGACTCCAGTGTTATAGCAGGTGAATCAAGCGAGGTATCCAGAGCACAGCCTTGTCCCAATTTCTTGGGTGAGTTTCAGTTGGTGCAGCTTGAGGACGTTGACAAGGTGCTTGGACAGGTTCGTGCAACCACTTCTGTGCTGGATCCTTGCCCTTCTTGGCTAATAAAAGCTAGCAGGGATGGAACAGCCAGCTGGGCCAGGGAGGTGATTAATGCCTCTCTGCGAGAGGGGGTGGTCCCTGGCTGCCTGAAAGAGGCAGTAGTGAGACCACTCCTGAAGAAACCCTCCCTGGACCCAATTTTTTTTAATAACTATAGGCCGGTAGCAAATGTTCCATTCCTGGGCAAGGTCCTTGAACAAGTGGTTGCAGGCCAGCTCCAGACACTCTTGAATGAGACCGATTATCTGGATCCATATCAGTCGGGTTTCAGGCCTGGTTTTGGCACAGAAACAGCCTTGGTCACCCTATATGATGACCTTTGTTGGGAGAGAGACAGGGGGAGTGTGACTCTGCTGATTCTCCTTGATCTCTCAGCAGCTTTCGATACCATCGACCATGGTATCCTTCTGGGGAGACTAGCTGAGTTGGGAGTGGGAGGTACTGCATTGCGGTGGTTCCACTCCTACTTGGCAGGTAGCCTCCAGAAGGTGGTGCTTGGGGACCAGACGGTCCGAACATATAAAACCAATTCTGGCCCACTTGCACTGGCTGCCTTTATGTTTCCGAGCTCAATTCAAGGTGCTGGTATTGACCTATAAAGCCTTACACGGCTTGGGACCACAATACCTGATGGAACGCCTCTCTCGATACGAACCCACCTGTACACTGTTCCAGATCAAAGGGCCTCCTCCGGGTGCCTACTCCGAGGGAAGCTCGGAGAATGGCAACAAGGGAGAGGGCCTTCTCAGTGGTGGCCCCTAAATTATGATTTTATTGACGAGGTGCACCTGGCGCCAACACTGTTGTCTCTTCAACACCAGGTCAAGACTTTCCTCTTCTCCCAGGCATTTTAGCATGTGTTCTATATTGTTTTAAATTTTTAAATTGTGTTTTTAAATTGTTTTTAAAAGATGTATTTTAAATTGTATTTGTTTTTAGTTGTTGTAAACCGCCCAGAGAGCTTCGGCTATGGGGCGGTATACAAGTTTAATAAATAAACAAATAAATAAATAAATAAAGTATGATAACCTCAGTTTCATCATTTTAGCTTCTAGTGATAGTTCTGGTTTAATTTGTTCTAACACCCAACCATTTGTCTTTTTTGCAGTCCATGGTATGCGCAAAGCTCTGCTCCAACACCACATTTCAAATGAGTTGATTTTTCTCTTATCCGCTTTTTTCACTGTCCAACTTTCACATCCATACATAGAGATTGGGAATACCATGGTCTGAATGATCCTGACTTTAGTGTTCAGTGATACGTCTTTGCATTTGAGGACCTTTTCTAGTTCTCTCACAGTTGCCCTCCCCAGTCCAACCTTCTTCTGATTTCTTGACTATTGTCTCCATTTTGGTTAATGTCTCTGCCAAGGTATTAATAGTCCTTGACAAGTTCAGTGTTCTCATTGTCTTTTTTTTTTCCAATTAATTTTTATTCAAATTTTCAAAACCAAAACAATACAAAAAGAAAAAACACAAATCAATAACTAATACAATAAAAAAAGAAAAAAAATATAAAAATATTGACTTCCGATTTGTCGTAGTTCAGCTATAAATCTATAATATATAACAAGCCTGTCTCCTAATATATTATAAAATCACCTTCCTCCAGCGGTTATCTTAATTGGTTTCAAATCTCATTAACATCATATCATTTTATTCTTCCACAAAAAGTCAAAGAGAAGTTTCCAATCCTTGAGATATATGTCCATCATTTTTTTTTCTAGATAAACATGTCAATTAATCCGGCTCATCAAGTCTACTAAGTCCAGTAATTTCAAATCGCTCTTCTTCCATTATCCGTATTGGTTCCATCTTCCATCTTCCATCTTTACGCACCCAATAATCTTGCTGTCATAGTCATATAATAAGAGTCTGATAGGAATTTCCTTTTTCACAGATATTTTCTTGCCATCAATTCCGAACGTATCACTGAAGTATTGTTGCAAAGCCGCATCTCTGTTCCTCTTTTTTACATGATACACTAGCACATCTCTTGAAGATTTTTCCATTGACACAAAGCAGGGATTAATTCTGTTAGCTTTCTCCATTTCAAGTTCCATCAAATCCTTCCAGTCCAGGAATTTTTTTGAACCGATAATATCTTTATCTCCAATCTCTTCAATTCCTTCAGGGACAGCGCTGAGTTCCAAACTGTAATATTTGTCTCCAGGATCCATCACAGCCAGGAAATCCAAATCTTTTTCCATGTCCATATTTAATCCAATCTCCATAGTTTGAACCTTGCCTTTAATTTCTCTTTCATCCTTTTTTGGTTTTCCAGATCTATCTTTATTCTCCTTTCTCATAGAATCCTGAATTTCTTTCAACTCCTGTCTCATTTCGTCAAATTCAATTCTCAACGCTTGACTATTATTTCTCAGTTCTTGTTTTATTGACTTAATCCCATTCATTATTTTCTGAAACATGTCTAAAGATAAAGTCCCTTCTTGTACATCCATGATCTTCTTAATTGTCATTCTTAAAGCCAAAGGAACAAAACTCCTTCAATTTTCAATGTCCCAAGCAAAGAGCAGTTTATTTCTTTATCCAGTTACAAAGGAGTTAATCTTTCAAACCAACTGGCGTCACACTCTAGACAGCCCTTATCTCTTATATGCCCAGAAGTGCAAAAACAGCTTTAGTTCACAGCGTCCAAATAAGTAGTAGCAGAAAGGATGAGCAGATTCGTCAAAAAAAAAAGTAGATCAGAAAAAATAGTCCCAGACATATATTACACAAAAGTCTTATAAATCAAAAAGATTTTTCTTTTCTCTTCCAATCAGAAACCCCTCATCCGTTGTAATCTTTATAATGCTATTTTCCATGTCAGCTTTTTGCAATAAAAAATAGGCTATTTTTATTTTCTTCCCCCTTAGTTCCGTGAGTAAAAGAGAAGGAAAGTTTTGACTCACCCAGGTTTTCTTAATTGCTGGTTCTTTGACAAATCTCTTTAGCTGTATAGATAAGAAAGTAATAAGCATAGACAGGAGAATGCTTGCCTGTTAGTCCGTTTTTCTTTAAAGAAAAAAAAATGGGTCACTTATTCAGCTGAGCTAGCTAGAAATCCTCACTCCGTCCGAGCTGCTGGAAGACCTTCTTTCACAGACAATTCTGACGAATTCCAGTCTCCAACAATCACAACAAAGCTGTGTGGGAAATCTCACGTTTCTTCCTTATCCGGAAGAAATTATCCCCAGTCAAAAAAGACCCTTCTGACTGGATTTAAAACTGAAAAAGTTTCATCCAAGACGGGAGCCCGTCTCAGAGGCTGCACAGGCGGAGGGATCCTCCTGGGAAGTCAGTGTTCTCATTGTCAACTTTAAAGTTACATACATTTTCAGTTGTCATTACTTTAGTCTTTTTGACATTTAGCTGTAGTCCTGCTTTTGTGCTTTCCTCTTTAACTTTCATCACCATTCATTTCAAATCATTACTGGTTTCCGCTAGTAGTATGGTATTGTCTGCATATTTTAAATTATTGATATTTCTCCCTCCAGTTTTCACACCTCCTTTGTCTTGGTCCAATCCTGCTTTCCGTATGATAAGTTCTGCATATAGATTAAACAGGTTGATAAAATACACCCCTGTCTCACACCCTTTCCGATGGGGAACTAATCAGTTTCTCCATATTCTGTCCTTACAGTAGCCTCTTGTCCAGAGTATAGGTTGCACATCAGGACAATCAGATGCTGTGGCACCCCTTTTCTTTTAAAGCGTTCCATAGTTTTTCATGATCTACACAATCAAATGCTTTGATGTAATCTATAAAGCACAGGGTGATTTTCTTCTGAAATTCCTTGGTCTGTTCCATTTCCAACGTATGTTTTCAATATGATCCCTGGTGCCTCTTCCCTTTCTAAATCCAGCTTGGACAACTGGCATTTCTCGCTCTATATATGGTAAAAGCCTTTGTTATAGAATCTTGAGCATTGCTTTACTTGCATGGGATATTAAGGCAATAGTTCAATAATTACTGCATTCCCTGGGATCCCCTTTCTTTGGAATTGGGATGTATATTGAACGCTTCCAGTCTGTGGTCCATTGTTTAGTTTTCCATATTTGTTGACAATTTTTTGTCAAAATTTGAACAGGTTCAGTCTCAGTAGCTTGCAGCAATTCTATTGGTATGCCATCTGTTCCTGGTGATTTGTTTCTTCCAAGTATTTTAAGAGCAGATTTCACCTCACATTCTAAAATTTCTGGTTTTTCATCATACAGTTCCTCCATGAATGAATCTATCATCCTTGCATCTCTTTTATAGAGTTCTTTAGTGTATTGCTTTCTTCTTCCTTTTATTTTATCTCGGTCAGTCAGTGTGTTCCCCTGTTGATTATTCAATATCCCTATTCTTGGTTTAAATTTCCCTTTCATTTCTCTAATCTTTTGGATCAGGGCTCTTGTTCTACCCTTTTAGTTGTCCTCTTCTATTTCTATACAGTAACTATTATAATAGTTCTCTTTGTCCCTACATACTAGTCACTGTATTGTTGCATTTAGGGTTCTGACTGTGTTTCTATCTCCTTTTGCTTTTGCTTTCCTTCTCTCTTTAACCATTTGAAGAGTTTCTTCAGTCTTGAGGTCTTTCTCTCTTTTTAACTAGAGGTATTGTCTTTTTGCATTCTTCCCTGATAACATCTCTGACTTCGTTTCATAGTTCTTCTGGTTCTCTGTCGACTAAATTTAAAGCCTCAAACCTGTTCCTTATTTGATCTTTATATTCTTCTGGGATGTTATTTAAGTTGTATTTTGGCATTATGATTGCGTTGTTGGTCTTCTTTAGCTTTACTCTGATTTTCGATACGGCCATGATCTGTACCGCAATCTGCTCCTGGTCTTGTTTTTGCAGAAAGTATGGAACTTCTCCATCTTCTGCTACCTATTATATAATCAATGTGATTCCTATATTGACCATTTGGTGATGTCCACGTGTACAGTAGTCTTTTTGGTTGCTCAAAAAATGTGTTTGCAAGAAACAAATTATTGGCTTCACGGAATTCAACAAATCTTTCTCCTGCTTCATTTCTATCTCCTAAGCCCCATTTCCCCACAATTCCTAGTTCTTCTTTGTTTCCTACTTTTGCATTCCAGTCCCCCATGATTATCAGCACATCTTGTTTTGTGTGATCAATTTCTTCCTGTACTTCTGCGTAAAATCTTTCCAGTTCATCTTCTGCTTTTGCTGTTGAAGCATAGCCTGGGATGATGGTTATGTTAATAGTTTCCCATTAAATCTCATTGATATCACTATCTCAGACCTTGTGTTATAGCTCCTAATTGCTTTTGCTACATCACTTCTCACTATTAAAGCAACCCTGTTGCTTCTTAATTTCTCATTTCCTGCATAAAATATTTTGTAGTTGCCTGACTGAAAATGTCCAATTCCCATCCATTTTAATTCACTCACACCAAGTATTGTAATATTGATGCATATTTTAAGACCTGCTCCATGCATAAGGCAGAGTGAAATGGTAAAGTGTTAAGATGGCACACTTGACCATATCAAGCATTCTTCTTGTGGGCTGCCTGGAGGCATCTGGCAGGCCACTGATATGCACAGATTGCTTGGCTAGGTGGACCTTTGATCCATCATGCATGACAATTCTTGTGTTATCATGCTCTGCAGACAAGCTACTCCAGTGAGGTTCCTGGGTTTGACAACTTCATCCAATTGGCTTAAAGCCACACTTTGTTTAGCCCTAACAGGGCCTCCTTCAACCAATTGGTTCTCCTGTTTTTCTGGACAGCTCCTCCCTGCTGGGTTTGTCATCTTTCCATTTGGGTTCACCAGCTTTGGGACCTGCTAGATGACTTTCACAAAGTAGTGGATGAATGCATGGTAAAGGAAAGAAGGGGAAGGGCTTTAGCTTAGTGGTAGAGCATCTGCCTTGCGTTCGCAAGGCCCCAGGATCAATCCCCAGCATCTCCAGATATTCCCCTCAAAGAGCTATAGTTCCCAGGATGGTTTAACAGTCAATCACTCTTCTCAGGGAACTCTGGGAATTGTAGCTGTGTGAGAGGAATAGGGGCTTCCTAACTCTAGGCAAGACCTTAACAAAGTACAGTTCCCAGGATGCTTTGGGGGAAGTCATGGCTGTTAAAGTAGTATAATACTACTTTAAATTTAATGTGCAGATGTGACTTAAGTTGCAGTAGAATGTGTTCTCTGACAGCGCATGATGGATTTCAAAGGACTAGGGGATGATTGCAATGAAGAGTTGAATCATATGCCAACCTGAACAAAGGACCTGGCTGTGTAAGATCGTCTTTGCTTGTGGGCAGTCCAAGAACTTTTTGTGTGGAGATGTTACACTGTAGCTGTTATAGTCTCACACAACAGCTTCCTCTAGTGCAAAAACCTCTATCAAAACATAAGTTGGAGAAGGATCTGTTGGAATAAGCAAGTTTGCATGCCGCCAGTTTGATAGGGAGATATTCCCTCTAACCAGTGTTGGGGATATCTCTGTATTAAAAGGTGGGGTTATTTACCTTCTTCTTCCTCCTCCTTTGTCTGGGGACATTGATCCCTTTTGCATATTCTCCATTAACCTCTAGCAGAGGGAGCAGGCAGACACTCCTTCCAGGAGCATCCTCACCAAGGACTGAAAATGGACTGAGACTACAGATTATTTCTGTCTCAGCTAGAGCCTATGTTTTCTTAAACATATGAAGGTTGTGAGTAAATATTCTTTTATTCCTTTTACCTAAGAAGACTGTCTCTGTTGATTTATTTGATTAACTAGTATGTCTGAGAGAAGGTGTGGGACTGGTTATTCCCAAATCCGCTGTTGCATTTATACTTTGCTAAGAAATAGGACTACATATTGTTCCTATTTCATTTAGCCAAACAGGATCATTATGGATGTTAGGGGAAGGTGTCTGGTATTCTGCAAACCACATATGGCAAATTCTGAAATGGAAATAAATTCTGCCTAAAAGCAAAATGGGCAAACCTTTGCCTGTCTTCCTGGCACTGTTCTTTCTCCCATTTTATAGCATTGGCAGGGGCGTGTGCTGTCCACATTTCCATGCCAGCAGTGAATTTGGAATTTAGCATTTGTGAATTTCAGTTTATTTAAAAAAACAGTCGAATGTTAGACTTTTATGAATGTGACAGTAGGCTCAAAAATCTGAGGACAAGCTTGGGCAAAGCTTGTAGCAGAACTTGAGTGACCTGAGTAGCCCTGTCTCAGCTCATAACAGAAGCAGTTCAAATTATATCAAACTGCTAAATTTGCATCATTATATTTGGTGCAGTATACAGGCCAGTATAAAAGCTGAAATAAGGGTAGAAAAAAAGGAGAAGGTTGGCAGTCGAGTGCAGTGCTCGGAATGAATCAGTTCAGTTATATAAATTTCACTGAATTAGTTCAAAAATTTCTGAACTACACCTGAAAGAAGTTCCCGTAATTGCTGGGTGAAGTGAATGTGAATTAAGCTCATTTTGGCTTAGAACTTTGAACAATTTCTAGTTCATCTTCAAGTTAATTCTCTTACATGTGTTTTTATGGTTTAGATTCTTTGGGTCTTTAAGTTTAAAGATCACAATTGTTGAGAAAAATAAATTATACTATTTACATTCTACTGTGTGTGTGTGCTTTGATGTTTTCTTAGTCTTCTTATTTTATACTCCAGGACAGCAGCATGTATCATTCTGAATGTTGGTTTGCTTTTCTTTTTACAGAGGATCATTTGGATGAACTTGAACTGAACTGTAAAGGGAGAAACATGAACTGGAATTTATTTCTTTTTGGACAAGTTTTTGAAATGGACTTTCCAAGCTCCGGTAGAGTGTTCCCAGCTTGCCATCAGTTAATCCCAAGGGACTGATTTCCCTAGGTTAATTGTCCTCATTGTGTGAAATTTCAGGGGAAAAAAGCTTTGTGGTTTATGTTTTCCACCCCAACAATGGTTGTATGAATTGCCCCAGAGTTTTCATTTTGCAAACCTGAGTGTCCATTTAGCTTAATTTTTGAGAAACCAGAAAGAAAGATGTCTGCCTTGCTTCCTGGTCCACTGATGAGATCTATTATTATGGTGAGTAGCAGAGATAGGACCTTTTTACTGGTGGCTCCACATCTCTGGATCCCCCTCCCAAGGGAAATATATTAGCACCCCTCCTTTTTGGCCTTGAAGACAGTCTTAAAGACCTTAAAAGATTGTCTCACCTCTTATAAACCCAGTCAATCACTGTGCTCTGCAGGTGAGGCCTTAAATATCAAAACAGGTGCCATCTCTATTTGCTTTTTGGAGTCTGCTGAAGATCTTTCTCTTCCTGCAAGCCTTTTAAGTAGAGATCTTTCCCAGCCTGTTTTTGTATTGGAACTTTTTCCAGATGTTTTAATTGTTTCATTGTTTGTGTGTTTGCCTTCCTGGGGAAGAGCAGGATATAAATTTAATAAATAAACAAGATTGCAGTTGCCTTTCGGATGATTTATGGTGCTGTGTTTTAATCTGCTGCAGATACTTTTTCTGATATTTGTATCTGATTTATTTATTTGCTGCTGTTATTTTAACATTTTAGTTATTGGTGTCTCATCTAGTTCTATTGCTTTAATGACAATTTTAAACTGCCCTTGGGAGGATCTTGAAAAGTGGTTTAAAAATCCATTAAATAAGTAAAATACTCTCCTCTCATGACATTCTTGTTTCCTTCATCACCTCTCCTCAAGTGACCCCAGCTTCCTGCTTCAACTGTGGGAGGAAAAAGAAATAGAAATAGTCTTCCTGTCTGGGATTAATTTTAGATGCTGAGAATGGGGACAGGGGAAAAAAGAGAGGTGGCAGTTTTATTCCCTAGTGCCTTCTCTGAGGGCTTCTGTAGTGGAAAAGCTGGCTTCACATGTTCAGAGCTACATACGATAAAGATGTGACATCGTTTTGAGTTGAAGAACAATAAGGCAGAGCAGAGTGTAAGGAAGAGAATGTTTGGTCCTGAGTTGCATAGGAAGTCATAGACAGCACTAGATATTTATGGATGGATAACAGAAATAGACTCTCTCTTTCTCTCTCTCTCTCTCTGTGTGTGTGTGTGTGTGTGTGTGTGTGTGTCTGTGTGTGTGTGAGAGAAAACGTTTTGAGAGGGAAAGAAAGAGTAATAATATGCATGTGCACATTTTCCCCTGTCAGCTCTTTTTCAAAATGTCAACTCGATATGGATCAGCAGCTTGATAGCTTTAAAACAATAATGCAGTGACTGTATTAAAAAGGCATTTTGCTTTGTGAGGGGAAAGGCCAATGATATGCTTTTGCACCTAGAGGACATCAGCCCAACCAGCAGGTGAGGTGCCTTAGCTGTCCTCCTTTTGCCTATTTGATCTCATTGGTTTTTCTGTGTGAGGTGACTACATCATTATTATTAATTATTATTATTAATTATTAATTATTATTGTGGTTATTATTATTATTATTATTATTTGGATTTCTTACTTGCCCTTCACTACTAGGTCCCAGGGTGGGTTAGAAGTACCCTTCGGAGGACATTTTTTGAAATCTGAGATGCTCTCTTAGTGTGCTGGGAAAGTATAAGTATGTGTTTAAATTATGGACAAGACTTGGGAAGAATCTCTCTTTCCCCATCAGGTGAGCTCCCAGATAGCTCTCTGTGGAAGATTATGGAGATTTATATAAACTCTTGGAGTTCATGCTTAAGTTCATGTTTATGAAGACAGAGAGAGAAACATTTGTTTGGGCCAATTTAGTTTGACAGACAATTGCTTTATTTGTTCAAAATTGACATATTAGCCTTGTTAAGGTGGATGTATCAACCAGTCTGTTGGTCTGCCTCTTTTTTATAGACATCCTTCCTTTCCAAACGTGAGAGATATTTGTAAGGAAGTTTGCCACCGTGTTACCCCAGTTGCCACAGTGATGCATTTCCATACAAAAACTCTGTTTAATAGGAAACAACTAGGAGAGGTTCAAGGACCATGCTCCATAGAGAACACTGATTTGCAGAGAAAAGTGGCTTCACATATACATGAATATTTTACCTCCTGGAGATGAAAGATCTGAAGAAACTGATAACATGCTCTAGATCAGTTTTATAACAGTATGTTATGTTTCCTCCTAGTGTTCACAATAGAACATACACAGCTTGTTAGAGCTTTACTTTGTCATTTGTTGCTGTAGCGCAGCTGTACACTATGCTATTTTCAGCAATATACAATTGGTCTACACCCTCACAAAGCTTGCTCAGACTGGAGTTCTTTCTGGTGCAAGGAGGGACCTGGACAGAAGGGGATTGTTAGTTCCCTCAAATAGTCAAAATCAGGAGAGAAACAACTGGAATGTTCTGTTTAGACCAGGAGTAGAGAAACTGTAGCCTCATAGATGTTTTTGGATTCCAACTCTCATCAACCTCAGCCAGCAGGGTCAGTGGCCAGGGATGATGGAGGTTGTAGTTCAACAACTTCTGGAAGGCCACAGGTTCTGTGTTCATGATCGAAATAGACATTTTGATGGCTTCACTGCTGATTATGGCTGCAGTCCATGTCTGCTTAGAAGTAAGCGCCATTGGGTTAAATGGGACTTCCTCCCAGGTAAGTGTGTATTGGATTGGAGCCTTAGTCTTAATTGACTTTGTTAACTTTATTTATATATTTTATTTATTATTTGATTTATATCCTGCCCTTCCTCCCAGTAGAAGCCCAGGGTGGCATTTTGTTACATTGTTTTTCCACCCCCAAATTATTTTTATTTGGGGGAGAATGCTTTTTTTTTCCCTTGAAAAGCAGTATACAGATATGACAAATACATAAATATTGATAATAAAGTAACGTTTATGGGAATTGCTGTAGGCACAATCCTGCTTTGGAAAAATAGTACATAAACTAAACAAAATGAAATGAAACTATTAAGGTTTTCCATCGTTTTGGAAATTTTGAGAGGACACTTACCAGTGTGAGTGAATGAACTCAATAACTATCAAGCCATGGTAGGAGAACTTTGGGCAAACCCCTGATAATAATACTCTGATCCTGACAGAAAATCAACTCCTGCTACTCTCAAGTTTGATTGATTTTATGTATAATTACCCTCAAAGTTTAAACTTAACTTTACCCTTCATCCTAACTCTAATCTCAGATTTAAGACTGCTCTATTTATGCCCCAGTCTCAAAGGTGTTTACTTGGAAACTAGACTTCAAATGGTAAACATATATGTTAGAACACCAACAGCTGCTTCTCCATTGCAAGGTTCTCTTTTTGTATTATTTCATCTACGTGACTGGAGAAAACACAATTTGATCTAGTGTTCCACTGATAATCTGAGCAGGTTTCAGTTAGAGCATCAATCACTGTGGTAGCCCCCAGGATAATATGCACCGTGATATATGGCTTAACAAAATGTGAAGGATTGAAGACTATTACTCAAATATAAGTATTCCGCTAGCTCATCCACTCTGATTTTGCCCAAGGTACTATAGGCATAAAATATTTTTTATTGTCAGATGGGAATCTAAACGGTAGAGATGGGACCGTTAATTCCAGTGTGAACCTAGTTCAGCAAAGACAATCTCTTGGTGCACTGAGAAAAAGGTTCAAAGGGCTTGACGTGGGAAGGAGAGTATGAGCAATTGTTTCACAGTTTTCCATAGAGTTGGTTGGCCATAGAATTCTCTTGAAAGTGCTGTGAATTCACAAACAGGCAACACAGTATAATGGTGAGGCATGCACATATCAAAACTTCGATTGGGGGAAAAAAACCTTCCTTGGGATAAAATGCTCATTGCTTAGGATCCACATAGCCTTTGGGCTTCCAGGTCAATCTGCCCATGTGCTGAGAACTATATATTAAGTCTCTTTTCTGGATGTCCCTGTCATTTAAAGTAAATTAGGTATTGGTGATTGGCAAGAGAGCCCTTTTAGTGGTGGCTCCCTGTCTCTGGAATGCCTATTATTTCTGTTCCAGCTGAAGACCTTCCTGGTTTCCCTGACTTTTTATCTTTTTAATTTTAATCTTCTTTTTACCTTTTTAAGCTGATATGAGTTTTTCATTTTTAAAAAATGGAGATCATTGCATACTATACTGTAGTTGTATCATTGTAGATATTTTATGTAGATTGTTATTTTGTTGTTAGTTGTCCTGATAATGTCAATTGAATGGGTGGGATATACATTTTTTTTGTGTATGCAGTCTTAACTTCTCATCCAGGGATTTTTGGTATGTGCATGCAGTGGGTCATCTGAGTCCCTTCCTTCTGGAAGCAATCCACACACAGTGGGAGAAGCCACCCTGCAAACTTGAGGAAATGTCAGAGCTGGCCTTTGATGCAGTGCAAGGAACTGCCCAGTGCTTGCATATGTGCATGCCTAAAATCAGTATAAGCATATTTGATAAAAAGCATATGTTTAAAAAATGACAATGTCTCTTTGCCACTTCAGTGTGGCCCACTATAGGGGATCATGCCATATATACACCACAATAAAGAACTTACAAGAAACCCCCAGCATCATTTGCCTCAGCTGTCTGTTGGACATCTGAGCAGGTTTTTGATGTGGCATCCATCACTGTGGGAGCTCCAGCTAAGTACACCATGATACAAGGTTTGACAAAATCTGCACAATTCAGGACCACTGCTCCAATTTCTTCACTAAGAGAGGTCATTCATTCTGACTTTTGCTCAAGGCATATTTCCTGATCTTAGATGGGCTTCCTTCATGTGGCTATGAAATCACTTATTCTAATATGGTCATAATGAAGCTAATGGGACCATCTTCTGTCTCTGGTGGTTGGGGGCAGGTTGAGAGAAGAACATTTTGGCTTAACATTCATAGTTGATGTTTTCCTTCTTGTCATGTTGCATTCTTTCAGGTCTATCCTTCATGTTCCAGTGCAGAAAATCAGCAACATCGGTTTAAATAGATCTGCCTTGTCTCCTTGGACAAACGTTTGATGGATGGATGGCATTTTTTGCTGCTATCTGTTATTGAAAGTAGCTTCCATACCCATGGCAGCACCATGTTATCCTTTACACAAACATTAGTTATGTTGGGATGAATGGTTTTCTCCACAGAGGCTTAGCAAAGGATACAGGAATGTTCTCAATATTTAGCTCTGCACCAAAATCAGTTTCTTCAAAAAATCTAAAGGTTTATGTAACTAAAATTTACAAAAGCAGTGAAAATGCTTCTGTGTTTTGACACCCATTTTGTAATTAATAAAGGTAATAAATGGAGTCCAGATCTTTGCAAATGTTTCCTTTTGTCCTTTTTAAAAATCTTGCATGTGAACATATTTGGTTAGGGTGGCCATCAAGGCTTGGTTCCAAATCGTTTTGAACTATTCCTTAAGTGTTGCGGGGTGCGGGGTTAGGGGCTATTCCACTTTCTGGCTACTAACAATTTAACTGCCATTAATAAGTTCTACCCCAGCAGGTTTTTGACAGAGCTTCCATCAGTGTGGTAGCACTCAGCGAGTCATTAGTGATCACTCGTGGCTGAGTAAGATTGTCTTCCAAGATAAGGTCTTTAACAGTGGGTCCATAAGTGACTGTGGAGGCCAATTCTGGATCCACACAGCCTCCCACAGTGAGGACATAGGTTTGCAGATGGAAGATGGTCGCGATGAGGATTTGTTTGACGTGCCTTCGCTTAGCTCTTTTGTCCCGTTCGCCCTGTATTCGTGCTTCTTCAAAGTCCACAGCACCTTTGGTAATAGCCAACCTCCATTTGGGACGTTCATGGGCCAAGACTTCCCAGTTGTTGATGTTCATGTTACATTTTTTTAGATTCACTTTAAGAACATCTTTAAACCTCTTTTGCTGTCTACCGATGTTCCATTTTCCATCCTTAAGTTGGGAGTAAAGTAGCTGTTTTGGAAGACGGTGATTAGGCATTCGAACATCATGGCCGGTCCAGCGAAGTTGATATTGAAGGATCATTGTTTCAACACTGGTAGTCTTTGCTTCTTCCAAAACGCTAACATTAGTCTGTCTGTCTTCCCAAGTAATTTGCAGAATTTTCCGGAGGCAGCGTTGGGAGTGGTGTTTATAAATGGTCCATGTTTCACAGGCATACAGTAAGGTCGATAGTACAATGGCTTTGTAAATAAGCATTTTGGTCTCCCTGCGAATATCCCGATCCTCAAACACTCTATGCTTCATTCGGGAGAATGCGCCATTTGCATGGCTCAGACGATGTTGAATTTCAGCATCGATGTCAGCTTTTACAGAGAGATGGCTGCCGAGATAGGGGAAATGATCAATGTTCTCCAACGTCACACTATTAAGCTGGAATGATGGTGCGTCATGATACGTGTCTTGGCAAGAACACTGTTCATATATATATATATATATATATATATATATACTGTATAATACATTGAGAGGGAAATCTGCTCTGAAATTTGTTCATGTTTCCATGGGAATAAGGTACTTGATGTTCTCAGGTGAGATCTTAAAAGGCTTGCATGGTACCATGCATTCCAGTGTGATTCTGCAGAAACCAAATAGGTCTTTTTTTGCTTATGTTATTGATGGAGGTCTCCAAGGTTTCCCTCGAACATCCCTAGTTCATGATAATCATCGGACCACTTTTCTTGCTTTCAAGTGTCTCCTTCAAATTCCATTGTAGAAAGCCAGCACTGATGGACGAGATAAATACTGTACATGAATACTATTCTTGGAGAAAAGTCTGTAGGATTAATGAGTGGATGGACTGTTCATTATAGTTTTTGGCATGCTGTTACTGTAGTAGCTTCAACAGCAAACACTATGGTACGTACCTATAGACACATTATGATAATGGTGAAATGGATGCTTTCCCACCAGAGACTCAGCAGGGCATTTGTAAGTACATCAGCTAGTTCATTAGCTATGTCCTGTCATGTCTCAAGTAAAACAATACACCCAATATTTACATAACTTTCAAAATACATAGCTAGTGTGGAGAGACATTGAAACTGGATTTCCCAAGGCTTAGTAGGGGAGAAGGTCCACCATTTTTTTATCCCTCTAAAAGCTCACAAGGTGGCCACTGTCAGATTATTTGGGCTGGGGCTGGCACAGAACATTCACAAGCACATTCTTTTAACTCACGTCTGCTTTCAGAATTTCACATTGATAGTGATGCGGTTGCTTTTTGAAAGCCCTCACTGATAATGGATCATGTTGGTTGTAGGCAGGTGTGGGGAACCTTTGGCGCTCCAGCTGTTGCTGAACTAAAACTCCCACCAACCTTGGCACTGGCCGTGCTTGCAGGGCTGATGAGAGCTGGAGTCCAGCAACAGCGAGAGGGCCAAAGGTTCCCCGCACCCTTTAAAAGGGGGAATTTAAAAAGCAAAGCGACCTAACAAGGGGTATAAATACTGAATTTGGCAAGGAAGTCTGATTTAAGCTTTGGTTTTTAAAAAGGATCCCTCCCAGTTGAATTCAAAACTCAGATTTGATTCCCTGCCAATTCCTCACCCCCATTTCAAATTGCTGCAGTTGCAACGGTATGCCAATATATTTTACTGCCTGTTTATCTTGGTTGCAAAGAAGTACAAATGTAGTGGGCCCAGGTTTTTGACAGGCTTCATTTTACTGTGGTAGCCACTGCTACTCCATCTATACACAGTGCTGCACAGCTGTGCAAGATCCTCTGGCAGGACTTATGTTGCTGGGACGACCAGCTTCCCCTTCAACTGTCTCATGGGATATATCCCTAGAGCAGCCTTCCCCAACCAGATGCCCTCTAGACGTTTCGGACACCAACTCTCATCAGCCCCAGCCAGCATAGTCAATGGTCAGGGATGCTGGGAAATGTGATCCAAAACATCTGGAGGGTTCCAGGCTAGGGAAGGCTGCCCTGGAACATGCCTGAGCAATGTGTGAGCCATCAAATTGGATGAAGCCCCCCAAGCATGTTGGATGTTCTGCCAGGTGCATCTCCATTTTGGTCTGTGGAGAAGGTGATTGCCCGGTGCTGTTAATTTCAGGAGTTGCTTAACATTCACAAACTGTATCAGCTATCCAGAAAGCACTTTGAAATGAAAAACTTTGAACATGCAGTGCTCATCTCATAATAGCATTTTAGCACGGTGGGGGGAGGAAGAGAAAATCACGGATGCTAAGGAAACAAAACTGGCACCGGACACATGATTTGACTAAGTCAGTGGCAGCTGAATTGCTCATATCCAAATGAGTGATTCATCCCATCTAATTAGGCCTTGAAGTGTAGACCCAACATTAGGTGTATCAAGACTGGCCTGGCTGAAACATTGGTATCAACAAAGTACAGGCAATGTTTACCTACAAAGGTTTGGAATTCAAGTTAATGGCATTTCTATTTTAAGCTCTGTAGTTCAGCTCAATACAGAAGATAAAAACATTGATACAATCGATATGAAAACCAATAGCAGCTTAAGAAAGTTTGAAAGCCTGGTCTGGGGGCGGGGATAGTCTTTGCTTGGCATTGAACAAAATAGTTGCCAGGCGGGATTCCTAGGGAGGAAAATGCACAGGTGGGCTATCACCACTGAAATGGCTCTTTCTTGGGTCATCATCCACTTTGCATCAGATGGCAGGGACACTTGGAGGGGAGCCCCACAAGACAATCTCAGTGCATGAGTCAAATGGTTATGGGAAAAAGCTATCTAACTAGGACTTGGATCCCAAGCCTTGTATGTCTGTGAAGGTCAGCAATAGCACTTTGTTTTGAACCAAGAAGCAGACAGGGAGCTAATGCAGTTGTTCATTCCTGGCATAAAAAAGTTCCATACCCCCCATCCCTGTTAGCAAACTAGCACCTCTAGCAATCTGCAGCTTCCAGTCTCCAAAGGCAGCCCCGCATAGATCACATTTACCATATAATGGATTAGGGATGGGCAAGAATTTCAATTCAGTTCACATTTCAAGGTGGCTCTGTCAAATTTGCCCTTTCTGAAATAATAAGAGAACTGAAACAGCCATCCTTTGCAATTCACACTTATTCGAATTTTGTGATGCAGTTCGCCAACCAATGTTTACAATAATGCATATATTAGGGGAAAGGGTGCATAAAAATTAATATATGAGTGAAAATAACATGCAAGTATGCATCATATTAGGAGAAATGGCTTGCAAAAATGTGTGCATTCGTCAAAACTGCCTACAAAAATATGTTTATTAGGAGAAATTCACACTAAAATGCTTGAGAATTTTCATGAGGATTTAAAAAAAGTATTGCAAGCTGCCGAAATGTGGAGAACCAAATGAAAGAGTGGAAAAATGAGAAACGGAGAGAACCAAAATGGACACATCGTTCCATCCCTATAATGGATGACTAAGCCTACTCCATCCCTGTCCAGGAAAAGTCAAAATTCTAAGGTCCTCTCCACCACTGAAGTTACTTGAGGATCCAGGGACAATGGCTACTAACCATGACGGTAGTGTTCTGCCTCCACTGTCAGGTGTAGTATGCCTCTGAATACCAGATGCTGGAAACAGCTGGAGAGAAGAGCACTATTGTCCTCAGGTCCTGCTTACAGGCTTATTCCCAGAGGCATCTGATTGACCACTGTGAGAATAGGTTACTGGACTAGATGGCCATGTCCTGATCCAGTAAGCTGTTCATATGTTCTTAATGAGAGTTTTATGAGCACCTCCAGACTCTGCACCTGATGTGGGATGAGAACTGGTTGAATAGCACCTCCCTTAAAAGACAGACAACAGCACATTCAGCTTTTTGGGATTGAGCTTCAATTTACTGGCTTTCATCCCATCAAAAGACAAAAGTGTTATATGTCCAGAGTTCTCATGTCCGGGAGGTGGGGAGATGACCTGTTCTGGATGGGGTTGCACTCCCCTAGAAGGAGTAGATTCACAGTGTAGAGGTACTCCTGGATCCAACATTGTCACTGGAGGCTCAGGTGGCCTCAGTGGCTAGGAGGGCTTTTCCCTCCTCCGGCTATTTTGCCAGCTTCGGCCCCTTTTGGACAGAGATGACTTGGTCACAGTACTCCATGCTCTGATGAGTTCCAGATTGGATTATTGCAATGCAGTCTGTGTGGAGCTGCCCTTGAAGACGACTTGGAAACTTCAGCTAGTCCAAAATGCAGTAGCCAGATTGCTGTCTTGGGATCCCTTTAGATCTCATGTAACTGCTGCTTTAAAACAGCTGCACTGGTTGCCAGTTCATTTCTGGGCCTAATTTAAGGCGTTCATGCTAGTGCTTGTTTGTTGTTATTATGTGCCTTCAAGTTATGACTTACGGCGACCCTATGGATTAGCGACCTCCAATAGTATCTGTCATGAACCACCCTGTTCAGATCTTGTAAGTTCAGGACTGAGGCTTCCTTTATGGAATCAATATCTCTTGTTTGGTCTTCCTCCTTTTCTACTCCCTTCTATTTTCCCCAGCACCATTGTCTTTTCTAGTGAATCATGTTTCCCATGATGTGTCCAAAGTATGATAACCTCAGTTTCACCATTTTAGCTTCTAGTAATAGTTCTGGTTTAATTTGTTCTAACACCCAATTATTTGTTTTTTTCGCAGTCCATGGTATGCACAAAGCTCTCCTCCAACACCACATTTCAAATGAGTTGATTTTTGTCCTATCCGCTTTTTTCACTGTCCAACCTTCGCATCCATACATAATACCATGGTCTGAATGATCCTGACTTTAGTGTTCAGTGATACATCTTTGCATTTGAGGACCTCTTCTAGTTCTCTCATAGCTGCCCTCCCCAGTCCTAGCCTTCTTCTGATTTCTTGACTATTCTCTCCATTTTGGTAAATGACTGTGCCAAGGTATTGATAATCATTGACAAGTTCAATGTCCTCATTGTCAACTTTCAAGTTACATAAATCTTCTGTTGTCATGACTTTAGTCTTCTTGATGTCCAGCTGTAGTCCTGCTTTTGTGCTTTCCTTTTTAACTTTCATCAGCATTCGTTTCAAATCATTACTGGTTTCTGCTAGTAGTATGGTATTGTCTGCATATCTTAAAGTATTGATATTTCTCCCTCCAATTTTCACACCTCCTTCATCTTGGTCCAATCCCACTTTCCACATGATATGTTCTGCATATAGATTAAACAAATAAGGTGATAAAATACACCCCTGTCTCACACCCTTTCCGATAGGGAACCAATCGGTTTCTCCATATTCTGTCCTTACAATAGCCTCTTGTGCAGAGTAAAGCTTGTACATCAGAACAATCAGATGCTGTGGCACCCCCATTTCTTTTAAAGCATTCCATAGTTTTTCATGATCTACACAGCTTTGCTGTAATCTATAAAGCACAGGTTGATTTCCTTCTGAAATTCCTTGGTTTGTTCCAAGCCCTAAACTACTTAGGTCCCAAATATCTGAAAGACTGTCTCCTTCCCTACAAACTCTCTTGGGTGTTGAGATCAGCAGAGGGGGCCCGTTTGCCACTCTGGGAAGCTCGGGTGTTGGTGGCTCAGGAGAGGGTGGTGTAGAACTCTGTGGTGTAGAACTCCCTCCCCACCAAGGTGCATCTGTCAACTTCACTGTACAGTTTTAGGTGAATGCTGAAGATGCACCTCTTTACACTGGCCTTTGACACTTAAGCCATATATTTTACCATGAACATCGAGAACTGGGAAGTCTTGGCCCATGAACGTCCCAAATGGAGGTCGGCCATTATCAAAGGTGCTATGGACTTTGAAGAAGCACGACTACAGGGCGAAAGGGACAAATGAGCTAAGCAGAAGGCACATCAAGCAAATCCTCATCATGACCATCTTCCATCTGAAAACCGAAGTCCTCACTGTGGGAGGCTGTGTGGATCCAGAATTGGCCTCCACAGTCACTTACGGACCCACCGTTAAAGACCTTATCTTGGAAGATAATCTTAGTAATGAGTGATTCCCAATCATGATGAAATGCGAACTCACTCTATTTTGGGATTTTAGGTTGTTTTTAAATTGTTTTAATGTCGTATTTAAAAATTGTTGTAACCCATCCTGGGACCTTTGGGTGAAGGGCAGGTAATAAATGTTGTTGTTGATGATAATGATGATAGCAACTGCTTCAGATACTGCTTCAGCACCTGCTCTGCATCACCTGACTCAGAAGTAGAGCTAGGTGTTGTAAACGTACTGATGAAGCCTCAGAGTATACCCTCGGATGATCTCATTCAGCAGTTTCATGTAGCTAGTCACATCCACTCCACACCTTTAAATCACATTCAACATTCATTTATAGCACATGGCTTTTCCCAAAGAATCCTTAGAGCGATGGTTTGTTAAGGGTGCTGTATGTTCACTGCTTAAAAATCACTGATGATGATGATAACGATAATGACAATGACGATGATGACGATGACAATAACAACATGAAAAAATGGAAATGGACTGCCTTCAAGATTCCAACTTACGGCCACCCTATGAATAGGGATTTCATGGTAAGTGGAATTCCGAGGGGGTTTACCATTGGCTTCCTCTGAGAAATAATAATATAGATGCTGTTTAATGCCAAAATAAGCTTCCACTTGCACAGAATAGGCTGAGAGTGTTTTAAGAGACACTCATCTGGGAGAAGAGCCAGCATGCAAAGAGGAATGGAGAAAGTGGCCATTTTTTAACCTGAGAAGGGACTATAGTAACTAACCACTGGGGCCACTACTATAGACCTTTAGCTGAACAGCTGTGAAGCTGAAAGTCCGCTGGGACCGCTGTTTGAAGTGTGGGCCGGTGAGGGAATTTGCATAAAGTCCCAGCAAGCTCTTTGGTTACAGGACTGATGGAATCCACAGAGTTACTATCAGCCTCTGTTCCTCGTCTCAAACAGAGTGCATTGCTTAGCGGCTTGTACGGAATGTGAAGGCTCAGAAAATAAATAAATAAAAAGGACCCCCCCATTTTTCAGGGTGGGGGGAACAACCCTCTCCATCACATATTTCCAGTTTTTCCCCCTGGGCCTTCACATCTCTAGGGGTGTACTGGACAATAACCAGCCTTCCTTGCTAGGTGGGGTTTTAAAGAAGTGTGTGGAACAAACAGCTCTGAAGTTGCTCTCCCCGAGCGACACTATGGCCTGGTTTGCATGTCATGGTAAGCCAAACCATGGCTTAGGGCAAAAGTATGTGGGCTCTCATAGAGGAGCTTTCAGCTGCTTTGATCCTCCCTTGCCCTTTTTGATGCCCTCAAGTTTGTCTTTGCATGCCATCCGAACCAGAGCTCATGGTTAAGCTGTTTCCTCTCTAACCACGAGCTGTAGCCTAAATTACAGAGCCATAACTTGAATGGTTGTAGTCCACCCTGGGACCTCATGGGAAGGGTGGGTGAGAAGTCTAATAAATAATAACAACAACCTCTTTGGGAGCCTGCTTGCTCACGGTAAGCCAAGGTCTGGCTTAGAATGATGTGTGTACCAGGACCACATTCACTCCATACATTTATTCCACTATTATTCCACTTTGGGCATGGCTTCTTCTAAAGAATCCAGGGAAGGGTAGTTTATTAAGGGTGTTGAGAGCTGTTAGGAGACCCTCTTCCCCTCACAGAGCTACAATTCTCAGAGTTCTCTGGGAAGAGGGACTTACTGTTAAACCACTCTGGGAATGGTAGCTCCGTGAAGAGAACAGGAGTCTCCTGACGACTCTCAGCATCCTTCACAAATCACCCTTCCTAGGGTTCTCTGGGGGAAGCCATGACTTTTTAAAATGGCATAACAGTGGAATAAAGGTATGGTATGAATGTGGCCCAGGTCTCTGTCTTGAGGAAGAAGACGGAGATTGCTATTGTGTGTGTATGAATTGTTATTACTGCTTTTGCTGCTGCTGCTATTTCTTTGCTAGAATTCTCTGCAATGATGCCAGGGCCAATTCCAGGTTTCTGGGGAGCCCTTGGGTTCAATGCCCTAAGGGCCCCCTCTCTTTGTCTCAGTCCTTGTCTTCCAAAGATCCCTGAAGTTCACTGAATTAGTTCAAAAATCTCTGAACTTCACTGAGAGCAATGTCCACAATTGCAGAGGGGAAATGAGTGTGAATTAAGCTCGATTTGGGATGGAGCTTCCAATGATTTCTTGCAGAGCTTGGAAAAGTTACTTTTTTGAACTACAACTCCCATCAGCCCCAGCCAGCATGGCACTAGATTGGGCTGATGGGAGTTGTAGTTCAAAAAAGTAACTTTTCCAAGCTCTGATTTCTTGTTCATCTTCATGTTCATTCTCTTAGACATGTTTTACCTTTAGATTCTTTAGGCCTTTAAGCGTAACGATTACAATTGTTGGGGAAAATAAATTAACTCACATCCTACTGTGTGTGTATGTGATTTTAAATACTGTTTAAACAACTATGTGATTTGATGTTTTCTTAGTTTTTTAAAGAGTATTTTACATTTCAACAGAACTTTCTGAGTGCTGATCCCCCCCCCCCGAACATTTGGATGAACTTAAACTGAACTGTGAACTGCATGTGAACCAAACTACTTCCTTTTTGGACATGTTGAACTTGAACTAGAACCAACCAGTTCCTTTTTTAAATGAACTTTCCAAGCTCTGGACTGTAGAAAAACCTCTGCATGTGATCTTGGGGATCTGCTGCCATAAGAGCAGACAATGTAGAGTGGTACAACCTCTGCCCTGTGGATCTAATGATTATCTGGCCTGGCCCACAAGTTGGCCTTGTGAGGCTGTTCTCCATGCGGTATGCCTTCTTGCCCCACACCACATGTGTCATCACATGTGGGACAGGAATAGAAGCTTCTACGAAGGAACAATGGGGAGTTTAAAGTGAGCTTCCAATTGTTCCTTTTCAAATGTGGCTCCCTGTCATCTAGAAAGGCTACTATGGAAAGCAGATCTTTTTTATCCCCAACATTCTCCTGTAGTGAATTATCTGTTCCTTTTCTGGGAATGATTCTATGAAACCAATGGGACTGTAGGCCAACAGAGTGCTTCCTTTCAGACAAAAGGTCCCCGGCATCTCCAGACAGGGCTGGGAAAGGCTTCTGCTTGAAATCTTGGAGAGCCACTGACAGTCAGTGTCAACATTACTGAGTTAGATGGACAAAAGGTCTGATTGAAGCAGCTTCCTGTGCTTTTAATAATGGTCATGAAGGGCAAGTGATGGCAATAAAGAGTTGAATTTTATATGCCAATCCAAAACAGAGAAAAGGAGAGCGCGATTGTGTACAGGAAAACACCTTCATTGCCCCCATCCTTATAGATACTTTTTGTACTGGAATGTAACACTGTGCCCGCTATATCTCCCACAATGACTTCTGCTAGTGCAAAAACATTTATCAGCACTAGTTGAGACAAAGAAGCATTGGATGCTGGAGGAGGGAGTCTGGAATTCTGCAACCACCAATGATTAATTCTGCAACTGAAGAATATTGGTCATATACGAAAAAAAATGTGTCTGTTCATTTGCAAGCTCTTCCTCTGTCTTACAAAATAAGCAGAGCTGCATGTCATTCATGTTTCCATTGCCAGCATTGGATTTGTCAATATTAATCCAGTCTTTTCTGTTTTTAAAAGGCAAGCTTCTAGCTCTTATGACTGTGTAGGTCCAGGGCAGGCAACATGGTGTCCTCAGATGTTTTTGGACTGCAACTCCCACCAGCCCCAACATGACCAATAGTAAGGAATAATGGGAGTTGGAGTCTGACAACTACTGGGGGGACACCAGGTTGGCTACCCCTGGCACAAGTGACTTGAAAGTGTGTGTCCAATGCATGGAGAAAGCTTTGAATTAGATTACTGGTGGTGATGCAGCATGGTTTAACTTTCTGCTGCTCCTCATGAGTAGGAGAAGCCAAAGAAATTATGTAAAATTATGTAATTATGTAAAATGAAATAATGTAAAAAGAAATTATGTAATATGGCCAGATTTACATAATTACCTTTGATGCAGATTTTTTCATCTATTAGCGTATACACATCTCAGAATCTAAGCAGTTAACAACTTGAAAGAAACTAAGCAGTTTCTACTTGAAATGCAAGTAGAAAAAACAAGATATATTGTAGACTAGAGCTCTTAGACAGCTTATATGCTGGGCCCAGTGGATGGTTCTGATGCTTTCATAATATTAACATTGAGGGGAAACTCATCTTAATGCTAACTTTTCCTTAAAAATGATTGTTAAATGCTCCCCTCCATTTTTTTCATTCTGCAGTCACCGATATCAGTTTGGTTCATCGTTGGTAAAAGAGAGAGGGTGGTGCCCCAAATGTTCTTTTCATTCATTATTTCCTTCATCTCATCTTCTCAACCGACCTCAGGGTCTTTGCCAGCTTCCTGCTTCAACAGTGGGAGGAAACAGAAATAGAACAGGCTTCCTGTCCAAGATTAATTTTGGATGCCGAAATAGAAGGGGATGGGTGGTGAAAATGACAGTTTTGTTCTTTCTTGCCTTCTCGGAGGTTGCAAGCTGACTTCATATCTCTAGACAGGCATTTGACAACCAAGGGAGCTCCGATACATTTAAAGATGAGGAATGATAAGGCAGAGGGGGCAGGTGGGTGAGGAAAAGAGCACTCAGTGCTGAGTTATGTCAGGAGTCATGTAGAGCAGCGCTGCCCAAACTTTTTTCCCCCAAGGACCATTTGAAAACTGTGGAGGGTCTTGGTGGACCACAATGATTTTTTCCCTTGCCTTTTCTAGCCATTGTAAAGTGCCGTTCTAGATGCTGTACGATTCTTGGCTGCATTTAATTGCTTAATGTATTACACTGTATTACAGTTTGAATTCAGATTGTAAGTGTTCTTCACAGGCACTCTGAGGAGCACTTGAAGTGCAGTTTGGTGGCGCACGAAGCACAGTTTGGGATAGAGAGCAATATGGAGATGGAGTTTCAGATTGGTAGGCAGAATAAAGTGCAGGCGTGGAAGTTGAGAGGAAGAGGAAGGTAAATTAACATGCATTTGCTGCACCCTGATGGCTTTTTAAAATAGTGGCTGGATTTAAAAGCTCTTTTGCTCTGGGAGAGCCCAAGAATATTGAACAATTGATTGCATTGGTATCCTGTCCTTCTGAGCTCAGGATGGCATCCAAGGTTCTTCTTTTTATCTTCACAACAATCCTGTGAGGTATGTTAGGGGCCAAGAGATGGAAAGCATCATGGCTGTGTGGGTAGCTGCACCCAGAGGACATCAGGCCTGTCTTCAGGTGAGATTCCTTTTCTGTGCTTCTGTTGCTTAGCTGACCGTCACTGAGTTGTGCTGTTATTCCTTTGGTCTTAATGAAACATTTGCTTGGACCATTTAGACGGCTCCACAAAGCATTTGGAGGCAATGGTGATGTCACATTTCCATTGGTATTCCATTGTCCTTTCTTTCTGGGCTGGAGACTTGGGGCAGATGACCACATCTGCCTATCTGTCTCATACTCTTAGCCACTACATGCCTCGAGTCATCAGATGGACCTACCTGTAACATGATGGGAAATGTATGAAAGAGGGAGGGAAGAAATGTTTGCCTGGCTCATTTTAGCTCATTCCCTTTTAGCTATAAGTATGAATGGTTTTAACACTGGAAATAGTTTAATTTTATTTTAATCTAGACTCTGTATGTTTTAATCATATGTGTTTTTTATCTGGAAGCCGCCGCAAGTTCCACTTTTGGAAGGACGGCGGGGTATAAATAAAGACAACAACAACAATAATAATTTTCATTTCAAATAAAAGATGGTTTCATACAGATTTGGTGGCTTATTTTCCTCCAACTCACTGAAGATCCAAATAATACTTCTGTTTGCTTCAGGAAGTCCCTTTGAGAAGGATTGGACTTGATGGCCTTATCTGTCCCTTCCAACTCTACTATTCTAAGATTCTATGAAAGGATCTCTCCCATCCTGAGTTGGAAGGGCTGGGGTGTGGGAAGAAGAAAGTGAGATATCACAGGTTTCCATAGTGCTGGCTGGTCATTAGTGATGGTGGAGAAATTCAATCAAGTTCACATTTAAAGCTGAATCTAAGAATTTTGCACTTCCCAAAACAATATGAGAACCCAAACACAGCCATCCTTTGAAATTAGCACTTATTCGGATTTTGTAATGCAGTTCTCCAACCAAACAACATTTACACAAATGGCTATATTAGGAGAAAGAGTGCATAAAAATAAATATATTAGTCAAAATAACATCAAAAATGCACTCTATTTAGCGAAATTGCTTGCCAAAATGTGTACATTAGTAAACATGCATACAAAATGTGTTTATTAGGAGAAATTTGCACTGAAATGCTGAGGAATTTTCATGACGATTCTTGTTTTTAAAAAAGAATGCAAACTACTGCAGAAATGTGGAGAACTAAGTTTAAGACTGGAAAAGTGAGAAACGTGAGAGAAGTGAGCAGGGTCAGTGGCAGGCCCCTGCACACGCATGCAGTGCAGATTGTGGGAGGGAGCTTTGAGGCACCACCCCCACTGCCACATAGGCCCGCGATGGCTGCCTGCAACATGTTCCACCTTGACATCACATAAATGCTGGTCATCAGGGCCGGTGCCACGCATGCCAGGCCTATCATGCTGTGGGCACAAGATTGCCACCAACCAAGATGGTGGCCAAGGTTTCCCTAAGGACCTGATGCCTCTGCCACCATCTTCGTTGATGGCACTCATGCGTGTTACATGCACGAATCCCAACTGCAACCAACATGGTGGCGGAGGCATCAGGCCCTTAGGGAAACCTTGGCCGCCATCTTGGTGCCAGCTCTGGCAACCAGCATTTACATGACGTCAAGGGAGGGATAGGCAGAACATGTTCTGGGAAGCCATCGCAGACCTTCTCAGCAGTGTTGGGGTGTGTGCCTCCGAGCTTCCTCCCATGATCCGCACCACGGATCGCGGAACCACTACCCACCCATCCTAAGGATGGGCCCTTCATGGGCCCCTTGGGACCCAGGGGGCCTCAGCCAGGGCCCAACCTGGCCACCCTTTTGCACTGGTCCTAGAAGTGAGATCCTCTCATCTAGTTATATTTTGCAAAAGGTTTCTCTACAGTGTGGGATATTTCTGCTAGAAGCAGTATGAACTCCTCATTTTCAAGCAACGCTGCCACAACAGTGAGAGCACAGTGATACAGGCTCAACCCAAAACCTCCATTTGGGACAAGATGATATTTTCAGACTGCCACAGATGTAGATGATGATAGTGCCCTGATTTTGATTGACAGAGAGTTAACTCCTGCATGCTTTCTGGGTGTATTGATATTATGGGGAAGGGCCATAGCTCAATGGTAGAGCATCTGCCTTGCATGCAGAAGGTCCCAGGTTCAGTCCCCAACATCTCTGGGTATGGCTGGGAGAGAACACCCTCAGAGACCCTGGAAAGCCACGGCCAGTTGGTGTAGGCAGTAGTGATCTAGATGGACCAATGGGTCTGACTCAATATAAGGCAGCTTCCTATGTTCCTATATAGATGCAATCCCACTTAAATCCTAGTTTAAAACCTCCGCAAGCCTTGCAGGTGTTTCCTTGGGAACTGGGTATCTGGTGTTAAATGTGTATCTTGGAACTCCTACAGTCTCTTTCCCACTGCAAATTGGCATTTGGGAGACATGATGAAATTATGGTGGGAACTGGATATCAATCTCTCCTCAAAGTACCATGCAGAAAACAGCACCTGAAAGCAAAAAAGCAAGATGTCTCAGTACATGTGCACAAGCACCCGTACATAACTAAAAGAATGCTAGTACATTTTTGGTTTCTCCCCCAAAAAATCATTAAAAAACTCCCGGCCAGCTCTCTGTTACACCTAAGTACAATTATTTCATTTAAATGATTGAAGCACAGGTGTTTGATAGAGCATCTATTGTTGTGGAAGCACTAGCTAGTATGATGGTCACCATGGCTTGACAAAAACTGGAGAATTCAAGAATCTTTCTCAACTACAAGTGTTTAGACACAAATATTTCCACTCTGACCGTTCCCCAGAGGCACAAAGTGTTTGTTTATCTTAGATGGGAGTTCCAGTTTTGGAAGGATGGAGGGGTATAAATAAAGGCAATAAATAAATAAATAAATAAAAGGTGGATATGAAACCATTACTCCAGCGTGATCCTAGTTCAGCCAAGGGGATGTTATCTAGCTTTGGTGGCTGGTGGTGGACTGAGTAAAGGTTTCCTTTGTATATCCCTAGTTAACATCTGTTTCACCGATCCACTTTTATTCTTTGAGTTCTGTTGGGGTAGGTAAAGGTAAAAGTGTCCCCGCACTTATAGTGCGAGTCGTTTCCGACTCTTAGGGTGATGTCTTGCGATGTTTACTAGGCAGACCGTATATATGGGGTGGGATTGCCAGTTCCTTCCCCAGCCTTTCTTTACCCCCCAGCGTATGCCGGGTACTCATTTTACCGACCATGGATGGATGGAAGGCTGAGTGGTCCTCAACCCCTTTTACCGGAGATTCGACTTCCTCCTTCCGTTGGAATCGAACTCTGGCTGTGAGCAGAGCTTCGGCTGCGTTACTGCTGCTTACCACTCTGCGCCACAGAGGGTCTATTGTTGGGGTAGCACATCTATTAATACAGTTTTCCATGGACAAAGTTCTACAGGATGGTTGGATGCAGAAGGTTTTTGGCATAGCGTCTGTTGCTGTGGTAGCCCCCATATTGTTGCACTGTGGTACATTCCTGTACACAAACTTCAGTCATATTTAAATGATTTTTTTCAGTTAGAGGTTTGGCAAAAGATAAATGAGCAAGTAAACAAGTGCATAAATTCTTTTAATAGAGTAGCTGTCAAGGCTAAAAAAATCCTCACAAAGGTTTATCTAACTTTTCAATTATAGAATAAAGGAAGGATGTTCAATGAACTGGAACTTGCAAGGCTTAGTAGAGGAGAAGCTTGTGGGAGAAGCTTATAGTAGAGGAGAAGGTTAGTGTTCAGCAGTACATCTTTGCATTTGAGGACATTTTCTAGTTCTCTCATAGTTGCCCTCCTCAGCCGTAGCCTTCTTCTGATTTCTTGATTATTGTCTTCATTTTGGTTAATGACTGTGCCGAGGTATTGATAATCCTTGACAAGTAAAATGTCCTCATTGTCAACTGTAAAGTTACATAAATCTTCTGTTGTTATGACTTTAGTCTTCTTGACATTCAGCTGTAGTCCTGCTTTTGTGCTTTCCTCTTTAACTATCATCAGCATTCATTTCAAATCATCACTGGTTTCTGCTAAGAGTATGGTATCATCTGCATGTCTAAAATTATTGATGTTTCTCCCTCCAATCTTCACATCTCCTTCATCTTGGTCCAATCCCGCTTTCCATATGATATGATTTAATACCATGCTGTATTTTAGTTTTGTATCTATTATATGCTGAAAACTGTCCTGGGATCACTTTGAAGTGATCAAGGGTGGTCTAGACATGCTTAAAAAATAAATAAAAATAATACACACCACAACTGTCAAGGATCACATCATTCTGTGTTTGGAACAGACTCTTATTGACTGTCAAAGACTTAAGTTTTATGTATCTTAGCAGAGAATGTTTAATACTCAGAAGAACTATATGATTCCTGGGACGCCTGTAGATCTATTAAAATATTCTGGCAGGTCACGTTTGAAATTCCCACTCAGCCATGAAGCCTACTGGGTGATCTTGGATCAGCCACTGTCTCTCAGTCTAACCTACCTCACAGGGCTGTTGTGGGGATAAAATGGGAAAGGGAGGAGAACAAGGTACACCACCTCTTTGGAGGATAGTCAGGGTTCAAATAATGCATTACAGAGCAGTAAGACCTTTAAAAAAGTGTTGGCCCCAGTTGGTCAAGAAACTTCTTGGGTCAGCACTGCTTATGACCACACAGAAGACAGATGGAACCACGCCCATTCATTTCATGTTGATGTTTCTAGCTATCGGCTCATATGCAATAAATCTGCCAGTTTGTCTCTAAAGACTATTTGTATGGGTTTGTATCACTGTGTCCCAGCTGCCCACCCACAGCAAGAGGAATCATGACAAAAACCTCCTTTGCTTTCAGCTTGTGGAAAGTGCTTTCCGCAAATGAGAGATGGGGATGCCGGTCCTACAGATAACGTGCAGCTGTAACGTAGCTTGCACCCACCTGCTCAATGGCATTGCAGTCTCCCCTGCAAAGGTTGAATGGGTTAGGGTTAGGGCCACTGTGTCTAGTTGTCCTCCCAACTCATGTGTAGCTAATAACCATCCACTCATGAAGGTAAATGGTAGATCTTTCAGATAGGAACAAAGCACCTCCCGTGGGACCTCCATGCACCATAATCCCATCATGTTTCCAGAATAATTGCTGAATCTAAAAGTAAGCAAGAGGGAAACTTCCCATATTACTTTTACTCCTGTTGTTGGGTCTCTATGGTGCTGCGGCCATTATTTGGTTTTTATGGTCCATGTTTTATTTACTGTGGGTTGTAGTCAACTAACTCCTACTCAGAGTAGACCTACTGAAAAGCATATGCCTAAGGTAGTCATGTCCATTAACATCAACAGGTCTACTCTGAGTAGGGCTAGCTTTGAATACCATACTGTATTTTAGTTTTGTATTTATTATATGATGAAAACTGCCCTGGGATCACCCTTTGAAGGGTGGTCTATATATGCTAATAAAATAAATAAAAATAATACACACCACAACTGCGAAGAATCACATCATTCTGTGTTTGAAACAGACTCTTATTGACTGTCAAAGATTTAAGTTTTATATATCTTAGCAGAGAATGTTATATGATTCCTGGGACGCCTATACATCTATTAAAATATTCTGACAAGTCAGGATTGAAATCCCCATTCAGCCATGAAGCCTACTGGGTGATCTTGGATCAGTCACTCTCTTGCAATCTACCTCACAGGGCTGTTGTGGGGATAAAATGGGAAAGGGAGGAGAACAAGGTACACCACCTCCTTGGAGGATAGTCAGGGTTCAAATAATGCATTACAGAGCAGTAAGACCTTTAAAAACCTGTTGGCCCCAGTTGGTCAAGAAACATCTTGGGTCAGCACTGCTTTTGACCACACAGAAGACAGATGGAACCACGCCCATTCATTTCATGTTGATGTTTCTAGCTATCGACTCATATGCAATAAATCTGCCAGTTTGTCTCTAAAGACTATTTGTACGGGGTTGTATCACTGTGCCCCAGTACCCCACCCACAGCAAGAGGAACCATGACAAAAACCTCCTTTGCTTTCAGCTTGTGGAAAGTGCTTTCCCCAAATGAGAGATGGGGATGCCGGTCCTACAGATAACGTGCAGCTGTAACGTAGCTTGCACCCACCTGCTCATTGGCATTGCAGTCTCCCCTGCAAAGGTTGAATGGAGCCCATCATCTATGGCTTAAAAAATGATGGTTCTCTTCCAAGGATTGTCCAGAGCCAACACACCATATTTTTACATAACGATATCACAGTGCCTCTCCCAGCTGAATACAGCAACGAAAACCTCATTTGGCATCTGGAGGGTATCTTAATAGTCTGAGATGTTTGTCTGATGGGAGATGAATAGGATATGTGTTTGTATGTTACAAATCTTCAGGTGATTAAAAGTTCTTTTGGAGGCTTCAGCATCATCTCAGAGCACATATATAGTCAGTTAATGTTGCTTGATGGATAGGCTTTGGATTCAAATCCTACCTCACTTGTGCTCAACATAGTATATCTTTGAACTGATGGTGATGATGGTTTTCACTTACTAGTTGCTTTTTACCTAAATGGTCTCCGAGTGGCTTACATTTAAAAACATAGATATATTACATCAAAAAATTAATATAAAACATTTTCATTTTCATACAACAATAGAACAGGAACCCCTAACAGCCATAGGAGCTTTGGCACCAAACTAATAGTGGGAAAAAAGCAGCTCAGTCCATCAAAGACCTGGGGGAAAGAAGCTTTACTTGGCACCAAAAAGATGTCAGCAAAGGTGCCAGGAAGAGCTAAATGGGGAGAGCATTCCACAGATGGAGAGCCACAACTGAAAAGGCCCTCTCTCTTGTCATCACCCTCCCCCAGAGGAGGGACCAGAGAAGGGCTTCATATGAAGATCTAAGGGTCTGGTTAGGACCATATTGGGAGAAGTGTTCCAGAAGATATTGGGGTCCTGACCCAGAGCCATAAAGAGCTTTATAGGGATTAGGGTATGATCCTGTGACAGATCTGCTCTGTTCAGAATAGACGTCTGAGTGTGCTGTCTATGTAGCAGGCTGTGAGCCTGGCAATTAAGCTGCACCTTAGCTTTTCCTGAAACAGATGCCACATCAAAGGGGAGAGAGTAACCCCCGCCTCATATTACTACGCAGGAAATTTAGGATTCGGGAACAAGTGTTCAGATAGATAAGATCAGTTAGACAAGTTTTCTTTACTTATAAAACTATTTAAACATTCCATAAGAAAAAATAAAATTTAGCCAGCATAGAATCAAAATAAAACAAGTTAAGGCATTACATATCTTAAAACAGATCTAAAATCCTGATAGACAGCATAGATGTAACATATTGAGCAAACTTTTTAATGCAGAGCTGAGGTACCTCGCTTAGTTACCTGGATCTTACAAACCTATCTGGGGATGCAAGTATTAGTGAGCCTCTCCTGGGAGAAGACTGATTTGATACAAAAATCCCAGGATTATACTAAATTTTCCTTTGAAGATCACATTCCTAACTTAATTGCCGCTTATTGCAATTGTCAGAGAAAGCTTAAAAAATGTAAATGTACTTCCTTCAAGTCGATTCCGACTTATGAAGACCCTATGAATAGGGTTTTCATGGCTGAGAGGCAGTGACTGGCCTAAGGACACCCAGTGAGCTTCATGGCTATGTGGGGGTCGTAGTCCAACACCTTAACCACTATACCACACTGGCTCTGCAGAGAAAGCTTAACTATTCTAATATATAACAAGATGATACATTCCTGAATATATGTGAATACATGAAAGAAATGCAATAAATTTCAGCTACAGAATAACATATTAAATCTCTTAGACATAAGATAACTGGTATGCATCTGAACATACCAAGAAATTATCAGTTCAATATTCAATATTTATACAAACAATTCAATTGAACAATTGAACAATTTTCAATATTTATACAAACCATTGTCCTAATTATGATATAGATAATTAATGGCCTTATTATCAGTGTGATTTAATTGCTCTTAATTGATGGTAGTCACTCTGAGATTTTGTGTCTTGGAGAATAGACAAAGGGGATGCCTATTCCCTCTGTATTAGGTTTAATTATGCCCCATTTGGTTGAGGGGAATTATTGATATGAATACAATAGTAGCTCTGAATCCTCCAACGTTTCTGAGTCCAGCTCAGTTAGAACTGGGAATATTTGCCACAACCCTGCATGAACCAGAGAATGAGGTGGAATTGAGTTTTCATTTATATAGTATACGAGGGCCTTGATATCTTCTTCTTCTTCTTCTTCCTTCACCAGCAGGTCCCAGGGTGGGTTACAACAGTTTAAAATTTAATGTTTAAAACAAAATAAATAGGTGCAATGACCTGGTCTGGACCCAATCTCAGGAGCAGCACAGAAGCAGAGTTCCTCTCCTGCTGTGTAAGCCCTGCTAGATGTCCAGAGGCTACTCACCCTGGAGCACACAGGGAATTTGCAAGATAACAACCCAGCAGTAGTAACATTCAGCTGTTGTCCATGTTCCCCTGCCAATCAGCAGTGTGACCAATGAGAGGCTGGGGAAGAGCCTATTCACATTCAAGACACCACAGGCTATTGGAGAGAGGACAGAAGGCTGACCAAAGGAGGCTCAGCAGTAGGGGTGGGCGAGAATTCCACTGAATTTAAATTTAACGCCAGCATTTTTGAAGGTCTACATATTCTCCAACTCTGCTGAGTGATCCTGTTTACTTTGAACTTTAGCAACTTTCCACTGGCACTGGATATTTCCCCTCGAATATATTGTTTGTTTACTGATTTTTCTCACAGCACAGCAGTATAGACTTTTTCTCTCTCTCTGCCACCCCCCTCCACTTGAAAAACGCAAGCTCCAAGCAGAAGGAAGCAAGCCACATCTGACCCATGTTAAGGACTCAGAGCTTGCCGAGGAAGAGGTGGGGTCACTGAAAGCTGCTTTTCTCCTTTGCAAAGGGAAAACAGCCGGTCTCTGCTCAAGTGAAAAACGACCAGTCTCAGTCATAGCAGAGGAGGTGGCGGCGGCAAAGCTGTGTTCCTTTCCTTTATCAATATTATTTTCACAAATAATGGTATTTTTTTTCATTTATCTTTCACTAATTGATATTTTGAAAGAAATCAATATTTTGAAATAAAATATTGATATTAATATCAATATTTTTGGGGAGGGACCGCTAAAGGCAGCAGATAGTGGGGAAAGAAGAAACTCGAATCGATACTGCCTGTTAGATTGATGGAGTGCTTTCAAAGTGGCACCAGCCAACAGATCCCAACCCTACTCAGTGATTAGCAAGGACTGTGAATGGTTCGTCAGTAGAGATCTGGGAGTGATCCCCATCTCACACAATGCAAGATGGGAACAAGCCTGAGTGCAAGAGGGTAGGATAGTGTCTTTGTTAAAGGGAAGAAATGGACACTCGTGTTTGTGGAAAAAAAACAGTGTTTCAGGTCTGGTAATATCCTGCCAACTTTCCGTAATAAAGGTCTCTTCCTAAGTTTGTTTTAACTGTGTCCCTTTCCCCATCCTGTGACATTTAGGAATGGTTTTGTGGTAATCCATGGTGGATTTCAAGGGCCCGGAAGCCCAGACAATAAATATGAAGTTCATGCCGCCCTGAGCTCCTTCTGGGAGGAAGTGTGGGAGAGAAATAAAATAAATAAATAATGTGCCAGTCTGAGAAAGGACCTTCTTGTGTCAAGAGAGAGCATCCTCCATTCCTGTGCCCTTCTCTCTAAGGAGTTTTTGTATTGAGAGGTAACACTGTGGCTGCCATATACCCCCACAATGGTTTGTATCAGTACTAAAACCTTTATTGGTACTTGAGACAGAAAACCATCATTTTGGATATGGAAGGGGAAGATAGATTGTCTGGAATTCTGCAACCAACAGTCACAAGCCCTACCATGAAAACAAAATATGGGCAAATCATTCCTTCTCTTTCTTACGCCTATTTCATTTAATGGTTTATAATTTAAGCAGGACTGTGTATCATCTAGCAATTTTCTGCAAGCAGTAGACAGAATACAGCATCCCAAGTATCTCAGCTGTTTTTTAAGACCAAGTTCCTAGTCCTGTTGAATGTAAATATAGTATGCATGTATGTATGTATGCATGTATGAAGGAAGGAAAGCAGGCCGCATACAGCCCCCAAGAGGTAGAAATCTGGTGTTTCTAGCTGTCCCATATGATGTTTCAAGTAAACTGAGTTCACTGTTTCTTCCTCATTCAACAATTGAGGGGTAAGCCACCACTTGGTGACTTTTTCACCCTCAACAATGGATGTATAAGTTGTCTCCAATTCCATTATGCAAACAACACTGTCCCACCTCACAAACACATGTGCCATTCTTTATTTCCTTCATCTCTCAACCAACTTTAAGTTCTTTGCCAGCTTCCTGCTCAAACTGTGGGAGGAAACAGAATGGGCTTCCTGTCCAAGATTAATCTGGGGTTCTGTTAGGGAGAAGGCAGTTTTAGCCCATAGTGCCTTCTACGAAGGGCTTCTTGGTGGCAAGCTGGCTTTGCATATCCAGAGATGCAAACAGTCAAGGCAAATGTGACAAATGCTGAGGTGAAGAATGATCGGCTAGAGAGAAGAGATGGGAAGTTACATAGGGAAGTTTTTTAAAAAAAGAAGAACCAGATATTGCTGGATGGATAGATAGCAGTTGATGGCTGAATGGGGTGGCAATGTTTTTGTGTTGCTGAGAGGAAAAGAGATTATTTTCGCATATATGGTGGGACTCATGTCCTTTCTGCAGCTGACTTTTTCAAAATGGCAACTCGGCCTGCATCTGCATCTTGATGGCTATTTAAAAATATATTCAAGGATTATAAAGTTCTTTGGCTTTGTGAGTGGAGAAGCCAGCAACACTTGCTTGAACTCGGGGGACATCAGCAGGTGAGGTGCCTTCACTGTCCTTCTGTTGTCTCTTTTACCTCCTCTGATTTTTTCAATGAAGTGTATCAATGATCTTTCAACTTCCTTTGGAATTGAGGCTTCCTTTGAGACTGAGGTTTAGTCTGAGATGGGAAGTATAAATATGAATGTAATTTATAGACAAGATTTGTACAGTCCTATCAATCAATCTATCTGTCTATCTCATCTCATGCTTTAACCACCATATTACCTAAGCACTCAGGAGGTCTCTATGAAAAAAGATAAGATGTACAGAAAAGATTGAAATGCATGTTTAAGAAACTCACAGTCTTAGCACTACATTGTATGCATTCATGGTTAGGTATATGTTGAGGGGGAAAACTGCTTGTTTCATTTTGGTTCAACATTCATGGTTGATGTGTTAGACTCTCTATGTTGGATGCATCATTTCTTATTTCAGGGGTACATCCTTTTTGAACACAGAGGATTTTGTAAGGGCATTAGTCACCGTGCTACGCTACCCCAGTAATCCACCACAGTGATGTGTTGCGTTATGAAAACTTGGAGTATGGAGTAGGAACATATAGGGAGAAAATACAACACATTGATCCAAGAACAGGCTTTTGGAGATAAGGGACTTAAAATGTCAATGCTTACTTTTTGTTCCTGAGATGAAATGTGGATGAAATTGATGATACATACATACAGCTCCATGGTATACTCCGGAGCTGAGAGCGATGAAGCAAGATAGGAGGCGGCTTGAGCAGAAATGGAGACGAACTCCCGATGGATACAATTATGCGCTGGTTAGTGCTTCGACTAAGCTCTATGTAGGAGCAGTGAAGGCAGCTAAAAAACATCATTTTGCTGCCACTATTAAATCATCTCTTTGCCGCCCAGCGGAGCTCTTTCGAGTTGTCCGGGGGCTTCTCCATTCAAACCCTCCGGACACGGTGGAATCATTGGAGGCCCGCTGTAATCAGTTTGCCGATCACTTCCAGAATAAGATCTCATGTATCCGCCAGGACCTAGACTCTCAAGTTATAGCAGTAGATCCTAGTGAGATGTCCGGAGCACAGTCTTGTCCTGTTTTGTTGGATGAGTTTCAGTTGGTTCAACTCGAGGACGTGGACAAGGTGCTTGGACAGGTACGTGCAACCACTTCGGTACTGGATCCTTGCCCCTCCTGGCTGATAAAAACTAGCAGGAATGGAACAGGTAGCTGGGCCAAGGAAGTGATAAATGCCTCTTTACGAGAGGGAGTGGTCCCGGGCTGTCTGAAAGAGGCAGTGGTGAGACCACTCCTGAAAAAGCCTTCCTTGGACCCATACAATTTTAACAGCTACAGGCCAGTGGCGAATGTTCCATTCCTGGGCAAGGTCTTGGAACGGGTGGTTGCTGGCCAGCTCCAGGCGCTATTGGATGAAACTGATTATCTAGATCCATTTCAATCGGGTTTTAGGCCCGGTTTTGGCACTGAGACAGCCTTGGTCGCCCTGTACGATGACCTATGTCGGGAAAGAGACAGAGGGATTGTAACTCTGTTGATTCTCCTTGATCTCTCAGCGGCTTTTGATACCATCGACCATGGTATCCTTCTGGGGAGGCTCGCGGAGTTGGGAGTTGGAGGTACTGCTTGGCAGTGGTTCCGCTCCTACTTGGCGGGTCATCTCCAGAAGGTAGTGCTTGGGGAACATTGCTCGACACCGCGGGCTCTCCAATATGGGGTCCCGCAGGGGTCAGTTTTGTCCCCCCTGCTTTTTAATATCTACATGAAGCCATTGGGAGAGGTCATCAGGAGTTTCGGAGTGCGTTGTCATCAGTATGCTGATGACACGCAGCTCTACTTCTCCTTTTCATCTTCTTCAGGTGAGGCTGTCGATTTGCTGAACCGTTGCCTGGCCGCGACAATGGACTGGATGAGAGTTAACAAACTGAAGCTCAATCCAGACAAGACTGAGATGCTGTTGGTGGACGGGTTCTCTGATCGGATGGTGGATATATACCCTGTCCTGGATGGGGTTACACTCCCCCTAAAGGACCGGGTTCATAGTCTGGGAGTCTTTTTAGACTCTTCCCTCTCACTTGAGGCTCAAGTAGCCTCGGTGGTTAGGAATGCGTTTTACCAACTTCGGTTGGTAGCCCAGCTACGTCCCTATTTGAGTAAAGAGGACCTTACATCAGTGGTACATGCTCTGGTAACCTCACATTTGGATTACTGTAATGCGCTTTATGTAGGGCTACCTTTGAAGACAGTTCGGAAGCTACAACTAGTGCAAAATGCAGCGGCCAGATTGCTGACAAGGACCAAGCGGTCCGAGCATATAACACCTGTTCTGGCCAGCTTGCACTGGTTGCCAATATGTTTCCGGGCTAGATTCAAAGTGTTGGTATTAACCTATAAAGCCTTATACGGTGCGGGACCACGATACCTTGCGGAACGCCTCTTCCGATATGAACCGGCCCGTGCACTACGTTCTGCTATGAAGGCCCTCCTCCGGGTTCCAACTCACAGGGAGGCCCGGAGGGTGATGACAAGATCTAGGGCCTTCTCAGTGGTGGCCCCCGAACTATGGAACAGTCTCCCCGAGGAAGTACGCCTGGCGCCGACTCTGCTCTCCTTCCGGCGCCAGGTCAAAACCTTCCTATTCTCTGAAGCATTTTAAGTTACACTGATTTACTTTTTAAAATGTTTATTGTATTGGATTGATGATTGTATTTTAGTATTATTTTGTTATTCATTGTATTTTTATGCTATTTTATGTTCACCGCCCAGAGAGCTATTGCTAGTCGGGCGGTATATAAATTTAATAAATAAATAAATAAATAAATACACTTTCGATAAGTTTTGAAAAGGCGTTCTAGGTTTCCCCCACAAAGTTCTCAAACAGCTTGCTACTTCTGGAAGTTGTTTTTTATATGATGTGCTGTACATGGTACAAACCACTGCTCTGTACTATACACAATTATCTACAGTCAAACAAAAACCACAGAGCCTGTTCAGACTGGCATTCTTTCTGGGGCAAGGCTGTAACTCAGTGATACAGCATTTGTTTTTCATGCAGAAGGTCTCAGGTTCAAGAGGTGCAAACTCAAAGGGTTGGATCCATATTGAGGTATTTGTACTTAGTTCCCACAGAAATCAAATGGACTCATAACTAACGTTTTACATTGATCTCAGTGGGACCTCAGTGCAGCTAACTGAGTCTGGTTCCTGTCTGTAACTATCAAGTACTAGCATGACACTTATACAGGCCTATACCAAAACTTCCACTGAGGCAAGGCCTTATTCATTCATTAAAAAAAAAGAAAACAAATTTCCAGTATAGCACTGATGTGCATGAAAATGATAGGAATTCATTGATTTTGATGGACACATCTTGCAGCTTTCAGGGAGTAGCCATACTACATATAATCCCCCTCACATCCTAAACTCCAATAGTGATGCATGGCTTGGCAAAATCTAGAGGATCCAACAATAATGATCATTGAGATAGTTCATTCATTCAGGCTTTTGTCCATGGTACCATAAGCATACATATTTGGATTTTGTTTTTCAAATGGGAATGTAAAATAAATAAAATAAATAAATAGGAACCACTCATTCCAAGGAGATTCTTGTAAAGCCAATCAGACCTCTTTTAGCTTAGATCACTGCTGTTCAACCTTGGGCCCCGAGATGTTGTTGGACTACAACTCCCATCATCCCCAGACAGCATGGTCAATGGTCAGGGATGATGGGAGTTTTAGTCCATCAACATCTTGGCGCCCAAGGTTGAAGAACACTGACCTAGGTGGTTGGTGACAGTTGGTGAGGTTTCATAGTTTCAAACTCTGTCAAATTCCATTTTAGGAAATCAGAAGTGATTAGTTAAATAAATCTGTGAATGTAGTTTTGTTCATGGGACCTGAAATATTGTTGTGTAAATCTCACTTGGGTCTCTCTCTCTCTAGAGAGAAAAAATGGTGAAGTGGTAGCGATAGCTTCAAGATGTTGTTGGCTTCCAAACAGCTAGTTCTCATCTAAGGCACACTAATTCCAACTGATTTTCTTCCAAGCATGTATGTTTAGGATTGCACCTTTTGACCCTGCTCCAGGGGTCTCTGGGTATTAGGGAAGGAAACATCGGTCAATTTCGATCCTCTCAGTTTCTCATTTCTCTAGTCTTCAAATCAGTTCTCTGCATTTCTGCAGCCATTTGCATTTTTTTTTTAAAAAAAATCCTCATGAAGATTCTTTAGCATTTAATGAGAATTTGTCCTAATAAATACATTTTATATTCAGTTTTGACTAACGTGCATATTTTTGCAAGCTATTTATCCTAATATAATACATTTTGTCATTTTCACCAATATATTAATTTTGTGGGCACTTTCTCCTGATATATGCATTTTTGTAAACATTGCTTGGTTGGAAAACTGCATTGCAAAATTCGGATAAGTACGAATTTTGAAGGATGGCTGTGTTCCAGTTCTCATATTGTTTCAGAAAGTGTGAATTTGGTAAATACAGCTTTAAATGTGAACTGAATCGAATTTCTCACCCATCCCTATTAGGCATGCAGTGGTCCTATTGAGTCACTGCTTGCTGAAAGCAACCTCTGCACTGTGAGAAGAGCTACCCCACCCCACCCATACACACCAAACTTGGGAAAGCTTCTAACGGAACGAAAAGAGTGAGACATCTCAGCACGTATGCACAAGGCCTACAAACAGTGTCTCTAGACAATTTTTGATTGACATACTAAAAAAGGTCCAGTTTTTTAAAAAGAAATGGTCATGTTTCTTTCTACCCAAGTCTGCCCCATTGAAAAAGGATTATTTCATGCATGCATTTAGAAGAAAGGATTTAGCTGCAGCTGCATTTCATCCAGTTCTGTGTTGACAGAGCAGGTTTTTGACAGAACAGCCATCACTGTGGGAGCCCCAGCTATAATATGCACCATGATTCATAGCTTGGCAAAATCTGGAGGATTCAAGAAAGTTTTCAAAGGTATACTTGATATCCCATTGTAGAAAACCAATACCAATGGGTTTTTAGGACTCTAGTTCTTCCATGAATGTAGATGTTCTTGGACATGGATGGATGGTTGTATGGCATCTGGGCATGCTTTATATTACTGTCATAGCTCCCATAACTATAGTAACACCATGATATTTCCCCATACAAAATCTTTTGCAATGTTGGGATGAATGTTTTGCCCACCAGTCCCATCAGAGAATTAATGAGCAAGTACATTTAGCTCTGTGTCCTCATCATCCTCAAGTTAAAACCAACAGCAGCCCTGAAGGTTTATATACCAATTAAGATGAACGTTTGAACGTTTGTCTTGCTGGGAGTCAAGTCAAGTTAATGTTTTTTTTTCTTTTCCCAACGATAGTAAGACAGAATTCTGATATAATGAGGGCCAGCTGTTTTAATTGTTTTGCTTTTTATTATACTGTGATTGAGAAATCTGATTTGTTTAATTTATTATGTTTTAAAATAAGCTTGTTTTAACATGTTTATTTTTTCTTGAAACTTAGGGAATATTCTGTTTAGTCTATTATGTATATTATAATTTTCCTTGTGTTTCATGGTTTTATATGCAATGCTTATATTATGTTGATACTAAAGAGGATGTTTTGTTCAGTTAACTGTATTTTATTGTTTTTGTAGTTGTTGTTTTATGATGTTTGGATTTATTGTACACTGCTTAGAGTTTTATTTAAATATAAGCGGTATATAAATGGACTAAATAAATAAATAATTAATAAATAAGATGAAAAAGACCCTGAACTGAGACCTCCAAACAACTGGAAATCCCAAAGCCTAGAGAAGAAGCTTCAGGGCTCTCTTTGATCTGTCGCATTTCCTTGCAAAGTTTGTTATTTATATCATCCTATTGCAGTTTGTGTGCACCCTACCCCATCCCCATATTTACTGCTATGGATGCTGCTGGCTTTAGAACACGAATGGGGAATCTGTGGCCCTTCAGATTTCGTTGGACTTCAACTCCTACCAACTACAGCCAGCATGGCCAGTGGCTGGGGATGATGGGAGTTGTAGTCCAACAACATCTGGAAGGCCACAGGCTCCCCATTTCTGCTTTAGGGGGATTTTTAAAAGCCAAGGTTTTATTTGCATTGTATTTGACAGATATATATTTAACAATGTTGTCTTTAAAAACAGAAGTATGCCGCCCTGGGCTCCTACTGGGGGGAAGAGCGGGATATAAATCAAATAAATAAATAAACGATTCTTCAAAGTCAATATCCAGTGTGAAATTTGGAACTGTTTCCAATTGCAATTTGAGGGGGAGGGAATTGACACATTTCAAGTTAGTATCGTTTGAACACTACTTAAACTGTACCAACGGATGACACCGTAATCTGCTGGTTAAGACTGTAATCACAAGCTTTTTGATATGGTCCATTTCACTGTGGGAGCCGGTACTCTAGTATTGTACACAATGGCACAGAGCTGTGCAAAATCCTACAGCTGGACTGAATATTATTATTCTCATGCAATGGTCTCATGAAGAATTTGTGCAGAGTGTTCCTCCTGACCAACTGGTGGCCTTGCAGCTGAATGCCCTCCACTGGTCATGTATTATGGCCTGTCACGTGCTATCCTTGGTTGCTCGGTTATGGTTAGCTCCTACTTGCCCTAGTTTTGGCATCCTCCGGTGATTGCCCCTGAACTGCTGGTGGTCTGAGATGGTGAACAGTGCAAAAGAGGGGTGGATACAGATTTCAACAAGGAGCGAGAAACTGACATCTCATTTTATCTATTCAACAGGATTTATATACTGCTTAATCATCAAAACTTCTAAGGCAGGGATTCCCAAACTGTGGTCTGCGGACTTCATTTGGCTGGTCTGCAGCATGCCTGTAAAAATACAATTAAAAATCTTATAGCATCTAACACAGCACATTACAATTGCTACGATAGGCAGAGAAATCATTAAGTGGTCCAGCAAGACCCTCAGAAATTTTAAAGTGTTCCATGGGGACAAAAATTGTTAGATGTTAAAAAAAAGTTAGCCTATTTTTTAAAAAAGTCAAATTTACATGGCTGGGTAGGCTTGTTTAAAGAAATGAGATGCGGTATAACAATAACAATAGCAATAATGCAATTCAGGCCAGGATAAAGATGATGCCATAAGTCGTAATCGACTTGAAGGCACATAACAACAACAACAAACTACTATTAATGATGCAATCTAGACTGGGAGTGCTGAAGCCAAGAGAGACCTTGGCTGACAGGCATGGTTACCGATGGCTCTATCACAAGCAGCTAATTGAGGAACTGGTTATGTTGGGCTCCTGGGAAAGGACTTGGTATTGATGGGAGGATGGGCTGGGAGCTCATACTATGCAGCAACTGAATCACCATCTCCATACTTACCGTGTCAATAAGAAAGAAAGAAAGAAAGAAAGAAAGAAAGAAAGAAAGAAAGAAAGAAAGAAAGAAAGAAAGATGCCCTGGTGCATTTCTTTGTTACATTTTTATCCTATCTTTCCTCCTGCCCTGCTCTGGGTTTCATTTTGGAAGGTCTCTATATTGAGATTGATTAAATGCTCCATTATTTGAGCTAGATTGATTTGCATCTGTGCATAAGATCATTGTGCAGAGTTGTTGGCATTTACTGGAATCATTGATGTGCACTGAAGATGCGGGATCAGTTTGAATATGTGCACTCTTGGTATGGGAAGCCGATGGGTAGCGATGGAAACAGACACATCCATGGAATTATCAAGGGCTATTAGCCACAACAGTTGGTTGGTAGCTCAGCTACATCCCTATCTGGACAGCGACGACCTTGCTTCAGTTATCCATGCTCTGGTAACCTCAAGATTGGACTACTGCAATGCGCTTTACGTGGGGCTACCTTTGAAGACGGTTCGGGAACTGCAGCTTGTGCAAAACGCTGCGGCCCGATTGTTGACTAGGACCAAATGATCCGAACATATAACACCTGTTCTGGCCCGTTTGAACTGGCTGCCTATATGTTTCTGGGCCAGATTCAAAGTGTTGGTTTTGACCTATAAAGCCTTACATGGCGCGGGCCCGCAATACCTGATGGAACGCCTCTCCCGATATGAAACTACCCGTACACTGCGTGCAACATCGAAGGCCCTCCTCCGGGTACCGACTCATAAAGAGGCCCGGAGGATGACGACAAGATCTAGGGCCTTCTCAGTGGTGGCCCCCGAACTATGGAATAGTCTTTCTGACGAGGTGCGCCTGGCGCCAACTTTGCTCTCTTTTCGGCGCCAGGTTAAAACGTACCTCTTTTCCCAGGCATTTTAATATTTTAATATTTTAATATTCTTAGTATATTTATTACATCTTAGTATACTAGAACAATTATGTAATATGTTTTTAGTCCTTGAATTTTGTTATGTGTGTGGTATTGATATGTGATTTTATTATATTGTATTTTAAATTTATGCTGTTCACCGCCCAGAGAGCCGTTGGCTGTGGGCGGTATAAAAATTGAATAAAATAATAATAATAATAATAATAACAGTTAAACAAAACGTCCACATTCAGAGGCAGTATACCTTAGAGTACCAGATGCTGTGGACAAGTGATGGTCCTTGCTTTCTTGCCCTGACTGTGAAGCCATCAAAAACATCTGGCTGGCTGCTGTTCTTGGAGATGGGATGGAGGGAAGAATAGACCTTCTTCTCTGCCTATGAGCATTATCCAGACAGGGCAGCAACCATTCATTCCATGTTGAGGTGTCTGACCTCTGGCTCAGATGCAGTGAATGGAGCAAATCTGGCAGTTTCCTCTGTCTCACAGGCGTTTTTGCATAGGAATGTATCATTGTGCCGTCCCATCCACTGTGAGTGGAGCCTTGACAAGAACTTCCTCTCGTCTTGACTGGTTGGAATTGGTCTGACATGGCCATCCTGCTGCTCTAGGCATGCACAGCTGCACCTGCTACTGTGCTGATCTAGAATTCTTCATTTTCCTCTGCTGCTTTCCTAGGGAGTTTTGGATACAGTCAGTCAGCTGCGACTTGGATTAAGCGTTCATCCTCTAAGGATAGCCCAGAGCCAGCATGCAATATTTTGGTACAACAGTGTGTCACCATATCTAACCCCCACTGTGATAAGTAGTCCAACAAAAACCCACACAGTGCCTCTGATTATTATTTTAAAAGACTGAAAAATTCTTTCCGATTCAGAGATCCATGGGGAATCGCTCACGACACTGCCCTCTTGGGACTAAATTCATTGCACTTGGCTCTCACTGAAATCGGGGGGAATTAAATTATTATTAAACTGCCCCATTGTGTTCACTTAGGCTGCAATCCTAACCCCGCTTACCTGGGAGCAAGGCCCACTGAATTCAGTTGGATTTATTCCTGAGTAAACATAGTTTGGATTTCAGCCTCAGTCTGACTCCAACCCTTTTGTCCTATTTCTGTGGGTCAGCAGCGCCTTGGAGCCAGCTGGTGATATTTAGCGAACAGACTTTGAAATGGAAGCCTTGGTTTCAAACCCCACTTCAGCTGTGTGGTCAGCATTGTATATCTGAGCAGAAAATGGTTCCTTCCTTGTGACGTACAGTGTGATCCTGCACTCACCAGAGAAGAAGGTGCAGAGGGCACACAAGCATGCTGGGATCCAGGTAGACTCAAATCACCTGTCCTGGCCCAAGCCTCAGGAGCAGCACATGTGCAGAGTCTGTCCCCTGCTTTGCAATGGTCTAACCAAGCAAAGGTCCTGCACTTCCTCTGGGCAGGCTCCACCCTCATACACAATGTGCTCACCCTTGCAACGTATGGAAGGCCAGCATGGCTGTAGCTCACCAGTAGCAACCTTGGGCTGTGACCAATTCTGATGGGGAACAGCCCAATGTTGCTATTACTGACCAGTAGTAATTGATGGGGACTGAGGAAAGCCTGCTTGCATTTCTGCTATCACAGACTAAGAGAGGCAGGAAGGCTAATGGACAGTGGACCCAGCAACCAGCACGGACTGTGAATGGCTTTGTCTTGGGGACAGGCAGTGTTGTTTTCCCATGTCAGATGAGTCCAAATTAATCCAAAAGTGTGCCCAGGTGTGTGGGAGGGCATGATTGTGCCCCCAAAATTCTGGGTATTTGTCAGAGGAAAGGAGGGGGAACGGCGACACATTTGAAAAAGAGCACTTTAAGCTTAGCAACTTTCTGTAACGACGCATGTCACAATGTTGTGGTAATGTGGTTGTGCAGTGTGGCAGACTGTTGGCACACATTTGTCTGGGGCAGGGCTGCCACCTACCGGGCAAGTAGAATAGCAAAGGATCCCTTTCATGTGGCTCTCACTGGAAAAATGGAAACTGACTGCTTTCAAGTCAATCCCGACATATGGCGAACCTATGAATAAGGTAAGCGGTATTCAGAGGGGGTTTCCCATTGCCTCCCTCTGAGGCCAGTCCTCCCCAGCTGGGTAGGGCCTGGTCAGCTTGCCACAGCTGCACAAGCCAGCCCCTTCCTTATCCGCAACTGCCAGCTGGGGGCAACTGGGCTCCTTGGGACTGTGCAGCTTGCCCACGGCTGCACAGGTGGCAGGGCACGTAACCCCTGAGCCACTCCCTGTGGGGGTGGTCTGTAGCTGGCCCTTGACACGCAGGAGACATGAGCGGGGATTTGAACTCACAGACTCTGGACTCCCAGCCAGGCTCTGCTGCTTTTTCCTTTCATTAGCAACATCATAACAGGCAGTGGATCAGTTCAGGAAGAAAGCTTTTGCCAAATCTCACCACCTGAACCTTGGTGGGAAACAGATGGCCTTCCTTTCTTGCTTCATAAGAAAGAGATGAAAGCATACATTAAATACATTCTAGTGCACAAAAGCTTTGCAGGTGAACAGGAAAGCAAACACACTGACTTGGCCATAGGCAGTGTGGTGCAAGGGATACCACTGGGCTCTTCTTCTTGATGATGCCCCCCTCCCTAGCCCAGACCATGGAGCTGCCCACAATTGCCCAGCCAGCCCAACTCTGCGGTTTTTAGGGCCTTAAGATGGCCCTCCTTCATCACTTTTGTTGCTCCAGATGCTCACACAGATACAAGAGACAATTATGCAAGGCATACCTTGCAAGGCTGGTGTCAAGTGCCCTCTGGTGGCTTGTCTCTTGCTACCTGGATGGGGTCCAGCTTTAGCCATCTGGTTTTTCTTCTGCTCAACACTGGGGAGAGAAGTCCTGGGGGAGGCAGCTGCAACCATCGCCCTCTTTATCCTCCCCGAGGTCTCTCAGAGGCATTGGGACCATGAATATGCTGGCATATACAGGAAGCTGCCTTGTACTGAGTCAGACCGCTGGTCCATCTAGCTCAGTATAGTCTACACTAATTGGCAGCAGCTCTCCAGGATTTCAGGCAGGTGTTTCTCCCAGCCCTACCTGGAGATGCCACTAGGGATTGAACCTGGGACCCGGAGGCTCTACCACTGGGCATGGCCCCTTCCCCAACTGCCTGGCCTATCATTTCTCTTTGCAGTGCCAGGCTGTCAATGCAGTCTGATGTCACCCGTGGTGGGCTCCCTGGCACCTGAGACTGTGGGGAGGATGAGGGGACAGAAGGCTTAATTGGTATGATAGGATTTTTTTTTGTAATGAATATAAATGTTGTGGGGATCTGTTTGATGAACTTTAATTAAAATTATATAACAAAAAGAACACCACACAAAACACCATTGGGATTCAGTCCTGCATTCTATAAAAGGTGGCGCTAATGTTAAATAGCTTCGCATGCGCACTGTCTGGGTATTTCAGACTTTCGTGCCTTTTCTAAGGAGAATCAGGAAGCATCCTTTCAGCACGGTTAAAACTGAGTTCCCAATTTTGTGCAAGTTTCTGCTTCAGTTTGTCTGACAGTGCCTCTTGCACACGAATAGGTGGCGGTGTGTCCAGATGGGGGAAAAGTTCAATTCAGTTTGCATTTAAAGGCAAACTTACCAAATTCACACTTTACTGGAACAAAATGAGGACCATAACATAGCCGTCCATTGAAATGTTGACCTCTCCAGATTTTGCAATGCAGTTTTCCAGCCACATCTTGTACACAAAAATGCATATATTAAGGCAAAGTGTTCAGGTATTAGTGAAATTAACATTAAAAATGCATTATACAAGGGGAAATGGTTTTGAAAAAAATGTGTATAATAGGCAAAACTGCATGCAGAAATTTGTATATTGGGAAAACGATGCTATGAACTTTGCAAAATAATAATAATAATAATTGCAAAGTGAGGTGGAAATGTGGAGAAGTGAGTTCAAGACTGGAAGAATGAGGAGCTCAGAGAAATATAAATTGACAGATTCACCCACCCCCTAGTCAGGAGTGAACATTCTCTACTCTTGTAAGCAGTTTTTGCATTGCAATGTAACACTGTGGGAGCTATAATATCCCACAATGGTTTCAGCTAGTTCTCAAACCTTTATTGGCACTGGAGAGAAAAAACACACCATTTTGGACCAGATGATTCTGCAGGCAAAAATGACAAATTTGGCAATGAGGAAAATCCATTATACCTATTGAAGGACTATGCATGCATACATTTATATGGCTTAATAATACTGTGTCATTTATTTATTTAGATTTATATCCTGCCTTTCCTCCCAGTAATAGCCCAGGGCAGCAAACGACACTAAAAACACTCAAAAACATCATAAAAACAGACTTTAAAATATATTTAAACAAAACACCTTTAAAAGCATCTTAAAAAGCAATTCCAACACAGATGCAGACTGGGATAAGGTCTCTGCTGAAAAGGCTTTTTGAAAGAGGAAGGTCTTCAGTAGGCTCCAGAAAGATAACAGAGATGGCACCAGTCTGATATTTAAGGGGAGGGAATTCCAAATAGCAGGTGCCAGTACAATAAAGGTCCACTTCCCATGTTGTGTGGAACGGACCTCCTGATGAGATGGTATCTGCAGGAGGCCCTCACCTGCAGGGCACAATGATCAACTGAATATATAAGGGAAAAGACGGTCTTTCAGGTATGCTGGTGCCAAGGGCTTTCAACACCAAAACAAGAACCTTGAACTTAGCCCAGTAGCTAATTGCCACTTCCAAGCAGGCATAATCAGTATCTCAGTGTCAATTTTATATATAGTATATATAATATGGCCAAGCTGCTAGCTGTACTAATACAATGGTGTTTATAAAAAGGGGGTAAGATTGCATAGTATATTCCAATAGAGCAAGGTCTGCATGCTCAGAGGAATTTTGCACTACAGGAGAAACAAGTAGTATTATGCAAAATTGGAAAACTTGCATTTGATCCCCCCTCCCCAAAGGCCAATATGTAGGCAACAAACAAAAATGGCTCAAATGAAGATGGGGAAAAGAGACAAGAAGATGTTCAGGTCACCCAGATAGTCCATGTGCTGCTCTTGGTGGGCCAGCTTTCTCGGTTCTGTTGCTCTCATCACATGAAGAGGAAAGTCACCTGGTGGTGCCTTTTTATGGAAGCAGAGGACTCTGGGTATCTAAATCCTTGGTTCTGTTTGTATATAGAAAGTCAGAATGTCAGTGTGTGTAGAAAGAAAGCAATAAACTGCAAAGCTAGGGAAAACAAGCAAGACAGCACAAGTAACTGCATCGGCATGTCTCTGTTAGTTCTCTCATCCTTGAAGTATCAGTTTCAAGGTGTAAATCTGCCAGCCAGCACTGACTCCCTACCAAGGTTGCCATGGTAGTTTACTGATAACAGAATGAGGATCAAAGCAGTTCCTTTGTTCTTTCCTTAGCTATTACACATGCTCCAAATGTATGAATGTAAGTTTCTCTTTGTTAAGTTCTGTTCCTTAAAGACTATAAAATGCTTGTACTATGTGCTGAGAGTAAGAGTCTGTAGCAGATTTCCTGGTTTCTGCTCTGCTCTCTAGCTCTGTATCTTTTAATGAACTTGAGATCTGCCTTTTAAGCCTTAAGCCTTTTAAGTTGGGACCTTATCCCAGGCTGAGACTGTGTTGGAATTGCTTTTTAATATTTTTTAAACCTTTTTTTAAAAAATGTTTTAACCTTTTTTTAAAAAAAAAGATGTTTTGAAAGCTTTTTTAAAAATGTTTTTGAAGATGTTTGTGTTTTAATGTATTTTAAAGTCTGTTTTTACGATGTTTTAATGTGTTTTTAGTGCTTTTGTTTGCTGCCCTGAGCTCCTGCTGGGAGGAAAGGCGGGATATAAATTAAATAAATAAATAATAGATCTGTTTCAATGCAAATATTGCCTCAGAGTGAATTCCTCCACATTTTCCACCTCACACAAGGTTGAATTGCTGTCTGCAGTTTCCATTCTCCTATGTCCATCAAGCTCATTTTCAAGAAAACATAGCGGGAGGGAGTTTCTCCCTATCATTGCTCCATCGCCCAAACAGTCATCTTGTTAATTATTTCCTCCTTCTCATCCCATCTGGGACGAAGGGCAGGATATAAATAAAATAATAAATAAATAAAGAATAAATAAACCTGTTTCAGTGCAAATATTGCTTCAGAGTGAATTCCTCCACATTTTCCACCTCACACAAGGTTGAATTGCTGTCTGCAGTTTCCATTTTCCAATGTCCATCAAGTTCATTTTCAAGAAAACATAGCGGGAGGGACTTTCTCCCTATCATTGCTCCATCGCCCAAACAGTCATCTTGTTAATTATTTCTTCCATCTCATCCCATCTGCCCCAATCAGTCTCATGGGCCTTGCCCAGCTTCCTGCTTCACTTTTGAGGGAGGAAATGGAAATAAAATGGTCTTCCTGTCCCAAAATAAATTTGGATGCTCAGAGAGCGAGAAAGAGCACACAAAATGGGGAAGAGAGTGATTAGAGCATTGAGTCATGCTGGGAATCATGTAAAGATGGATAAGCAGATGGACAGGAAGTTATACAGGAGTGTACTTCGATGGTTAATAGTTTGAGCTTACCAGAATTCCTATTGATTTGGAAGCTGACTGTTTTTTTTAATAGCTTAGCATGGATCTCTGCACCCTTGATGTTTAGAGGAAGTGCCTGGATTCAGAAGCTGTTTGGGGTTGAGAGAGAAACACACGAGTTTGCAACCGGAGAACTTCAGGTCCATCAACAGGTGAGATGAGTTGTCATGATGGTCCTTCTGCTACCTGTCCTGCTCTCACTGTTTTTTGTCTATGAGCTGCATGGTTGCTCCTTCAACACCCTTCGAAAGTGTGATATATATTTAATGTTTTTCTAAGATATGTGTTAGAGATAAGTATATGGGAGGTGTATATGCTAATTTAAATTACGGTCAATACTCACACAGCAATATTCATATTCTCTCTTCTCCTAACTTAGGGACAGTCAGTGTGGTGCCCTCCAGATACTTTGGACTACAGCTCCCATCATCCGTGGTAGGTCATATTTTCCATTTGGTCACTTTCATGGTCTGAAGTGTTTCTTTTAGTTTCCATTGTTGAGAACCATCTCTGGTGGGACAGATAAATCCATAAATTTTGTTCTCCTTGAGAAAAAGTCTACAGGATGGATGGAGTTTTTGGCATAACCATGATACATTCTTTATACTAGGGAAGGAGGATCTGTGGCCCTCCAGATGTTGTTGGACTATAACTCCCATTGCTCCTGACCATTGGCCGTGCTGGCTGGGGCTGATGGAAGTTGGAGTCCAGCAACATCTGGAGGACTTCAGGTTCATTCTCCCTGCTTTAGACAAAAAAAAGTTTGGTAAAGTTGGGATGAATATTCTGTCCCTCTCACACACACGCACACATCCCATATGCTCAGCAGAGAATGTAATGCTTAAAAAATCAATACATAAACGTTCCTAACCTTTTAGCTATGTGCTATTATGATTTCAAGTTCTTAAAAAAAGCATTTAAAGACTTACACAGTTTCTGAAGTAGATATAAGTGAACTGTGATGTTCAATCAACTGGAAGTAGGGACGAAGCTTCAGGGACTACTTGATTTTACTGATCTGTTTGTGTAGTCACAGCAAAATGGAACCCCCATAGTCTGGGGCAGGATACATTGGAGCACCAGATGTTGACCATAGAGTCTAGAATAGACTGTAGGTATCACTTTCACATCCTGTTTATGATCTTCCACTGTCATCTCTTTGGCTGGTGCTAGAAATGGGAGGCTGCTGGACTAGATGGACCCTGGGCTGATCCATCAAAGCAATTCTTGTGGTCTTATGACCACCTCCAACACCAAAAAGACAGACAAAGCAACATCCATGTCATTCTGTATTGGCATTCCTAATGTCTGTGCAGTGAACAGAGTGAATCTTCCAATTTCTTTCTCTCTTCAAAGGGTTTTTTGTATGGATCTTTATCACTGTGCCCCCCAGCCAACCACCACGACTGAAGCCTTGACAAAAACTTCCCTTTTCTGACAGCTTGTGAGAATAGCTTTCAGCAAACATGAGGTCAGCTCCTGGATCCTACAGAGATGCACAGCTGTGGCACAGAGGAAGTTCTACTGACCTAGAATGCTCAGTTTGCAGCGCCATTTCCCTTTCCAAGCTGGACTGCATCCCATCAGCTGTGACTTATAACAACTGCACGGTGCCTTATGAGGAAAGGTTGCAGCATTTGGGGCTTTTTAGTTTAGAGAAAAGGTGGGTCAGAGGAGACATGATAGAAGTGTATAAAATTAAGCATGGCATTGAGAAAATGGATAGAGAAAAGTTTTTCTCCCTCTCTCATAATACTAGAACTCATGGACATTCAAAGAAGCTGAATGTGGGAAGATTCAGGACAGACAAAAGGAAGTGCTTCTTTACTCAGCGCATAGTTAAACTATGGAATTTGCTCCCACAAGATGCAGTAATGGCCACCAGCTTGGACGGCTTTAAAAGAAGATTAGACAAATTCATGGAGGACAGGGCTATCAATGGCTACTAGCCATGATGGCTGTGCTCTGCCACCCTAGTCAGAGGCAGCATGCTTCTGAAAACCAGTTGCCGGAAGCCTCAGGAGGGGAGAGTGTTCTTGCACTCGAGTCCTGCTTGCGGGCTTCCCCCAGGCACCTGGTTGGCCACTGTGAGAACAGGATGCTGGACTAGATGGGCCACTGGCCTGATCCAGCAGGCTCTTCTTATGTTCTTATGTTCTCTCTAAGGATTGCCCAGAACCAACCAACAATATTGTTGTCTAGTGATTTATCACATCAATGTGCACCCAGGGCATGGGGAACCTTTGCAGTGCAAACGCATCTCCAGCGTTCCTTTTCTTTGGCTCCTTCTCCACTCCCATTGGTCTCTGTCTCTTTGCAGTGGGGATTCTAGAGTTGTGGAGTCGAAATATACACTGGAGACTCGAGAGCAGAACTTGGAAAAGTTACTTTTTTGAACTACAACTCCCACCAGCCCAGTCCAGTGGCCATGCTGGCTGGGGCTGATGGGAGTC